>NC_090931.1:593182976-593483831 GCF_040938575.1 Ambystoma mexicanum | reverse complement strand
GGGGGAGGATGGTAAGTCTAGGGAGGAAAGGGGACCATGACTAGGAGAATGCTAGTCACTAAGGTGATTAACTGATAATGACTTCTACGCCCCGTCCCCTTTCCTCCATAGTGTATGGGCGATTACAACTGAATGAGTTGCCCCTCTAAGAAAGTTTTTCAAAATTGATCGGCCGCTGGCATCAAAACAGTAGTGTTTGCAAAAGGCTGATGGGGAAGCCCAAGTAGCCGCCTTGCCGATCGTCTGCCATGGAATGTGTCTTTGGGACACAACAGCCGTGGCCTTGGCTCTGATGGTGTGGGCGTGCAGGTTTGTTGGCAAAGACCTGTGCTGCCCCTCATACACCTCCTTGATGGCCATTACCATCCACCTTGCTATTGAAGCCTTGGACGCTTGATAGCTCGGTGTTGTCCCGCCAAAAGTGAACAACAAGGCATCCGATTTACGGAAGCTCTTCGTCCTGTCCAGGAAAAATCTTAGAGCACACCTGACATCCAGACAGTGCAATACTTTCTGAGCCTCATCCTTTGAACCCGCAAAGAAAGTTGGAAGTACTATCTCCTCGTTAAGGTGAAAGGATGACTCGACCTTAAGGAGAAATGCAGGGTGCGTCCTAAGCATCACCTTGTCTCGGTGAAATGTGGCATAGGGCTCTGAAGCCACCAGCGCCTGAATCTCGCAGATCCGGCATGCTTAGTTAAGGTCAACCAGTAGGGCAGTCTTTATAGTAACCAATCTGATGACTGCTGATGCCATGGGTTTGAAGGGTTTGTGGGACAGGGCGCCCATGACCAGGTTAAGGTCCACCGGGTGTGGACGCTTGACCGGCTGATATAATCTGGTCAGGACCACCAAGTGCATTTTAACCACCGGATCTCCGGAGTTCTTGTAGGCCCCTATGGCTGCTAGATATGTACAGCAGATGTCTACTGCCCACCGGAGTGAGCCAGATGCGCATAGAAGGTTAACACATAGTCCATTGAGCATGTCAGCGGATCCATCTCGTTTGCCTTGGCCCAGTGACAGAAACTCGTCCACTTGCTCTTGTAATGACTCCTGGTGGAGTTGCTTCTTGCCCCCTGAATGTTAGCTAGGTTGTCCTGTGACAAGTGTAGATGTTTCAGAATTACCTGTTCAGGAACCAAGCTACCAGGGCTAACTTCGGCGGAGCAGGGTGAACCGCTGTGCTCCCCTGCTAGGAGAGTAGGGGAGCTGGACCCAACAGGTGGTGTACCAGAGGCTGGACAGTCAGAGGAGTTCCGAGAACCAAGGTCTGACTGGCCACCATGGCGTTATCAAGATGAGTCGGAGGCTCATGCACTCATGTCGTTCCACAGAATCTGCAACATATCCCTGAGAGGGTCCCTGCCTTGTCCCATCCAGGATGCAAACTGGTGGCATCTCCTGTTGCCCGTGGTGGCGAATAGGTCTACCTGAGGGTGGCCCCACATGTTGAAGATCCCCCTCAGGACCTCCTTGTTCAACTGCCACTCGTAGTTGACAACCCCCAGCCTGCTGAGTCTGTCCACCTGTTGGACTCCCCTGGGAGGTGGACTGCTGATAAGTAAATGTTTGACAGGCAGAGCGGAGGAGACCTGGTACCTCCCAGCTTGTTGATGTAATACATGCTTGTAGAGGTGTCTGTCTGGATCCAAACTAACCTCTTGTTGGCAATGGGGAGGAACGCTTTGAGAGCAAGCCAGATGGCCATCATCTCGAGCCAGTTGATGTGTTCCAGTTGCTCCTGCCGTGACCAGAGGCTAGGGATGAGTCTGTGGTAATGGTGATCTCTGGTAAAGGCCGCCTGAACGGCCTGCCCGCTAACAGGTTGGCGTCTGCCCGCCACCACAAGAGGTCCTGGTGATGGTGCTGTGGAATGCTAACTAGAGCCGCTTGGGAGCCACTCTTCTGATTCAAAGAGGATGAGAAATTTTGCTGCAGCCTCCTCATTCTGAGCCTTGTCTGTGGTACAGCCAAGAGGCAAGCCACCATTATTCCAAGAAGGTGCTGGTACCACCATGCCGAGGTTACTGGTCTGCTGAGAAAATGCCTTGTGGCCCTCTTGAGAGCTGTGATCTTGTCCTCTGATGGGAAGATCTTTTCCACACTGGTATACCAAATTAAACCTAGGAATGTTGAGGACTGCGTGGGAAGTAACTGCCTTCTTGAGGTTGATGAAGAACCTCAAATCGTAGAACATATGCATCAGTGTGGTAGCTGTGCGGTGTACTCGCTCGGGCAACTCTGCAAGGACGAGACAGTAATCGATGTATGGATAAAGGTGGTGGCCCTCTGCCCTGAGCAGGGTTGCTACTGCACGCGTTAACTTTGTAAAGGCCCTTGGGCTGAATTGAGGCCAAAAGGGAGGATCTTGTACTGGAAATGAAAACCCATGATCCTGAACCAGACGAAAAGACAATGTGGCTCCGAAATCGGGACGTGTAGATAAGCATCCTTCGGATCCAGGTAGCACATCCAGCCTCCTCCACACAGTGTCTCCGCAATGAGTGCTGGAGCAACCCTCGTGAACTTTTGAAGGGTTAGGGAAAGGGTCAAGGATGAAAGGTCTAGAACAACTCTCATGCCAGCCTGGTTCTTTTTCTGTATGGCGTATATATGTGAATAGAAGCCCATGACCTGCTGTGAAGCTGGAACCTCCTCCACGCCCAACTCGCAATGAATGAGCGGATTTCTGCCAGAAAAATTGCCGTCCCAATCTGTGGAAATGGAGGGGAGGAAAGAGCAAACTACTGAGAGAATCCATGGGTCTGCGAACCTTGCCCGCCAGGAATGGATGTGAAGGGCAAGCCTGCCCCCCACCGGGGACCTGTGAATCTGGATGGCACTGTCACAGTTTCTTTCCTTCTGAGGCTGGTGCCTGGGAGGGTGACTGGAAAAACCCTTTGTGTGAAGATTTGTGCTGCTTGCGCCTGTGCTGGCTGGGCGACCTGTCGGGCTGTCTACAGCGGCGCTCATGAAAACCCCTGAAGCCACCGAAGGTCAGAGCGTGGGTGACTTTGGCTACAGGCCTTGGACACAGATTTTGTCAAGATCGACAGGCATTTAGCTGTTTGGTAGCTATTTTTCTTTTTATCAAGCTCCTCGTCCGTAGTTGAGTGAAACCAGTCCCTCCCCTCAAATGGCAGGTTGAGAATGTGCCCTTGCACATCAGGGTTAAACTTGGTCGCCTTTAGCCAAGCTGTCGTCCTAATGTCGGTGGCGACACAAATAGCTCTGCCCACGGTGTCAATGTGTGCCACTGTAGACTCCATGATATCCTGGGCCACTATCTTGGCCTCTTGCCAACCTTGCCTAGAATCTCACCTATGTGCGGGGAGCTCCGGGAGGAAGTCTGCTATCTCCTGCCAAAGCTTTTGGTTCACCGCTGTTAACATGGCATATGCATTGGGCTGGCGCAGATGGAGCGTAGCATTAGAGT
This sequence comes from Ambystoma mexicanum, assembly GCF_040938575.1. Classification (NCBI taxonomy): domain Eukaryota; kingdom Metazoa; phylum Chordata; class Amphibia; order Caudata; family Ambystomatidae; genus Ambystoma; species Ambystoma mexicanum. The sequence continues at coordinate 593,480,392 of NC_090931.1, read as the reverse complement.
ATAACTTACTGCCATAGGACTCCAGCAGCTTCCCTCCTTCCCTATGAGGCCCTACTTGCAGTAGGGGTAGATTAGGTCGTCTGCGGTTTAGACTACATGGAGGCCGCAGCTATAACAGAGTAATGAGGTTGGGGTTGCACAGATAGCAAGATTGAGTTCCCTTCCGCCTGCCTATATTTGGTATCTTGGGACTTATTTGTAGGCTGCATGGAATGCAGGTTTACCCAGCCCTTTTTAGCCAAGGATTCTACATCCATCTGTCGAAGGATGCCCGTTCTTGTGGACGGGTGATGTGGTCAGCACCTCTGCCAAGACCCCCGCCTCAGGTTGTTCAAACTTTGGCTGAGGGATGCCAGGTACTCTGGCACAACCGCCAGCCTCTCGTGGAAGGCCCTATCCTGATACTCCTCTTTGTCCGTGTCCCCCACTGTGTCCTGCAGGTCGGGAGCTTGGTGGTGGTGTGCTGGGTGGGGGCAGCTGTGGCATGCTGACTGGCAGTGCCGGAGTTTTCGGTGGGGGCATGCGCCGGGGGAATAGCCGCGTGACTACGTGCAGCGGTGAGAGCATGTGAACCTCGGCTTGGATGGGAAATGGTGTCTGGACCAAGGTCAAAGCTTGAGGTGGTATAGGAGGGAGCATGTCCTTGATGACCCCCCCCTAAGGATGGAGACCATCTGAGGAGCCTTCACAAGGGTGAGGACATTTTCAAAGAACCTATCCTTGCATGCTGATGAAGGGCTTGGTTGCATGGGAACAGGTCCCTGAAGCTGTGTCTGCTGTGCTCTTGCAGCCCCTTGTCTCACTAAGCAGGGGTCTGTGTATTGCCCCTGTGCGGATGTGGTTGAGTATAATGTGGACCAGGTAACGGGTGTTCTCCGATCTCGATGTTCGTTCCCATGACTGCGCACCAGAGTGGTGAGGCTCCGGATGCGCCGCCATCTAGTCTGTTCGGGTGGCCATTTTGTCATGCTCAACGCCACATGCCTGCTCCGTGGTGCCTTATGAGATGGGCCCAATCTCCGTCGGCACGCTGAAGAGCGAAGGCTCAGACATTCCCTGAACCTCAGGTAGAGAACTGGGAGGCGGTGTGCCCTCGACCATGACACCGGTAGTGCTAATGCTGCGTATAGGCGCCCCCTCAGCAGCGAGCCCAGAGTTAGAGCAGAGCCCCTCTGGGAGATCCCTGGTACTAGAGCCTTGCGGCCCCTCAGCGGTGGGACCGTGAGGAAATTGGGACCCCTCGGTCTGTTGGCCTGTAGCTCTCAGAGCCACGGCCCCCTTTGCTGGCTTTAGGACCTGGAAGGCCCCTCCGCTTGGATGCTTCCCAGGGAAGGAGACGCCCTTGCAGCGTGCAGAGGATAACACAGCACCTACCTTAAGCATGGTCTTCCTCCTTACTTTTTTCTTTTTTTAATTGATATAGCTGAAGTCAACTTTTCAATAATACATTTTATGCAAAAAAGTTATTGATTATTAATGCAATTATCAAATGTTCATGTTTACAATATTGACACATTTAAAGGAAGAGAGAAACATTTACAAAAAAGTAAAAACAAGTAACAGAAGGAATCTTCTCACTTAACATTAAGATCACTCTTTTCGAGTGGGATAGGCATCTAGTTTTTCAAAATTCATCGCTGAATTCTCAATTGGATACATTGAATTTAAACATCTCAGTAATAATTTAGAGCTCAAAGGTCAGTTGCTTCGAACCTCAAATTACTAAGCTCCCGAAGCTCACCAAGCCAACCCACATATCATCAAGTCATCACCATTTACAAAGAGTCAAGATGCAAAGTTTTTAAAAAAAATGTATAGCGCCACAACGAAATGATGCCCACTGACCAGAGAAGATCTCATGCCATAACGAATCAGGCATCATGCCACTGGAATCCTTGAATAGGGATTTCAAGCATCACACCCTCACTGGCATGTGTTTTTCACAGATTACCAATAGATGTTTTAAGGCCTCATGGGTGCCTTCAATAGAGCAATAACGACAACAGTTTTCCTCTTTTCCTATCATTTTTGTTTTGCCAGAACTTCTTTGGTATACCAAAGGTTAAATCTAATGCTCATGAAACCGAGTCGGTGTTCAGGAGAGGGAGATTTTCTTAAATACATTTCAGGCTCACTGCATTTTTTTTGGGCAAAGGGCGTAGACGCAAAATCATGATATCTCATGCACTTTTCCCTTGTAGACATCCAAGCATGTTGGAATAACTTAGTTTTTGCTCAGATTGGATTTTCTAGTTAACAATTCGAGGGTAATGTCAGCACTATCCAATGCCTGTTTCACTTTTTACCTCCATCTCCGTGTGAACACATCCTCTGATTCGCACATGTGATTTGCCAGAGTGCCAATTATGTCTTCCGATGACTGTGCAAGTTTACATTTTCTAAACAGGGCCATTATATTCCAAGTATATATTATTTGTAATGAGATTAAACCCAACTCATATCTTATCCACGCCCCAGGTACGCAAAGTGGTAATTTCAAAAAACGCCTCCAAGATTTTGCTTCTAATCAAATTCCAGACCATGGCTGGAATATTGATTTTGCTTTCGGCATCATAAATAAGTATTGGTGTCGTTTTGTGTATAAAGAATTAGAGTACTGGACAGATGGAAAATTTACCATATTTGTTTAAGATTAACCTGGCTTGTGAGATAGATGTGACGAGTTTACTCTCGAGGCATCTAACGAACACTTTCTCATCCTCGTGGGCTGCCATCGTCACTCCTAGGTACGTGTATTCAGAGATTTGTTCCAATTATTTATGTTGTGGTGTCCACTTAGTTTTTTAATGAGCCTCTTTTCTTGCCAGCGCAAACCAGTACTTTAGTTTTATCTAAATTAATAGATAAAAAATGTGCTTCCACATATGTATCAAGGGCATGCAACAAGCGTTGTAGTCCCTGCAGAGATTTAGACATTAGGACTAAATCGTCCACGTGAAATAATGCCGGAATGGCTCTAGATGCCAATCTTGGGGCATCAGAGATGACTTCTGTGAATGTTCTCTGTGTGTCAGCAATAAAGAAGTTAAAAAGTGCAGAGGCAAGGATACATCCTTGTTTTAGGCCTCTGCGTGTCTCAACGTACGGAGACAGATTCCCTTCTAGATCTACTCTCACTTGCATCCTCGTATTTGTATGTAAGGCTCGGATTAGGGAAATTAAATAAGGTGGACACATAGCACGTGTTACTTTGTTATATCACAGTTCCCTGGATACTGAATCGAACGCCGCCTGTAGATCCACAAAGGTGAAATATATTGTTTGTCTGGATGCCAGATGTGTGGTAATGGCTTTGATTGTTAGCAAATTGATGGCAATGCCCATCCCCGGGAAAAATCCTGTTTGACAAGGATCTCGTTGCGAGTTCAATTTCTTCCATGCATTAAAATCTCTCGATCGGCCTATAGTTCTTGGGGCAAGTCTGATCGCCCTTCTTGAATATAGGTATCACCACAAAACTACGCCAAGATTTCGGGATAGCATTAGTCCTAAGCACCACCTTTGCGGGTGTTCCTAGAGCATGTAATTGCTCAGGCCGTTCGGGCCAGGAGCTCGGGATTTGCTCGATCCCATAATATAATAAAGAATGTCTTCTGTGATTTTCAAATTATTAAAGTTCGAGTAGGCAACTAATTCTTTGTCTTCACAGTGAAGTGGTGCTTCATACATTTGCACTAAATGTGATACCCATTGAGGTAGTAGTACTCTGTTGATTTGGACTGGGAGCTGTCTTTTATGCGCCGCAACATTCATAAGGGCCCAAATTCCGGCACTATTTTTAGATTGAATGGCTTTCAGCATTTCTTCACCATCAGTCTGATATAGCACACTTCTGTATGAGCGTAGCCAATTCGTATACTTGCATTTTAGACCTTTGATGGTTGCTGCTCGTGTTGCAATTGGCATGTGCATGGCCAGTTTTTTATCTTTGTGGAATCTAACTTTCCGCGCTAGTATATTATCATCAAAGGTGTGTTTTGCCTTTTGTAAATTCTTTAACGGGAAGCCCACTTGTTGTTTATACATCGGCAAAAGGGTGGTGTAATCTTCACCGCCCCATTTGTATAGTGTCTGGTGCTTTCTAGTCTAGTATTTAAGGATTCTAAGGAACTATCATCCCACTGAAACCGTTTTTTTAGAATTATTAATACGCCCCAAAAATGGATATGAATTACTACAAGACTTTGCCTGGTCATCAAAATACTATGCAATTTTGTCTTTACCTCAAAGACTGACGTTCGGTTAAAAGTGAATCTGTCCATAAAGATGTAGTTAATGACAGACTCACTTTTGCCGCGCCGCCAGGTACTCTTGGGTGGATTTTCTGATTTGAACGCTCCATTGAGCATACAGAATAGGTGTAAGTTCATAAGCTGTAACCACCTCTGACATGAGTGATCTTTTTTAATATTCTCCAAAATAAAGCATTTTAAATTGAGATCACCCACCAATACTGTATTTGTAATTTCAGGATCTAAAAGTACCATATCAAGCAATTGATCAAGGTCATGAAAAAATGTATCATCAGCTATGGCAATAGGATTTCGATACATATTTACCAATGCAATATAGCCTCCAGGGTATTTTATCTTGACGAGCTGCAAATAGAAATTTGGGGTGGCCCGGGAAAGAGTTCTAATCCATCTTTCAATTTCACAGCTACCAAGAGCCCAGAGGATGGTCTTCCTCTATGACCTGCTTTGGCTGGCAAAAGCAAGATTTCATGACCATCCCAAACCGGCAGCTCAGTCAGCTAAGTTTCTTGTAGTGCAATTATACTAAAATCTGAAATAATGGCTGCACTGGATACAAATATGTGTGCTGAGCCTCCCATGTGCCAACTTCCCAAAGAGACCGTCCCCCCTTTATTGCCTTGCGCTAGTTATGCTCGTACATTACACATGGTCTCTTTGGAAAGCATTTTCTCTTGTTAAACTCGGTTGATAAATTCTCGGAGTTCTAATAGGAAGTTTATTTTGGCCCAATTCAATTTGTACCTGGGATGAAGATTTAAAGACCACTGACGGATCTTGAGCCAAGATAAACCCAAGCGCAAATATTTCGAGTTTTGCCTGCCACAAGAGATTTCGCATGACATTAGAGGGAACCCACATTCTTACTGTCTTGAGTATTTCGTCATTCAGGAATTCGACTTGTTTGATGTCATGATGTCCTGCAGGCTAAGTAGATCTTTAAGAATAGCTAAAATAGATTTACGGTTTAAATCTTAAGAAGGAAAGGGAGCATCTCTGCATTTCATTATGAAACACTGCGTATAGTCTTTAGTATTCAGACCTATAGCCTTATTTTGTCGCAAATTTATGTAGTTTGATGACTCCTTCTCTCGCATCTCATTTTGTTGTAGAGGAAAAGTAGACCATCCATTGGCAGTTACCTTAGGGGTATCAGACACTCTCCGCCTATTTCCTTCTTCCGCCACCCAGACCTTCTGTTGTCTCAAAAAGTCATCAAGAGAAGATTGAATCATTGTTTGTATATGGGGTAACATACCCTCTAATGTACCTCTCTCTTTGGTGACTACATCCTCTCTCTCTGGCAATGTAGCCTTAGGTGCGTTATGCATGGCCGATTCTTGTGAGAGTATTCTAGCAGCAGTTTCATAGGCTTCACTAATTGAGCTCTTAACGGTTTCATCTACAATCTTGATTTGCATTTCTTGGGTTTGACTGTTGGGTTCTGAACTGGCCTTTGATTCAGCGGCTGTCATTGTGGTAATCAAATTATCCAATGGTTCGTATGGCTTCATTTTCAATTTTTTTCTTTATTGATAAATGCCTTTCATTGTTTCTTGGAATTTATTCTGATCCGATTCAAAATTTTTGTTTTGCCACCAGACCAACATTCAACCCTCGAATATGCATGATCTACAAAAGAGGGAGCTTCAACTACTTGAATTGAGGGGGACGGGGGGGGTCACATATTTGCTTTGAAGTTCCAGCAATTGTATTATCGCATTTACCGACCTCGGACCTTGATGGGTGGTTCGGCTTGAAACATGTTGAAAACCACCGGCTTGCTGGCTCCAATTTGGGGAGCTTTATCGATCATTATTTCTGAGGTTGTAGGCAAGCTATTGGTAAAGACCTTAACAGTTTCAGATAGTACGGGCGGAGCTATTGCCCCTTCCGATGTGCTCACTATCACACAGTCCTCCTGAGAAATTAGAGTGCTGATCTTATTAGTGGGAGTCGGTAGTATTTGATCACATTTGTCCTCCACGGTCAAAACATTCAGTTGCTCACTTGGCTGATTGACCGTGGATGCTTCTTTCATTATAAGAAACTTTTGATCAATATTATTCATCCAAGCTATGATTTAATCAATCTGTATGGCTTGTGTATTAATTTTGATATCTAGAGTGTCAAATAGCTTGACAAGTGACATCACAGTGGTGTTCATAGCATTTAGAGTAATTTCAATCAGAGGTTTGATTACCATGTCCCATTTGGGGAACAGGCCTGTGCTCATCCACTATAGAAGGGCGTTGAATCCTACCCAGCATAGAATGAATATAGGACACTGAGTTCGCCTACACAGGGATAAGTTTACATTTCCCAGTTTACTTGCATCGCCAGTCAGTGTAACAGAATTAGGACCTGTTACCAACTGTGTTATCTATTACAATTGGAAGCGGCAGTGAGTCCCCATTCTGATGTTGCGTCTTAAGGTCGACAACCGAATCCAAGTGTCTTCGTTCTCTGAACGTACAGTAGTCACAGATGTCTTCCATAACCATCTTCCGGTCTAATACAAAAGATGAAACCCCTGCAAGTTTTGTTCTGGTGGCGATTAGGGGCGACAATTTATCTGGGGTAGATCTAAGAGTAACAGAGGCACGCGTAATGGAGACATGCTCCGGCATATTGGTCTTGAGGGTATACAGACAATGCGTCATGCAAATGATTTCACTCAATAGAGGGCAGTTAAAAATGAAAGAAAGGAGCGCCCGGCACCCCGCCTCCCCCGCAGTAACTGCAGGTAACTGCTTTTTCCAAAACTGCTCTTGCAAAATGGGGGCGCGCAAATGCACGTGCACTAGCAGTATAAGGAATCCTGTGAAGTAAAGGAGGAGCTTAGGGACTTTGAAAAAATATTCCCAAATGTTCGTGGCAAAATACAGTTCCAAAGTAAAATCCACAGCAAATCCACTGTAAAGACAATATGTGGTTGTAAGAGTATCTCATAGTATTGCTTCAGAGAGGATCCTGCAGGTCACTGCTCTTTCCAAAACTGCTCTTGCAAAATGTGCGCCTCCTTGCATATTCCTTGATGTCATCTGGTGGTGATCTTTCAAACAGCTCCATCCACATGGCTAAACGGTTCTTCAATGAGCGCAAGGTCAGTTTGTCGCATGCAGAACAGCCGTCCGGCCATGGTCAGGGGCCAAAACACCGGAGGCAGAGCACGTGAGGATCCAACGTATGGAAGGAATCCTCGCAGGCGACACCTGCTGAAACACGCTGTCGTCGACATGCGCCAGGGAGGACCATGGCACCAGAGGACAGAGTATTATTCTGATAATTGCTATGTAGAAAGAAAATATCCTGGGGAAGAGCTTGTGGAATTACAAGGCCGGAGGCCTAACCCAGGAGCACTGCTGAAAGCGGACTGCTCCCATCGACGCAGAAGAGGCCTGAGGCAAGGGAGTGCATGCTCCCAGAGCCGCGGCCCCACGCACATCGAAATCTAAAGGGGAAGACCATTTTTTATGATGAAAAAGTTTCTGTATCCCATCCCTAGCGGGGGACGCCCATACAGCATGGGGGAATGGGGACGGGACGTAGGAGTAAGATAACAGTACTACTAGACCTTGTGACATTCTGATTGGGCAAGTTCAGTTACAAGAAGTGTGAGGTGGGGTGTGGGGGTGGGTTAGGGGATGGGAGTGCCAGTCTGCACGTATATTAAGTGCTAGGGTGGGAAGGGACGTGCGTGGTAAACAGAGTGCAAGAGAAAGGGGGGTTCGAGGAGGGGGGGTAAGAGGGGAACATGGGCTAGGCGAGTGCTAAGGGAACCTGATAAGTACCAGGGATTGCATGGGGTGCAGAGAGTGAGGGTTCACTGCTAAATGTGAGCTGGTGGGGGGTGCCTGGTTCCCTTCAGAACTCGGAGGGAACCAGGCAGCCAGTTACTAAGCAGACGGGGGAGCTAGCAGGGATGGGGAGGAGAAAACAAGTGTCTTGAGGAGCTTCCGGAACTTAAGGAGATACAGCTCAAACCTAAGAGGGGCAGGGAGACCATTCCAGTGTGAGGCTTCAGCGGAGGGAGGGAGGGAGGGGGGGGGGGGAGAGAGAGAGAGAGAGAGAGAGAGAGAGAGGGGGGGGGGGGAGGGGGGAGAGAGGAGAGAGAGAGAGAGAGAGAGAGAGAGAGAGAGAGAGAGAGAGAGAGGGGGAGAGAGGGGGGGAGAGAGAGGGGAGAGAGAGGGGGAGAGAGAGAAAGGGGGGGGAGAGAGAGAGAGAGAGAGAGAGAGAGAGAGAGAGAGAGAGAGAGAGAGAGAGAGAGAGAGAGAGAGAGGGAGAGAGAGGGAGGGAGAGAGAGAGAGAGAGAGAGAGAGCGAGAGCGAGAGCTCTCCCCCCGCTCTCTGCTTAGAGAAGTGTCTGATCTGCAGAAAGTTGGAGCTAGACGACCAAAGGGCTCTAGCAGGGAGGCTACTAATTGGCCTACTAATGTGGTAAATCGGCTTGGAACCCAGGTGAAGCAAAACTAAATATTAGATCCCACCACATACCCCCTAAAACCAATGGGGAGTGATAAAATCACCCTAGAGCAGAAATTAAGGGCCTGGGGCTGGTCACCTTATGGGTGACCCACTACCATATTACTGAAGTATATAAAAAGAAAATGTTGGGGCATGGCATGGGGACTTCAGTAGAAGTCCCGCTGACCACCAAAGTAAATTGAAAATGTCCAAAAATAAAAATGGAAAAAGCAAAAAGAGTAGGGGTCCCATAAAATAAGACTGCAAATATCCAAAAATAGGATTCCGCCCCAACACCAAGTCAAAGGTTCTTTGCCCTATCTCTCTCCAAGCTCGTAATTTAGGTGTTCTCCGACTCCTCTCTCACCTTCTCCCAACACATTTCACTAACCTCTCGCACCTGCCGATACCAACTCTACAATATTCGCAAAATCCGTCCCTCCCTCACATTCCATGCTACCAAACTCCTAATTTCCTCTCTCATCTTTTCCCGCCTCTTCTACTGCTCTTTGGACTTCCCGCATCTCATCTTGCCCCTCTTAAATCCATCTACCATTCTGCTGTTCGTACCCTCTGTCTCCTTACCTCCCGTGATTCCATCCCTACCTCGCTCTCTTACCTTGGCTGGCTACCATTTCACTTACAGCTAAAATGTTACTTTCTATGCCTTGTCTTCAAATCCCGACATGGTCTTGCTCCTCCTTATCTCTCCTCCCTTCTCTCCTACTCTCCCTCCCGTTCTATTGACCATTTCCTTCTCACTGTACCTCCATCCCCCTGCCCTTCCTCCCGTTTCCGCTCCTTCCAACTCCTTGCACCTCTGCACTGGAACTCACTCCCTCTCACAATCCGCTCTACCACGACCTTCACCTCATTTCGCACTTCCCTTAAATCCATTCTCCTCCTTGAAATCCCCCCGCCCTCTCCACTTCCCCTCCCCCCCCTTCCCCTTTGATTTTCTCTCTCCCCTCTCCTCCTCCTCCTCCTCTCTCTCGCCCTTCCATTTCCCTCGTCCAACTCATCTCCACCCCCCCCACACCTATTCCCACTCCCCCTTCCCCCCCCTCCCCTTCAGTTAATTGCTCTTTGCGCTGTTTTGTTGAATGATTCATGATGTAATTTTGCTTCCACTGTTATTTTGTTGTTGTTATGTATTATGTTGTTCCACTGTACAGCGCCTTGGTGTAAAGCGCTATATAAATAAATCAATCAATCAATAAAAGGAAAAACAAAGGGTCCTTGTCATTACTACAAAACAAAGCCCCTGTCCAGAATCCTATGCAGCCTAATTGTGTCCCTACCACCACAACAGAAAACTATACATTTAAGAAAGGCCCTGGCTGGCTCAAGAAAAGGAATGTGGCTATTTTATTTTACTCCCACTCTGGTGTAATTGTTATCAATAGGGTCTCTTCGCCCTGAAGGAAAGTCCAAGCGAGTATGCCAATTGTCTCTGCAATCTTGCTCTCCTTGTTACAGTTCAAACAAGCACACTACATGTCTCTTGTCCTCAGTTAGGGAGAATTCTCAGAAATGTGTTAATTCCCTTCTACCTTAGAGACCCTGAGCTCTTTTTGCTGGACCTTAGGACTTTTTATCTCATGTAATTTTAATGTGATTTATTCTCTGTGTTTCTTTTGACTTTGGAGTCTGAAACTCCATAGGCATCATCTTTACATTGTGTCACACAGCACCTTCAGTGCAGTGGCACAGGGAAGTCTCTTATATTTCCCAAAGGTTTAAATACCTTGTCTTGGTGAAACTACTGTTTCCAAGAGCAGTGAAGTGCAATTGACTTTACTTACATTTTTTAAACTTTCTAGACCCAGCACACACTTTTACCATAGGGTGCTGCAGGGGCTACTTAGAATCCCCTTTGCCTAGTTTCTCATGTAACATTTTTATGTTAACCTTTCTACAATTAATGGCTGGTGGCAGTGGTTTACTTTTTACTACCATTGTGTGTTTTTACCACGGGCTATGTTGGCAGCCACAGAAGGCACCCATGGGTGCCCATTTCGTCAAAATGGCCCGGTCATTTTTTTTCCGCTGTTTTCTGTTGGAAAGGTTCTTCTTGAGATTTACTCTGCACCCCAAACTAGGTTTGGCCCCTTTGTTCGTTTTGTCTTTGGCAGGATTCACGAGTGAAGCCCACCTCTGGCTCCAGGATGTCTGGCAGGGGCAGGAAGTTAGGGAGGTGACCGAAACTCCCATTGATTAATCTCCTTGGTTACAGGAATGCACCCAAATGTGATTGGCCTGCTGGCTGTCTGGCAAGCCACCTTGCTGAGTGACTGACAGCTAGGCTGGAATGAATGGGAGAAACCTGCATAAAAGGCAAGGCTTTTTGGCTTGGAAGGCGGAGTCTACCACTGGACGAAGGAATCTGAAAAACTTGGAAGAGACGCCTGCTGCAACTCCTGGACCGTTGGCTTGCCCGGTGAAGGCCTGCTGCTGTGCTGAATCTCCAAATTCACCTCGTCTAGCGAAGGCCTGCAAGGAAGACTTCTCCCTTTGAGTTGGTGGGTCCAATCAACTCCAAAGTAAGTCTGTCTGGACATCCTCTCGAAGCTGGTTGTATTTCCATTGCTGCTGTTGGAACCTGTTAGGGAGGATTTTTTAGTTAAGTGCTAAATTCCTCCCACCTTAGAGACCCTCAGCTCTTTTTCTGAACTTTTGGACTCTGTACTTCTAATTCTATGTGTTATCTATGTTTCTTTTGGTTAAGTCTGACGAACTCCATAGGAATTCTCTTTTTACATGGTGTGACAAAGCACCTTCAGTGCAGTGGCACAGGAAAGTCTTTTAGATTTCCCAAGGTTTAAATACCTTTTCTTGGATAAACTAATGTTTCCAAAAGCAGTAAAGTGAAATTGACTTTACTTACATTGTAAACTTTCTAGGCCCAGCACACACTATCTTACAATAGGGTTCTGGAGGGGTTACTTAGTATCTATCCCCTTTGTCGAGCTTCTCATGTATGTAACCCTTTCCTCGATGAATGGCTGGTTGCAGTGGTGTATTTTTAACTACTGTGGTGTGCATTTACCGCAGGCTGCGTTCGCAGCTGCAGTAAAGCACCCAAGGGTGCCATTTTTGTCAAAATGGCCACAGTATTCTTTTCGCCATTTATTTGTGGAAAGGTCCTTCTTGAGATGTACTCTGTGCAACAAACCAAGTTTGGTCCCTTTGTTTGTTTTGCCTTTGGCGGGATTAATGGGTGAACTCCCTGTGCTTGGTCTCCTAGGAGACAGGAATTAACTCTTAGGTGATTGGCCGGCTGGCTGTCCAGCAAGGACAGCCACCCTGCTGGGTGACTGACAGCTAGGCTGGAATGAATGGGAGAAACCTGCATAAAAAGGTGAGGCTATTTGGCCTGGAAGGCAGAGTCGGCCACTGGACGAAGGTATCCGAAGAACTTGATGAGGACGCCTCCTGCAACTCCTGGAGCATTGGTTTGCCCGGTGAAGCCCTGCTGCTGTGATAAAACTCCAATTTTGTTTCGACTAGAGAAGCAAGGACGACTTCTCCCCTTGAGTTTGTGGGACCAATCAACTCCGAATTAAGACACCTGGACATCCTCTCGGAGCTGGTTGAAATGTCACTGCTGGAACCGAATAGCAAGGGAGAGGAACACCAGATAGTGTGCGTTGCTTTTAAGCTGGCCAAAAGCTCCAGGAAGATCCTCCGGACTCCCAGGAAGCAGGACTGACCTAGTCTGAACCACATCAACAGAGTGCAGGACCCCTGATACAAGGAAAGCCCATCTCGACAGCCAGGAACCGTGGTGTTGCTACTTGCGGTAGACGCAAGGAGCTGAAACACCAATGTGCCACTTGTTTGAAGATTGTTGGTTGAGGTCGGTGGCCGTCCCATTGCAGTGCAGGAGTCCCCAGACGTCCTCCCTCTTGTCCCGCCACTGAGGCCCAGGAACACCAGGATCTGCAGAGCTGCACAGGAACAGAAACCATCTTCTGCACTTTTCTTCAACCTAAAGGTACTGTACAGTCTGAGAGAACTTACCACTTGTCTTGTAACTGCACTTGTTCTCTGTTAGTGAACATTTTTGTGGTTGCTCTGTAGAGTTTGACAGCTTCTTTACTTCACAAGCCTAAACAGCTAGTGGCCCTGCTTTGATTTATTTTCTACAAATACTTCTAAAACATTGTGCAAAACTTTTACTCACCTGTAAGAAGTGCTTCAGCTCACCTAGACTTTGCCCAATTGGCTTTGGACTAGCCTGGCTCCCGGAATTACTCTTCTTCCCTCTGACATTGTGTTTGATCTTCCTTCCAGGAAGGGTTTAACTAACTTTGCATTGGGGGTTACCAAAAGTACTTACCTGCTTCAGAATATTTGTGTGATCTCTTGTTCTGTTCTAATGACTTTTTCCTTTGACAAACACTTATGTCTGATTCTAAATGCAAACAGTGGTAGATTAATGGCCAGAGTGTCCTAGTTACTAAAGTCATCTGAGGGCGTCTCTCGCTGCTCTCTCCGGCCATGGCCGTGCATCAGAGAACGCTGCACTTACCTAAGATGCTGCTGTGCCCGATTCCAGAGCCTGAGTGTGGCAGGGTGAGCGATGCCACTGGGGCTGAGGCGGCGGCGGAGGAGAGAGAGTCTGCGCCAACGGTCAAGAACGCGGCACAGGCAAGTGAATGTGACGAAATGACAAATAGAAAGGAGACTGATACAAAATCCTCAATCCACACCAAATAGTGCTTTTTGGAGTCCACTGACCAATTCTTCATTGGAAGTAAAAGCACTAAAAAGGGGTGCGACGAAAAGAAGTTTAAAGTTCTGACATAGGAACTCTAAAGTGACATGTTAAGGCGAAAATGCCAGTAAAAGGCTAATTTCGTCAACAAAGAGAAACAAATACAAATGAGACTGCTATAAATTAAAGCGGTTGTGAAATTGTACGTGAATACCAAATATTATCAGAAGTCACGGATGAAGATCTTTTAGCTAGCACACTAGATGGTGGTGACATTGGTAACTTTAAAGAGATGTTCAAAGAGTACTCCAACCACCCAATTAGAGCCTCGGTGAGAAAAGTCCTCTGCTCAACATGAGGCTGATAGCTGGGCACCAAAAAGACCAAGACTATCGAGCATTAATAAAAATCCACCAGAGGCTTCATGTCAAGCAAAGAACAGACATACATACAGGATTGAAGAAACAAGACGTTAGGTCAGCTGAACCGCAAATTAAGAAAAATGAATTGTTTGATCAAGAAAACAACTCAAAGGGACAAACTACACAAGGAAAGAGCAGCTTAAACAGCAAGGAAACCAGTAAAGTATGTGAATCTGTCTTAAACAAAAATACTTTAAACGAACAAAGTCAGATAGTGTGCCAATCTACTTGCCCGGCAGAACTTGCAGAGTAGAGATCGCCTCATCAGAGTGAGAGGACAGTGATGGCTCTCGCTGGGATAGAGGAGAAAGATCTTGGGACAGAGAACCGCTAAGAAATAAGCGGGCCCCTTGAGCAAGACACACTACATGGGATACAATAAACCAAAAGAGACAAAGAAATGCAAGAAGCCATTATTGCAGCTGTCTCAATAACTCTGGCGCCTTTGCTTAAATTATATGAAAATTTGAGTGAAAACTATAAAGATCAATCGACACTAATAGCACTAATGAACACCAAAATTACCTAAGTAGACTCTGTCATGGAAGCATTAATAGAAAAACAGGGAAGAGAAAAAGAAATGGAAGGTATCATTCAGAAAACACTCATTGATTTAATGCAAGATGCAAAAATCTGACAAACTGATCTTCTTAGAGGGAGTTAAAGAAATTGTCTCCAGCTCAAAAGCAGAATCAGCCAAAATCTCCAAAATTGAGCGAAAATTGTCCTTAAACAATGTGGCGACAAAGTAAAGTTCTTGCCAGTCAGATCATTGCGAGATAAGATTGAAAACAAATTGCTTAATAATCCAACCGACACAAGAAGTTGTTGAATTTAGTAACCATCGATCCACGAGCCATGACAAGAGCAAAACACGGTCGTTAAGCTGTATAAAAGCAGCAGCACAACAAGACGCAAGCCATATTCAAAATAAAGACACAGAAAAAAGGGCTACAAAAAGAAAATAAAGACAACATTGGCAGCACAAGCAACCCTTTTTGCATATTTGAGCCTAAGGGCACAAACGCAAATATCAATAGAACATGCATTGGTAAACATCTATGAAAGACAAACAATATCAGAAAACAAGAAGCAAAGAGATTCTGTGGATCAAGAAGTTTACTCAGAAAATTAGGTCTGCCCTCGAAAATAAAAGAATGTGATTCCACACAAACAGCATTAAAGATACAAACTGTAACTAAAAATAATAAAGCTCCATGTGAAAGCTCAAGAGAGATTTTACCAGTCTCCGAAGACAAATCTAGCGAAATGGACGACAGCATATGCGAGTTAATTTGTCTGTGTACGACGACGAAAAAAATGGTCAAAGCTCTGAGCCAGACAGAATAGTCCATAACCTCAATCAAGACAACACAAGAAAAGTGACTATGCCTAAAAAAAATCAAAACTGCTCCACGTGACGAAATAATGAAAGATCTTAATAAAACAAACTAGAACTCAAAGATAGAAGGGCAAATATCTTGAAAAAAACGAATTTAGAGAAAAAACATTGCTGGAATGAGAAACCGCAAGAGGACAAGATGAAAATAAATAATGGCTATGCAGATAATGTCTTACAGTTGTAAAGAATACAGAGAGCATAAGGCGGATTAAACTTGAACCGGTCGACGATTATGAAACTTACAATATCTCCCACAATTAAGGGTAATAAGGTTGGATGACTTTAAAAATGTGAGCTTCCCAAATGAAGACAGAAATGACTCGGAAAAAATCGTAAACTCTGCAGCTCTGATAGCAATATTGATCGATGCAACAGATTCCGCACTCGGTTTTGAGATTAGAAAAGAAGGCCCACACAAAATCAACAAAAATGGGCAGGAGATGATATGGCTGGTCCTTCAGATCAAAGAGTTCGTAAAGTAGACACAAATGAGAAACAGTATACCAACAAAAAGCCACTGTCAAACCCAGAGTGTAAAAACAACCCTTGGAAGGGAATAAACCTTTCAAACCTGTCGACCAGAGAGAAGATATAAATAAAACTCAGATTACCATGAAGGGAAGAATAAATAAAGGAAAAGGTGACCCAGAACCAAAATAAAAAGTCACTGTATGGAATTAGAAAGCAAGCACCCTTGATACAAAAACACAAAAATAGGATGCAAAGAATGAAACAAACACAACCTGGAAGATAGGGAGCTGGAATACTAGCGGCAACCAGCATCTCTACAATAAAAAACATAATGCAATAAGTACTCTTGAAATTATATGTATCCAAGAGTTATGGATTAGAGAACAACCAATGCTGGATGGATACATTTTAACAAATCCAGTGACAAGAGTAATAAATGGGCACCCTGTGTCAGGTCTACTGACAATGGTTAAAAATGGAACAGATATCAGTAATTGACGCATTAAAACCAAATCCATAAATACAAATTACCCGAGTAAAACTAACAAGTTTTTCACCAGCAAAACTGTGATCTCTTTCTAGTAATAAATATATACTGGCCCCCTTCATACACAAAAGAAAGTTTCATCGATTTAATCACTGAATATATTGACCAGAGTGTCGAGAATTATCAGGATATTGAAATTTTAATCTGTGGTGATTTCAATTTGTCATGTTTTGAGGAAGACTGGGTAAAGGCGAAAGAAAAGGCTTTAGAGAACACCAGAAGAATACGATGCGGAAAACTATGAATGGGTGAGATGAACCAAAGAGCAATAAATATATTAAATGGTAACATCATGGGTGATATACCCCAAGCCCCAACATTGACAAATGGTAAAGCTAATGCAACATTAGATTATTTTTTTGTTTCAGAAAGCCTGCTGCCCAAAATTTCGTTATTAAAAGTGACAAAAGAAATGCATATCGATCATGGCCCGGTAATCGTGTCAATCACAGCAGGAAAGAAGGCGTCAAAAATGTGCTATACGGGCGAATAAGAAAATGGAAGAAATCGCCTAAGACTAAAAGCTAAAGATATGCCAACACTCATAAAAGACCCAATAAAATGGCAAGCTGATGATTTGTCTTCAGTAGAGTATAAACAAACATTAGTAAGCTTTAAAGCAATCCATCAAAAAACAAAGCCACAATTCAAAATAACGCATATATACAATACTGAAGTCGTAAATCAAATAAAACGAAGGAAAGCGTTAAATATCTTAAAAAGAACTGAACAACCAAACAAAAGAATATGGAAACAATACAAAAACTGGCATAATTCTTATACAAACCAAATACTGCAAAAAGACGCAGAACATATGTGAGTACTGTGTACTTCGAATAGTCGTATCTTCTGGAAATGGATAAACGAAACAGGCAGCAACCAAAATGCATGCCTGATAAACCCGTTTGGAGAAGGTTTGTGGATCATTTATTTCAAAGGTTTATTTGATGATGTCAATTGCTGTAATGGTCCAACGGTCAAAGAAAAACAGGAAATAGAGCCATGGAATTTGGACTTTGACAAAGAAGACATCAAGACCATTATTAAGAAAGCAAATGCCTCGAGAACTGCCGGACCCAATGACCTCTCGAATGCAGTAATAAAAGCAAATCCTGAAGAATGGTCTGAATACAGCTGGATGCTGTTTAAAAGAATAACTAAACAAGGGAGAGTTCGAGATTCATGGAAAGAAGTGATTATTGTGCCAATTTTCAAAAAGGGCGATAGGATGAACCCTGCCAACTATCGTCCTATCACTCTGCTTGATTGTGTGGGAAACAGATTCAACCACCCTATTACTAAATCACTTAAAGAAATGGATTAAAGAAACAAAAGCATACGATAGCCGGCAGTAAAACTTTGTAGAACAAGTAGGCTGTAGTCTAAACTTGTTCCTAAAAGGCCTGCTGAAGAAAAGAGCTTTAAGCAAGAAACAAAAATATATACGGCAAGTATCTATCTCCAACAGGCTCTCAATAGCATCGATAGAAACCTGCTGTGGCAAAAATTAGAGGCTAAAGGATGCCCAACAAACCTGTTAAAAGCCATGAAAGAGCTGTATTCCTGCACTACAATGCATGTAGCAGATCACCGCGAGACCAGGAGACTACACGGACACTCACGCGAAAGTAAGAGAGGTCATCTTCTACCAATGCTGAACAAAAGAATTTCAATTCCAATCATCCGCGAGCACGCTAACCCGGCAATTGCCTTGAGAAAGACCGCAAAGTTTGAAACAGGTGTTGGCACTAATGGAATAAAAGTATATCACATACTCTGTACCACATTTGAAGTTTTAGCAAAGAATATGTTCGTCACAAGAGTGACAACCAATGTGTGAATTACTGAAGGAAAATAACTCAACAAATGTTGCAAACACCTAACGTGTGTGGAAATTGATACTCGCTGGATAATAAGGAACCATTATCCAGCGTCTAATTTCAATTTGTGGATCTCAGTCCCCAAGAGTAACCAATAACTCCAAAGTAAGCCACCTGGACAACCATCTCGGAGCTGGTTGAATTTCCACAGAGTTGCTGCTGGAAACCGTATAGCCAGGGAGAGGAACACCAGATTGTGTGCATTGCTTTTAAGCTGGCCTAGAGCTTTTGGAAGATCCTCTGGACTCCCAGGAAGCCGGACTGACCAAGCCTGAGCCCCCTCAACAAAGTGTGGGACCGCAGAAGCAAGGAAAGTCCATCTCGACAGCCAGAACTGCAGTGTTGCTATTTGGGGTAGACGTGAGGAGCTGAAACACTGAACGGCCACTGAAAGTGAAGTTTGCCGGTTACAAGTTTTGACCGTCCCAGTGAATTGCAGGAGTCCCCCGACGTCCTCCCTCTTGTCGCAACGACTGAGGCGCAGGAACAGTGAGACCTGCAGAGCTGCACAGGAACAGAAGTCATCAGCTGCATCTTTTCTTCATTTCTAAGGTACTGTAGAACAAGTCTAAAAGAACTTACCTCTTACTGTAGAGTAGCTTGAAACTTCTACAACTCTCAAGCCTAATCAGCCTGTGGCCCTACATTTGATTCTTCTTTACATCAAAGAAGCCTAATAACTTGTGCAAAGACTTTTCCATTTACTTACCAGAAGTGCTTCATCCTATACAAGACTTTTGCCCATTGACTTTGGCTTAACCTATTGATTTGTAGGACTCTTCTTGGGGGATCCAAAAGTATTTGCCTACTTAAGAATATTTGTGGTCTCTTGTTGTTCTAATAACCTTTTCCTTTAACCAATTCCTAAAAGTATTCTAAATGCCAACAGTAAGATATAATGTCCACAACACCCTAGTTCTTGAAGTCACCTGTGGGTGTAGGTTGTGTCTGTGGACCATCCCAAAAGGGTCTTTACTGATTTAGAAACTAGAAGAAGTACAGTATTAAAGTATATTTGTGTGTTACCATTATATTGCTCTCTTCTGAAGAAGGCTTTCCAACTGACTGATAAATTAATGATTGTTTATGCAAGAAGACATGCATTACTTACCGTAAAAGCATTTCTGATGATTGTATCTGCTTAGATTCACATGCTGTGCATATGGTCTGACATCCAGTGGTAACCGCAGAGTATTGCATCTTGTCTTTCGGGGGACCGAAAGGGGACGTCGGCATAGGCCTGTCTGAAACACTATCCCTATCGTGACGTGTGTAGTACCCAAAATCCCTCACGCGCCGAGGTCCCTCTGATTGTATTTTTTCTGCCATGAGGGAGCCCAAGGCTATAGTGAGTGAGTACATGAAGAGAGAAAGTAGTAAGATGTCTATGTTCCTTCCACCCCGAGCGGGGAGGCAGGGAGGACGCATGTGAATCTAAGCAGATACAATCATCAGAAATGCTTTTACGGTAAGTAATGCATGTCTGCTGATGCTCGTTAATCTGCTTAGAACCACATGCTATGCATAGACTAGCGAGCAGTACCGGAGTTGGAGGTGGGTTGTGAGAAGGAACAGTAGAAAAAAAGATGTCTTAATACTGCTTGTCCCACCGGAGAATCAGACCTCGAATGAGTGTCTAGGCAATAGTGTTCTGTAAAGGTGTGTACAGAACTCCAGGTTGCCGCTTTGCAAATGGACTCATGGGGAACATTTGCAATGAATGCTATGGATGCCCCAGTGCCTCGAGTAGAATGTGCTCTAGGCTTGAAGGGCAGTTCTCTCTTTGCAAGAGTGTAACGTAGTGTGATGCATTTGACAATCCACCTTGATATTGCTGATTTAGAGACAGGGTCCCCTTCTCTACCAGCTGCCACTGAAACAAATAATTGTTTAGTTTTCCTCAGTGGTTTAGTTCTATCCATGTAGAACATGACTGCCCTTCGCACATCCAGTGTGTGAAGGCTTCTTTCGGCAATGTTAGTAGGTCTCTGGAAGAACGTGGGTAGTTCGATTGACTGGTTCACATGGAACTTCGAAATGAATTTCGGCGCAAATCTGGGATGTGTGCGCAGAACTACCTTATCTTTGAGGACTGTAACAAAGGGGTCCAAAACCGAGAGGGCCTGTAGTTCGCAAACTCTTCTGATAGAAGTGATAGCTACTAGAAAGGCTGTCTTGTAAGTCAGGTCTTTCAGACTAGCTTTATGCATAGGCTCAAAAGGGGGTCCCATGAGCCAAGTTAAAATCACATTTAGATCCCACCCAGGGGCTGGGTGAGTAATGGGGGGATACATTCTTTTAACCCCTTCCATAAAGGCTTTAATCACAGGTATTTTCCACCACGACACCTTCTGCTGTGACGTGGTGTAGGCGGACAATGCCGCTAGGTGAACCTTTAAGGAATTGAAGACTAACCCAGAGTCCAATAGATGGGTTAGATATAACACAATGTGTGAAGGCGAGCAATCGGTGGGATTGACGCCTTTGGAACTGCACCAGATGACAAAATGTTTCCATTTGCTGGCATAGCAATAACGTGCGTTAGGCTTTCTTGCCTCCCTCAGTATGTCCATGCATCTCTGAGGGAGTTGCAGATGTCCAAACTCTATGACCTCAGGAGCCAGGCTGCTAAGTTCAGAGTTTGTGGGCATGGGTGCAGAGTCTCCCCCCTGTCCTGAGACATGTTGTACGGGTAGGGCAGCTTGACTGGTGGGGAGAGGGACATTTCCATCAGGTGCGCAAACCAGGGTTGGCGGGCCCACATGGGAGCCACCAGAATCATGGTGACTGGTTCCTGGTGCATCTTGTGTACTATCTTGTTCAGGAGGGGAGTTGGGGGGGGGGGGGGGGGGCGTAGACAAATTTCCCCGACCAAGTTATCCAGAGACTGTTCCCCTTGAATCGGTTCTGGGGGTACCTGGAGGCATAATCTTGGCATTGGGCATTCTCCTGAGTAGCAAACAGGTCGATCTCTGGAAACCCCCATTCTGCGAAGACGTTGGATACAATGTCTTTGTGCAGTCGCCATTCGTATTCTTCTGGCAGAGGAAAATCTTTGTTGAGTACGTCTGCCAGAAGATTGAGTTCCCCTGGAACATGTTGGGAAATCAAGAACATCTTGTGTTTGAGAGCCCATATCCAGATGCTTTGGGACAGCTTGGATAGCCCTGGAGAGTGAGTGCCCCCCTGTTTGTTCAGGTAATACATTGCTGTTGTGCTGTCGGTTAAGACCAGCACTGTCTTCCCTTGCAGTTGCTCCTGAAAGGCTTTCAATGCTTTGAACACTGCTAGTAGCTCCAGTAGGTTTATATGGTTGGATGCTACCTGAGGGGACCACACTCTGTGCACTGTCTGCTAAAGCAGGTGAGCCCCCCACCCCGTGAGAGATGCGTCTGTCGTGAGAGTGGCTTCCACTGCAGGGGTGGTGAAGGTTTTGCCCTTCAAGAGGTTCTCCCTCGACCACCACTGCAGAGAGAACGAGGGCTGGCGAGACAACTAACAGATCTTCCCATTGTCCGCTGGCCTGACACCACTGGCTGTTGAGCCACTCTTGCATGGGACGCATGCGCAGCCACGCGTGGGGAACCAAGTACATGCATGACGCCATCATTCCTAGAAAACGCATAGCTTTGCGTACCGTCAGCTCTCGACTGGCTACATACTGAGGAACCTGAGAGAGCATGTTCTGAACCCTCTCGCTGGAAGGGAGACTAGACCGTCTTCCGTACGAATTAGAGCCCCCAGGAACTGTTTTACTTGGCTGGGGACTAAGCTGGATTTCTTTTCGTTGATAGAAAATCCCAGGCTGAACAGTAGGTCCACTGTTTTTTGGGTGTTCGAAAAACAAACGAACGAGTCCCCGTGATGAGCCAATCGTCGAGGTAAGGGTAAACTGGAACTGAAAGTCTGCGCAGGTGTGCCGCTGCCACTGCCAGGACCCTGGTAAACACGCTTGGTGCCGAGGCTATGTCGAAGGGGAGTACCTTGAACTGGTAGTGTTTGTCCTGAATCACGAACCTTAGGAATTTTCTGTGCGCTGGCAGCATTGAAATATGAAAGTATGCATCTTTCATATCCAATGTTGTCATGAAGTCCCCGTTTTAGCAATGGGATCACCTCTTGCAGTGTTACCATGCAAAACTTCTTGGGCTTTATGTACTTGTTCGCTGGGCGCAGGTCTAGAACAGGACGCATGGTGAGATCCTTTTTGGGCACAAGGAAGTACACTGAATAGATACCCTCGTTTACCTGAAGAATCGGGACGGCTTCTATGGCGTCCTTTCCCAGCAACGCTTCCACCTCTTGGATCAGGATCTGCAGATGTTCCGGTGATAGGTGTCGATGTTTCGGCGGTCTGAACTGTGGAGGTCGGGTGAATTCCACGCAGTAACCATGGGCGACCGTCTTTAAGACCCACTGGTCTGAAGTTATCCCCTCCCATGCCTTAAGGAAAGATGTTAATCGCCCCCCGACCGGGAAGACATGGGAGGGGACCTGGACTTGGTGGTCATTTCTGACCCTAAATTGACGCTCCTCTGGAATTGGACCCTCTGCCTCTATTCTTTCCGCGCTTCTGACCCCTCAGGGGGTAGTAAGTGGGGCTTGCAGCCGGTTGACTTGAGTTGAAGTTGCCCGTGCCGAAATTGTTTTGAGCGGCGCGGGCTTGCCCTCGAAAGGACCGCCGAGAATTACTGCCCCTCTGTGAAGAGGGTTTCTTGGAAATTTGGTGCAGCACCTTAATAGTCTTGTGCTCCTTATTGGCTGTCTCCAACGCATCGTCTACCGCCTTCCCGAAGAGGTTGACCTCTTCGATGGGTTTGTTGATAATGGATGCCTGGGTCTCAGGCCTGAAGCCCGACGTGCGCAGCCACGCATGCCTCTTTAGGAGAGTACCCTGTGGGAGAGACCTGCCTGCTGTCTCTGCGGTGTCCAGGATATTCTTTACCACATTCTGATTGGCAAGTTTGCCCTCCGAGACAATGGCGAGAAGCTTGGCTCTGGTTGGTTCCGGGACCTCTTGAAGGCCTTCTTGGAGTAGGTTCCATTGCGCGTCGACGTAGCTTGCTAGTAACGTAGTGTTATTGGCAATCCGGACGGTATAGGCCGCCGCCGACGCAACCCGTTTACCTAAGGCATATAACCTTTTGGACTCCTTGTCCGGGGGTGACTCTCCCGTGGCAAGGGGAACCCCTGCTCTCTTGCGAGTGTTAGTCACCACCAGCGAGTCTGGGATTGCGCGTCCTTTGATATAAAGCGGGTCTGTGGGGGAGGGTCGGAAAAGTTTTTCAACCCTTGGGTTCACAGCCCTAGTCTGAGCGGGTGTGAGTAAGGAAGGGGCCAGCCGTCTCTTTAAAGAGCTCAAGAGTGGGATAGAATGGCTTGCCGGAGGCTTTTCATTAAGTCCTCAGCGAAATCCTGTTCGGGCAAGGCTTCAAGCGTGGCAATTTTAAAGAATTCCGCTGCTTTTTCAACATGTTGTTGAAAGCCATTTGATCATCCACCGGGGAAGCTTGTCGAATCGGGGTGGATGGGAGAGAGTCGAGGCAAACAATATCAGAGTTGTGATCGTCCTGCTAGGTGTCCTCCCAGTTGTCCGTTGCTCCTTGATCTTCCCCATAGTTGTCCAGAAAAGAAGACTCCTCTTCTTCTGTATCGATATCTCTATACGTATCCATTTGGACATCATCTTGATAGTCAACTTGGTGCTGGACATCTAGGTGTTGGACGTCTTGTGTTTGAGGGTTAGGGTCTACCTGAGCTTTTTCGGCAGAGGTTGATCAGAAGCCCTGAAAAACTGCTCCAGCCGATCCATACACCCCTCGAATTGCTTTGTGGTCCACTTGGATGACCCAAATGGACCTAGCTGAGTAGGAACCATGTTCTCCGTCATAAGGTGTTGAGGGGATCTCCTCAAGGTGCTTGAGAGGGGTACCTGGCTTTCTTCTTAAGAGTCTACGGGATCGTCTTTCCAATCCGTGGAAAACCTTTCGGCGGATTGGCCCATAACTGTGAGCGGAACCGGTACCAGGCCCACCGCCGTAGCAATCCTATTAATGCTCTTACGGATAGTAACCGAATCTTCGGGAGACAATGCCTCCGATGATGTGTCGGCAGTGAAATGTCCTCCGCGGCTCCAGAAGGGCCAGGGGATGGCTTCTCGGGTAGAGGCCTACTTGTAGTTTTCGGGCCTGTACGGGCCTTGGGAACCTTGGAATCCGTCGAAGTTTCTTGTTCTGAAACTCTGGCGCGTGTAGTTTGGGGAGTAGCGCCCTTGTTATGTTTGTTATGCCCAGTCGTCATGTGCTGCTGCGGATGCAGGGAAGGCTTCGGATCAGACCGATCCGTGGGCACCGCCGAAGTTTCCGGCGGACCCGTTGGCGCTTTGGCCTTCTTCAACGAAGTCGTTGAGGAGGGCGCTTGGGTTGTGTGCTTTGTGCGGTGCGATTGTACGCCCCTGTCACTGCGTGTGGTCCCTGTAGCAAGACCGGAGTCGAGCCTGGAAGGGTCAGGGACGGGCGTGGCGGCCCTAGAAGAGTCCGCCTCAAGGTCTATAACATCCGTGTTGGACGTTTGGTCATCCGATGTACCCCCATCACTTTCAGCTGGTGTCGCGGCATGGGAGGGAGGCTCCACGCGTGACATACCGTACGCGGCCCACCGCTTCAACCGGCGCTCCTTAACCGTTTTAGGTTTAAGGAGTTTACACGCCGAACACCGCTTTTCGTCGTGCTCTAGGGGGAGACAAGCGTTACACGGCGTGTGCTCGTCTTTCCACGGATATCTGACCCTACACACAGGGCAGAATCTAAATGGAGTCCTTTCCATAGCAGAAGGGAAGGCTGACCAGACCAAAAAGGAAAGCAGTGGAAAAGAGGAAAGACATAACAGTATGGCAAACCCCGAGCCCACTTTCCCTACTGTGTAGGCCGGCCAGAAGGCCCGACCACGTGGAGGTCCGAACGCCGGATCTTAGGCACGGAACCCACAGCCATAGACGATTCCCCTGTAGTCTTCGTCGAAGATGTTCTTGATGGGCGAAGTGACTTAACGGGGAACAAACCGACAATTCAGTAAGATAAACAATTTCTCATGAAGAGCTCCGCTATAGGGCGACCAGTTATCTGGGCGGAAAAAAACAATCTGAGGGACCTCGGCGCGTGAGGGATTTTGGGTACTACATACGTCACGATAGGGATAGTGTTTCAGACACGTCTATGCCGACGTCCCCTTTCGGTCCCCCGAAAGACAAGATGCAATACTCCACGGTTACCACTGGATGTCAGACCATATGCACAGCATGTGATTCTAAGCAGATTAACAAGCATCAGAAACCTTGAGTTTAAGTTTATTTGAATACCTGTAACTGTAAATCTCTGTGTACTTCCACTACAGCTCACATTTACCCCTCTTGAGATAAGCCTGGCTGCTCAACACGCTACCAATACTGTGTAGTAGAAGCTTATACCAAAGGTTGGGTTGCCTATACCTGTACCCATAGCTGTTTGTAGTGTTCCCAGAGGGTACTGCATGCAAACTTTGCCCAACACCTTCCAGCCCGTCAGTCACCCAGCAGGGTGGCTGTCCTTGCTGGACAGCCACCCGCCCAATCACCTAGGAGTGCATTCCTGTCTCCTAGGATACTAAGCACAGGGACTTTCGGCACCTCCCTCACTTCCTGCCCACGCTAGACACCCTGGAGCCAGAGGCGGGCTTCACTTGTGAATCCCGCCAAAAGACAAAACAAGGGACCAAACCTGGTTTGGCATGGAGAGTAAATCTCAAGAAGGACCTTTCCACAAAGAAATGGCAAAAAAAGAAAACTGGGTTCATTTTGAAAGAAATTGCACCCTTGGGTGCTTTACTGCAGCTGCGAACGCAGCCCGCAGTAAAAGCACACCATGGTAGTTACAAGTAAACCACTGCCACCAGCCATTCATCGAGGAAAGGGTAACATAAAATTGTTACATGAGAAGCTAGACAAAGGGGATACTAAGAAACCTCTCCAGCACCCTATTTTAAGATAGTGTGTGCTGGGTCTAGAAAATTAAAAGTTTAAGTAAAGTCAATTTCACTTCACTGCTCTAGGAATCAGTAGTTTATCCAAGAGAAGGTATTTAAACCTTGGGAAATCCAAACGACTTCCCTGTGCCACTGCACTGAAGGATCTGTGTGACACAATGTAAAAGATGATGCCTATGGAGTTTGTCAGACTCCACAATCAAAGGAAACGCAGAAAACACATAGAATTAAAAGTACAATGTCCCAAAGTACAGCAAAAGATCTGGGGGTCTTCAAGGTGGGAGGAATTTAGAACTAAACTGAACATTCTCCCTAACAACCCGTTTAACCTGTTTCCTTCCTTTAACATTTCCTTTCTGCAACCTCAGAATCCGCAAAATATAACTAGTGATAAATAAATGACATTACTGTCCTTGTGAATGAAGTCACCTCCAGGTGTAGGAAGCATATCCAAAGAGTATCCACTAACTTTTGCTGATTCTGCAAAAGCTTTTTTAAAGTATATTTGATTGTTACATATCTTTCCCTTTTTAAAGAACGCGCATTTAAAAATTGATGTTAAATAAATAACTATTTAAAACCGGCAACTTGACTGTATGTGTTACTTAGCTACTTGTATTTGCAAATTACATTGCTACAGCTCTACAGCTCACATTTACCCCTGTTGAGAAAGGCCTGGCTGCTCAGACACTACCAACTTGTGTAGTACAGACCTATACCAAAAGGTGGGTTACCTAATACCAAGCGGATTAGTGTTGTGTAGTCTCTCACAATGTTACTACACCAATTCTTACCTGACACTGGTGGCAGCGGTGGGATTGGCGTAGAGTGGTTACATTGTCCATTTGCTGTACTTGTGCCCAACTAAACCAGACACAAGGCTAAGCGCCACCAAAAAGTTAAGCAATTGTAACATGCCAAATATGGATACATTTAATGAGGCAGCCCTGATTGTCCTAACAGTAGAACTGAAAGATATGTGCAGAACTAGGGGTCTGACTGAAAGGAAAAAAAATGGTACTGATTGTAAGGTTGTTAAATCACCAAAGTTTGGGTAGTAAGCCTGTAACATCTACTCACCCAAGTAATGTGGAAGATAATGATGAGGATGCTAGTTTAGAGTCCAACTCCAATCTGCAAGAGGAGCCAAAGGAGGTAGAAGAGTCTCCAGAAGGGGGCAAAGGGCATCCCTTCTACCAAAGCATGCTCTTGTACCTAAGCCTCTTCCCACTTGGACACCACAACGTCCAAATCTAAGCACACTATATATTTCCCAAGAGACTAAGATTAGAGTTGGAGTTCAAGAAACTAAATGTCCAAGCTGAAACCAAACATCAAGAGGTGAAACTAAGAGAAAGATTCAGCATGAAATGGAAATGAGAAAAATGTCCCTTGACTCTGCTTCCCTTTCAGGGTCCTCAAGGTCTGCTAGTCCCAAGAGGCCTCACCTGCCCATGAAGCAGTGAGTATGTATGAACCTAAACTTGATGTGCTGGATTGGATGGGTATGATTGAATACACCTATGGCCTTTCAAGGAATATGTCGGAATAATGTAATTCCATGGTTCATGTCTAGGCTCCCCCTGAATAGCTGTGATGCTCTGATGGAATTGGGTGCCAGTGAGAGAAAGGATTCTGAATCAATGAAATTGGCATGAATAGCCAGCTTCGGGAAAACTCCTTCCCAGTACCTTAAGAAGTTTAGGGCCTTCAAAAAGATTGATGGTACACCTTGAGTATGTGAATGCTTGAAAAACAGATGGTTGGGTTAAGGGGTGCAGAGTACACTCCTTTGAAGGAATGAGGAATATATTTTTGTTAGAATCTATTTTTGATGCCTGCTCTCCTGAGCTGACAGTACTTGGCTGACTCATAGGGAATTGATCCTCAAAAGCTAGCACAAGCTGCTGATTTATGGGTAACTGACAGGGACACTCACAGGGACTCGGCAGCTCCCAAGAAGGAAGAAGTAAAGCAGCACAAGAAAGAGGGTAAAGAGAATTCTAATTCCAACCATCCAACAGAGGGCCACGAACATAGCAAGGGTATATTCCATGGGAAATCTGGTAGGTATAGTGAAACCTCCGGTACCAAACCAGAGGGAGGTCAACAGAAACCCCCCCTTCCAGAGAACATTTGGGAAATGTTTTTTATATGGGTCTGTAGAAAATGTGAAAGGGGATCACAGATGTAATGGTAAACCTTCAGGGATCCACAGAGCCTCCTTAGCTTTCATCCCAGAGGGAGAAGCACACATGGCAAGTGCACACTGTCAACTAATGGCTGAAGATCCCATTGGAGTTCATGCCAATGCATCTATAGTGTGCCTGGGTCTGTGTGAACAACAGAATGTGGATGTGTACAACTCCATTCTAGATAACAGCAAAGAATATTAGAACAGTGTCCTTGTGAATGGTCAAGAACCCCCTGCCATCTGAGACACTGGGGCAAGCATTACAGTGGTAGATCAAAGCTGTTTCAAACCGGAGGATGTAGCTAAGGTACCCAAAGATGCCACTAAACTTGCAGGAGACCCTATCCAAATGGTTCCTATTCAGCCAGCTCTCATCCAGTGCAATAATATGACTGTTAGAATTCCTGTTATTGCACAGAATGAAGTACTGTTGGAAAATGATTTGAAAACTATTGGAGTTGTATCTAGTACCAGGCTTCCAGGCAAAAATTAAGCAGGAAGAAACAAGATTGGCCATAGAGGCAACCCCGTAGAGAGACTCAGTTTGAGGAGATTTCCAAAACCTCCAGTCCACAGGAAGGCCACCCTTCACTTCCCAAGAATAAAAAAGAGACAAAGGAGAAATCCAACATCTCTGGGGAAAAGAAGCGTCTCAAACCTAAACCCGTTCATGGGACAAGGACATCCCTGAGAGAACTTTCCCAAGTCAACCCAGTGAACCCTTCCCCAGCTGAGGCTGAGTGTAAGGACCAACCAATCTCCGTAGAAACTGCTACTAGTGACAGAGCTGGAAGAAAACCACATACCTGGTTGACACCAGTCCCATCTTGAAACTCGTTTACCCGCCTGCTCTGTTCCTAGGAGTGGCATCGGACGAGCGGCCATGGTGTCTGGTGGAGCAGCCATTTTGTCGGGCTGCGTGTCACTTGCCAAAGTTGTGGTGCTTGGCCCTCTGGGCACGGCCTCGCCCAAGACTCTTGGTGTTGGAACATTAAGCCTATTCCGCATCTCAGGTCTAGGCATAGAAGGCGAATCGCCCTCGGCATTGTCCCTGGTAGTGCTGCGTGAAAGCACCCCCTCAGCCAAGGAGCCGGTAATAGGGGGTAGCCCACTCAAGTGTAGGCCCGGTAGAACCACCTTGTGGTCCCTCAGCACTGATACCGGTAGGGTCAGGATATTCCTCGGCCATAAGGCCGGTAGCTGTTTTAGCCTTGGTACGTGTGCTGGTAACAGAACCTGAGAGGTTCCTCCCGCTTGGGCGTTTCCCCTCGAAGGAGTGGCACTTAAGGGGTGCGATGGAAAATAATGGCCCTCCCTTGGGGCTTGATCTCTGCTTGACAAATTCTTCAAGTCCTCTGGAGGCGATCCTTCGAAGAGCTCCCCCCACCTAGCTAGCCTGTTCTTAAGTGCACGCGCAGAATCAGAGCGTTGCACGCGGATGCAACCGTGCCAGCCACGGTCCGGGTCAAGGCAGCGTAGGCAAAGAACGTGGGGTCAGACGTGGGAAAGAGCCCCTCGCAGGGTGGACACGCACTGAAGTCGACATGCGCCGGGGAGGAGCGTGACGCCAGAGCACCGAGTATCTAGATGATAAAGAAAGACAAAAAGATAGAAGAATCTGTGGAAGAGCGTGTGGAATTACATGGCGAGGCCAAACCCAGAAGCGCTGGTGAAATCGGCCAGTTATCGTCGATGCGGAAAAGGGGACCGAGGAGTGGCGCCGGTGGGCAGAGTCAGGGGAGCACATGCTCCCAGGGCCGCACAGACGCGCTCCTTTAAATTTAAAGTGGAAGACGTTTTTCTGGTGAAAAAGGTTCTGTCTCCGATTCCTAGGATGGGACGCCCATACAGTATGGAGGAAAGGGGACATGTCTAAATAGGTTGCCTGTTTAAATAATAATTCTATGAATTTACAGCCGACTATGGTCACTAGTACTAATGCATTGAACTTTCTTGGCATTCATTTTGTAATAGTTAAGGACCAACTCACATGTGACCTATACAGAAAGCCCACTAGCGGTAATTATATCCTCCATGCTGCCAGACATCATCCATCTCCCTTGATTAAGTCCATACCTTATGGGGACTTTTTGAGAGCACGCCGCAATTGCTCCACGGTAGACTATTTTATGAAAGAATCTGTCAGCATCCGTCACAGATTTTTACAACGTGGCTACCCTTTGCGGGAAGTCACATATGGATTTGTCAAAGCTAAATCTAAAAATAGAAGAGCTTTTGAACAATCCTACGACCAAGAAATTCACTAACTCTGCAGATGACCTTTAACCAACAATCAGGTAATATTAGATCTATCCTCAAGAAACACTGGCCGGTTCTATTAACAGATAGAGATCTTCAACAGGCTCTTCCTGAATACCCCCGGCTCACCTTTTCTAATGCACCCTCTTTGACATCCATACTAGCACCAAATCAGATCAATATGTGCGATTCCCAGAAAAGTTGGTTGCATGTCTCCAACATTCCCAATGGCTTTTACACTTGCAGGAAATGCAAAATGCGTAACTTTGCATTCAAAGATATGAATGCCAGGTTGCCACGGGGCAAGAAATGGATCTTGAAACATAAGATTACCTGTATATCCAAATTCATTGTCTACCTTATAGAATGCACTTGTGGCTTAAGGTATATACTGCACCATTGGCCCCCTCGAGCTCAGAATCTTACAGCAATACCGAGCTATTAAGAACAATGATTTGAACTATCCCATGGCAGTTCACTTTTTAGAACATCACAATCAAGATAGGGATTGCATGAAGTTCATAGGACTAGCTCACATCCTCAAACATTTATGAGGTGGAAACAGACAATTGAAATTAAGACAATTAGAGGCCACACTCATCTGTTTAAATATGCATCGGCCTCAATGGGGAAAAAGAACTATGTATTCCTCAATTAATGCTATTACTTCATTTGTATAATCATTGATTGTCTGCCTGATGAATTTTGTAAAAACTTAATACAGTTTTGCAAACCTTTGTAATGCATTTTTATGTTGAATTTTCTGATTAATTATTGATGACATAATTTTTGATGAGATTCATTATGATATATTGATTAAGCCTGACTTTGATGTTTTTTTCTTACTAATATTAAATCATACATACAGCAATTTTTGGCATTGGGTTATGGAACAGACTTTAGTTAATCCAAGATCCCTTTGCACACCATATGATTGTGATTCAATGCACTTGCCTGTTATTTTCTAAATTCTATGATGGATATATGTTGAACGCTGACATTTTGTTCACCACAGGTCGTTCGAGACTACTCTAAATTATTTTGCAGCACCGTGTGTATGTGTGTGTGTGTTATATATATGTGTGTGTATTATATGCACACGCACACACAAACACACACCTATATACACACACAGCAGGTGCTGCAAAATAATTTAGAGTAGTCTCTCTTCTCTCTCTCTATAGATATCTAAATAATATCTATACATTACTCACCATAATCCTATTTCTGATGCTTGTATCTGCTTAGAGTCACGTGCTGTACATAGGCCGACATTTAGATATAGTAGAAGCTGCGGAGTATTACAGTTTGTTTTTCGAAACTCGAAAATGGGCGTCGACAAAGGGCGTGCCAGTAATACTATCCCTAGTGTGACGTCCCCTGTACCCATGATCCCTCACGTGTCTAGGACCCTCAGATTGTATTTTTTCTGACATGAGGTAGCATGAGGAGTAGCGCGAGTACAGATGATCCAAGCATATAGATAGATAAGATAAGACTACAAGCATCCATGCGCCTTCTCTCAGAGGGGAGGAAGGGTGGGTCGCATGTGAATCTAAGCAGATACAAGCATCAGAAATACGATTACGGTGAGTAAAGTATCCCTTCTGAGGCTTGTGGAATCTGCTTAGATCACATGCTGTGCATAGATTAGCAAGCAGTGTTAGAAGGAGGTGGGATTTGAGAAGGGTCATGAGCAAATAAATGTCTTAGAACCGCTTGTCCCAATGAGTATCTGTCTTGGAATGGGTGTCAATGCAGTAGTGCTGAGTAAAAGTGTGAATAGAGCTCCAAGTAGCTGCTTTGCAAATGGTGTCAAGGGGAACATTTGCAATTAAAGCCAGAGTGGCCCCAATGCCTCTGGTCGAGTGGGCTCTGGGCTTAAAAGGCAAAGTTGTGTCAGAAAGAGAGTAACACAACTGGATAGAGTTGACAATCCACTTGGAGATGGCACCCTTAGAGACGCGATCTCCCTCCTTGCCTGTGGCTACGGAGACAAACAGTTGATCTGTTTTCCTAAGCGGTCTGGTCTTGTTTACGTAGTAAAGGACCGCCCTACGCACATCTAGGGTGTGTAGTTTCACCTAAGCTGAGCTTTGTGGGTTTTGGAAGAAAGCCGGAAGCTCGATGGACTGGTTTACATGAAATTTGGAAATTAACTTAGGTGAGAACCTAGGGTGTGTCCGTAAAACCAACTTATCCTTATGAATAGTAAAGAAAGGATCCTGCACTGACAGAGCCTGAATTTCACTGACCCTTCTTATGGATGCAATGGCTATTAAGAAGGCAGTCTTATAGGTCAGACGTTTGAGACTTGTTTTATGCATGGGCTCGAATGGGGGGCCCATGAGTTTAGATAGCACCACGTTTAGGTCCCATCCTGGTGGTGGATTTGAAATAGAAGGGTGAAGTCTCTTTACTCCTTCCATGAAGGCCTTAACTACTGGTACTTTACACCACAACACCCTGTTATGGGAAGTGGTGTATGCTGACAGGGCTGCCAGGTGTACCTTTAGTGAGTTAAAAACCAGCCCCGCATCCAGCAGGTGGAACATGTAAGTAACAATAGTGGAAGGGGTGCAGTCAACTGGGTTGACTTGCTTACTCTGGCACCAGATTACGAATCTCTTCCATTTGTCAAAGTAGCAGTGCCTCGTGTTGGGCTTTCTAGCCTCTTTTAGGATGTCCATACACCTCTGTGGTAATTTGAGATGTCCAAACTCTATGACCTCAGGAGCCATGCTGCCAGGTTCATTGAGTTGGGTTGAGGGTGCACTGTTTGAACTTGGTGCTGGGACAATAGGTTGTACCAGCTCGGAAGTCTGATGGGTTCGTACACCGCCAGTCTGCGTAAGTGTGGGAACCACGGTTGTCTTGCCCACATGGGAGCAACCAGGACGAGCGTCATCGATTCTCTGTTCATCTTGTTGACCACCTTCCTGATTAGAGGAGTTGGTGGAAAGGCGTACGCAAACATCCCTGAAAAGTTCATCCACAGGGCGTTCCCCTGGGAGTCTGGTTGGGGGAACCTGGATGCGAATCCTGGGCATTGTCTGTTTTGGCTTGTGGCGAATAGGTCGATCGTGGGTAAACCCCACTGAGAGAAGATATTTTCTACGACTTCTCTGTGTAGACACCACTCATGTTCCTCTGGGAGGAGGTCTCTGCTCAGAGCATCCGCTAGGGAATTGAGATCCCCTGGAACATGTTGCGATGACAGGGAGATGTTCCGTCTGAGTGCCCATATCCAGATTTTCTGGGCAAGCTTGGACAGATTTGGCGAGCGAGTCCCTCCTTGTTTGTTCAGGTAGAACATGGCTGTAGTGCTGTCCGTCCGGATCTGCACTGACAGGTTTAAAAGGTAGGGTTCGAAAGCTTGAAGCGCTCTGAATACTGCCAGAAGCTCTAGCAGGTTGATGTGATTCTTGGCCACTGCGTGAGACCAGAGACCTTGAGCTGTGTGGTGGAGATGGTGAACTCCCCACCCCATCAGGCATGCATCGGTTGTGACTACCGCCTGTATCTCGGGATCGTAAAAGGGTTTCCCCTTGGACAGATTCTCTCTTGTCCACCAGTGAAGGCTTTGTACCAGTGTTGGTAAAACGACCACTAGATCGTCCCACTGACCACTTGCCTGAGACCACTGTTTCGCCAACCATTCCTGCATGGGACGCATGCGCGAGTGGGGGACCAGGTAAATACATGACGCCATCATGCCCAGCAAGCGCATAGCTTTGCGTACCGTTATCTGGCGACCGGACTGGTATTGCAGAATTTGCAGCAGTATATTCCGAATTCTTTCCTCTGAAGGAAAGGTCAACCCCTCTTGAGTGTCTAGGATAGCTCCTAAGAATTGTTTGGATGTGCTTGGCACTAGACTTGACTTTTTCTCGTTTATTGAGAAGCCCAATTCGAAGAGGAGGTCAACAGTCCTTTGAATGTTTGTTCTGCAAATTACTGGGGTTTCCCCTGTGATGAGCCAGTCGTCCAGGTAAGGGTACAACGGGATTGCCTCCCTGTGTAGGTGTGCTGCCGCCACCGCCAGTACCTTGGTGAATACCCTTGGGGCCGAAGCTATCCCGAAGGGCAGTACCTTGAACTGGTAGTGCCGACTGTCCCCCTTGAAGCGCAAGAATTTTCTGTGCGCTGGGAACATGGAAATATCAAAATAGGCATCTTTCATGTCCAATGTTGCCATGTAATCCCCCTTTTTTAGGAGGAGGATTACCTTTTGGAGAGTTGTCATGCGAACCTTTTGGGGCTTGACATACTTGTTGGCAGGCCACAAGTCCAATACTGGGCACATTGTCAAATCATTTTTTGGCACAAGGAAGTAAGTTGAATAAATACCCTTGTTTACCTGGTGTCCCGGGACGAGTTCTATCGCGTCCTTTGTTAGCAGGTTGACGATCTCTTCTAGGAGGATCTTCTGGTGTTCCAAAAAATGTATTTTTTGACGTGGAGGATGGTCTCGGGGACGCTGTAGTGGTTTTATACAGTACCCCTTGGATACTGTTGACAGCACCCATCTGTCTGATGTGATCCCTTCCCAAGCCTGGGTGAAGTTGGAAATGCGTCCCCCTACTAGGGTTGCGTGAGAAGGGACCCTGAATGGAGCGTCACTGTTTCGGTGGAGGCGTGCCGCCTCCTTTATTGGGGCTGCCTCTACCTCTACCACATCCTCTCTTATTACCCCTGCCGTAACCCTGGGTAGACTGCTGGTTATTATTGTTCCACTGAGTACCCTGCCCCTGGGAATAGTTAGAACCTCTCTGGGAATTTTGGCCGCGTGGGCAAAGAAAATTGCCAATCCCTCTCTGATTAGGGGGTTTAGTGGTTAGCTGGCCTAGGGATTTGAGTGTTTCATACTCGTCCTTAGCATTCTTTAGTGCGTCCTCGACCGCCTTACCAAACAACAGATCCGGCTCCACCGGTTTGTCCAATAATGACGCTTGAGTTTCAGCCTTGAAACCAGACTGGCGTAGACAAGCGTGTCTCTTAATAACAGTTCCTTCTGCTATTAATCTGCCGGCGTTATCAGCGGCATCAAAGGTTGCCTTTAAAATGCAACCGGACACGGCTCTTCCCTCCGCTGAAACTCGTGCCAATTGACTCTTTAAGGGTTCTGTTACGGAGTCTATGAGTGCCGCGACCTGTTCCCACTGATGGCAGTTGTAGCTGGCCAACAGGGTGGTGGAGTTGGCAATTCTTGCCTGGTAGGCGGAATTGGAGGCCACTTTCCAGCCTAACCCGTACAGTTTTTTGCTCTCCTAGTCGGGAGGAGCCTCGGACGATGATAAGGGTGTTCCAGCCTTCTTACGGGTGTTAGTAACAACCAGGGAGTCTGGCTTCAGATGCCCCCTTATATATAGTGGGTCTGATTGGGCCGCCTTGAAAAGTTTTTCAATCCTAGGGTTCACTGCTCTGCTGAGGTTAGGATTGAGGAGTGACGGGTCTATTCTTCTTTGAATAGACTTTAGGATAGGGATGGCCTGAGCAACAGGCCTCCTTTCCCCCACTAACTCTTCTACGAAGTCTCTTTCCTCCTGGGCACCCTGGGTGTTAATGTGGAAAATGTTCGGCTGCTCGAGACAGCACTTCATTCAGGAGCGGCTGGTTGTCGACAGGGGAGTCGGTAACCGGGGCCTCTCATTCTACTGGGGAGTCTACCCTGTAGGGGTCTTCCTCTTCCTCATCCTGATCCTCATCATCCCCATAGTAGCCTGTCCCTGTTTGTTCCTCCACCATGCCCGACTCTGGATCCTCGACAAAGGATGTCTCTCCCTGGTAATGAGAGCAGGGCTGGACGTAGAAGGGGTCAAAAGACCCTGTTGGTGTCTCAAAGTGGGACCTTGTACTTGGAAGTATAGGATCCTTAGAGCCAGAGGGTACGGACCCGTCGGGAGTATAAGCAAGAAAGTGCTCTGGGTTTTTTGCATAAAAATCTGCCAAAGATGACATTCTTGACATTACCCTATCTATGTCAACACTGGTCCATTCTCTGGAACTGGGAATGACCCTTTCTGGGAGTTTTCCAATTTTATCCTGACTAGACTTGGTAGCCTGTGCAGGGGTTTTGGTATTATCAGAAGACCTGGACTTGTCTTTCTGTTTTTGAGGAGTGGAGTGTTCTACGGGCTTGGAAGTGGGTAGAGACTGCTTCCTTTGCTGTTTCCCTCCCTCCCCGTGACTGGAGGAGTGTTTGTTTCCCGTGTGTTTTAAGGCCCTCTGAGCTTTTCGACGCCTGGCATCGAGGTTCGGGGGTCTTGACCCTATCCTTCGAGCGTGGAGGTAGGGGTTCGGGATCTGTGGTAATTCGGTATGCGGGCGCCGAATCTTGGAGTGCGGCCTGAGGGTGGAAGTCTGATTCGTCTCCCGACGATCGAGCTTCCGTGACTTTAGGGAGCGAGGCACTCTTGGCAATGGTGGATGTTTGCCCGACGTCGTGCGGCGATCTAGATCGAGAGTGCCCAGAGGACGCTGATTCAGACCGTTCTCTACGTGCCTTTTTCACACAAACTCGACGGGCACGTCGAGTCTCGGTTGGACTTTATGTGCTTTGTGAAAGTGTCATGGGGAGCGCTCGTGTCGCCGGGGGTGTTCCCCATAGCCGGCCTGCCGGTCGACCTTCCGAGGTCGAGGACTTGCGCTCGGCTGTCTTTCGACGTCATAAAGCCCTCGCCGTCCGAAAGTACGGCGTCGCTGCCATCGCTGAAGGCGCCCTCCGCTGCCATGGCCTCTTGACGGCTGGCGTGGTGGGCCCAACATTTGATTGAACGGTCCTTAAGTGTTTTAGACTTAAACCTACTACAGGCTCTGCAATTTGCCTCGGGATGGTCCCTCGGTAAGCAGAGGTTGCACGTGGCGTGCCTGTCGACCCAAGGGTATTTGCGATTGCACTTGGGGCAGATTTGGAAAGGGGTACCCTCCATACGCACCTTGTGGTAGCGGGCTGGTAAATGTAGGAATATATAAGTGTATCTATATATTACAAGAGTGTAGAGTATGACCACCCCCCACTCTCCCTACTTGCAGGGCCGAGGCCAGCGGCCCAGGCCCGGGCCGAGACGGAAGCCTCGAGGCCCAAATCAGTCGTGTAGTCGACGGTCGAAATCCTCTCCGATCTGGCGTCGAGTATCTAAATTCGGTATCTCGACGTTGGGGTGGAGAAAAGGGGTAAAATTATCAATATTTTTCAAATCTATGGCTTAGCCAGGGAACTCCGCAAAATGCTTCCGACCAGTATGGCGGAAAAAAACAATCTCAGGGTCCTAGACGCGCGAGGAATCATGGGTACAGGGGATGTCACACTAGGGATAGTATTACTGGCACGCCCTGTGTCGACGCCCATTTGCGATTTTCGGAAAACAAACTAATACTCCGCAGCTTCCACAAGATGTCGGCCTATGCACAGCACGTGATCTAAGCAGATTCCACAAGCCTCAGAAATATATATATGTATATAAATATATATATGTAATCGTATTTCTGATGCTTGTATCTGCTTAAATTCACATGCTGCATAGGCCAACATATAGTGGAAGCTGCAGAGTATTACAGTTGTTTTCGAAACTTGAAAAAGGGATGTCAACAGGGTGTGCCAGTAATACCATCCCTAGTGTGACGTCCACTGTACCCATGATCCCTCACGCGTCGTGGTCCTTCAGATTGTTATTTTTCTGACATGAGGTAGCAGGAGTATTTCCCCAGGAGGAACCCTGACTTTGACTGTAGCTGGACTCTCGTTGAGTTTTGGCCTTGAAAACGGCGAAAATTTCCATTACCCCCTCTGTCCGGAAGGATTGTTGGCGAGTTGACCTAAATATTTAAGCATGTCATACTCGTCCTTTGCTGTTTTAAGGGCGTCTTCTACAGCCTTCCCGAAGACCACATTCGGTTCAACTGGAATGTTTATTAGAGTGGCCTGCGTTTCTGGTCTAAAACCTGACTGGCAAAGCCATGCATGCCTTTTAATAACGGTCCCCTGTGCAATGAATCTTCCGACATTGTCCTCTGCATCAAAATTGGTTTAAAGAAGACAGTTAGGCACTGCTCTCCCATCTGCAGCCACCTCTGCTAACTGGGATTTGAGTGGCTCTGGGGCAGATGAAAGTAAAGCAGAAATGTCTTCCCACTTGTGGCAGTTGTAACTAGCCAAGAATGTTGCATTGTTCGCTATTCTGGTTTGATAGGCTGCAGATGAGGCAACCTTTCTGTCCATGGCGTAAATCTTTTTGCTCTCCTTATCGGGTGGAGCCTCAGAGGAAGCAAGGGGTGTGCCCGCTTTTTATCTAGTTGTAGTCACAACTAAAGAGTCTGGTTTCAGTTGCCTTCTAATATATAATGGGTTTGATGGTGCGGATCTAAATTTCTCTACACATGGATTTACAGCCCGTGTGAGATTAGGGGCTTCTAAAGATGACTGTATTCTGCACTGCACTGATTTCAGTAGCGTAATAAATCAGGCCACTGTCTTTTTGTCCCCAAGGATTTGTTCCGCAAAGTCTTTATACTCCTGAACCTCCAGGGTGTCAATCTGAAAGTGCTCAGCCATTTTGGCTAGTACTTCATTGAGGAGGGGTTGATTATCAATAGGAGAATCGACAACTGGAGTGTCTTGGTTAAGAGGGGAATCTATAGAGTACCTATTGGCTTCTTGGTCAGCCTCTTGGTCCTCGTCGTCCCCATAATAAGGGTCCGCTGTATCCTCATCATCAAATTGAGGGTCAGTTGGCTCTACAAAGGAGAGATCTTCTTCGTTGTCCGATTGAGTCAGAGATCTATGACTGTACTTTGTAAAGGAACATTAATACGAGACCTCTTAGAAGGGGTTTGAGTAGGTAGAGCAGAGGGGCGGGAGGTGGGGGGAGTGGAGAGAAAACTCTGCAAGTAATCAGGGTTCCTCCCGCGAAAATTGGCCATAAAGGTCATTCTTCTCAACACTCTGTCTATGTCTTGAGAAGACCATTCTTTGAAACTTGGGATAACCACAGGTGGAGGGGGAAAGTCCCAAGTCTTCATCTGTGGGAGGTACCACCTTAGAATTTTCCTTCTGAGATATAGGCCTAGATTCTCTAGGTTTCCTCCATGGGCCTGGATTCCCTAGGGTTTTCCTTCTGATGGGTTTTATCCCTAGGAGGGCTCTTGTCCTTATGAGGAGTTTTAGAGGCCCAGAGGTGTGTTTAAAGGCCTTCTTGGGGCTTACTATTATATCTGATGCTGAGTGTCGATTTTTGGATGCGGGAAGGGCCGAGGCTTTGTCCACGGACGATTGACCTTCGGAGGCAGTATTACGAGCGACACCCTTGCCATTTTACGACTGTTGGGCCCTGTCGTGTGGCGGATTTCGAGTGAGATTGCCCAGAGGACCAGGACTCAGCGGACCTTTCCCTGGGTGTGCAACGCTGTCGATCACTCGACCCATGTGTCGAGTCTCGACCTGGGCTTATGTGCCTAGTGGTGTGTGTCTTTGTAGCGCTACCGCCGCCAGCCTGTCCTACAGGGTCGGGGGCCTGCATTTGGGTAGCTGTAGCAACCCCATCGCCCTCGCTGTCCGAAAGTGCGGCGTCGCTGCCAGGCGCCTTCTAACTCCATGGCCTCAAGCTGCCTAGCGTAATGGGCCCAGTGTTTCGTGGAGCGGTCCGTCTTTGGCTTGAAGAGCCTGCACGCTCGACAAGACGTTTCAACGTGGTCTCTTGGGAGACAAGTTACAAACTAAGTGTTTGCCTACCCACAGTAATTTGCGATTACAGTTGTAGCAGAATTTAAAAGGTATTTTCCATAATTACAGGCTATGGCAGCTGGGCGAACAAAGCGTAGGAAGTGGGGAATACACATCCTAAAATGGCCTCTCCACTCTCTCCCTACTGTCTGGGCCGAGGCCCGGGGCGGCCTTCCAAGGCCGAACAGTGCGTTGCCATAGTCTTCGACGGGCAGTTTCTCTGTCTTCAGAGGCGTGATGTTTCTTAGGTCGGTGAAAGGATAGAAAGAAATACTATTGCTAATTGTAAATAGTCAATGGCTTTACGCCGAAAGGTACTTCGCTATACACATCCGTCTAGAATGGTGGAAAAAATCAATCTGAGGGACCCCAACGCGTGAGGGATCATGGGTACAGTGGACGTCACACTAGGGATAGTATTACTGGCCCGCCCTGTCGACATCCCTTTTCGACACACACATACAAAAAACATTGTTACAGGGACTTTATGGTTACAGGTAAAACCGGAAAAAAACAAAATTCACCAGTTATGATAATCTAAGCAACCATAACTCGCGCCACCAGTGTGCACTGCAAGGACTAACACCCATGACATCAAAGATACAAGTAGACGCATGTGTATCTGTTCCTCTGTGTCCTAGTATCACTGCCACTGTGGGGCATATGCGAACGAACGTTAATTAGGTTGCAGCGCCCACCCACTGCTTATGGGTACCTTTACAGAAAAGCATCCCACCTGCTATACCCTATAAACAGCCAGCGTCTCCCAAAATGCTCGGTATACGTATGGCGCCCTTTAGCGTCCTGCGGACAGCAGTTCGACGGGAGAGCAGTGGCGACGTGACCATGCACTGCACCTACGCTGCATGTGGGCCCTTATTTCAGTCACACGATCCGCACATATGAACAGCAGCAAAGTACAGTGCTGAGGAACGTAGGGAGTGTTTTTCAGAAAGTACACGCTTGCAAACACACCATAATGGGCAGTTGTACATGTATGTAGGTTTTTGAACAATGTAGGCCTGTTTTCCAGGTGCAAGTTATCCACAGCAGCCCTACAAAAGGCCACACCCCAGAGCTGTTCCGCAATCTGTTTGCAGATTTTCAGATCACAGTAGCAGGCCACATAAGCTTGGCGTGTAAGTGATATTGGACCAAATGGGCTGTGCTACATTGCTTTTGCAAGTAATTGCAACCATGTCAGTCCGGCTCAGTGTGCAAAGTAATGTAGAAAATTAAGAACGGCCCTTCCTGTGACCCACACCCACAGGTGTGAAAGTCCCCACTGTCCCAATGTCATGTACTGTTAAAAAGTTCCACACGCATCCACCAATAACATTGAAGAGTTCCCCATGTAACATTATCAGTACTGTACACAACAGTCCTCTGCGTACACACCACACCCAGAAACGTTATTGCGCAATCCCTCTGCCTCCTAAATCCCATTTCCATTACCACCATCCTGAAAGTATCCGGATGTGGCTTTCTTGCTGCGTGTGGGCATGGGGGAATAAACTGCAACCATGGTAGGGGGAGTTTGCTGTAAGGGGCAGCTCTGAAAAGAGCATTTTTTGTAGATGCTCCTAGAGTAATAACTTTTTTTTCAGTTTTTAGTTGATTTTGTGTTTTTTGTGCTCACATTATTACAGTAAACTCTTCAGCGCATCCTGTAGACGAGCAAAGAAAACTGCATTATAAAAGGACAACAACAAAATGCCATTTGCTTGGAGCAACTCAGCATTTCCACAACTGATGGGGTCATTGTTGCAGAAGAACATCCCACGAACTGACAAAAAAGTATACATGATTCCATTGATGAGACCCCTTCCGAACACAAGCTGGCGACAGCAATCATTGGAATAGGTGCATAGTAATCTTGGTGGTATACATGAGAAAAGCACCTTGGCAGCAATATTAAGCTGGGTAGGGGATTGGGTCTTCCATCATAGATGTATCAAGGTTATTTTTTTTTACCTGCATGCAACTCTTTGTTTTTTGTCTTTATATGCGTTTGTCTCTCCTCACATTTTTACAACATTCTGGTCATAGCTTCTTGCACAGTGTAATAGAAAACGGCATTGCCAATGGCACTCAAATAAATGCCATTTCTATGGAACCACTGCATATTTTGTGACCTCGTGATCTCATAGTGGGTGGAGAACATGCCAGCAGTCTGCATAAATTCACTCATGCTTCTGTTTATAACGCACCTTCCGACCTTTGGGTGGGGACAAATTACACCGACATGGACCCATACTCCTCTTGGTGTTATGCATGAGAAAACGACCTTGGCAGTAGGAAAAATCTGCATGACTGCGTTCAGCAACCTCTTCAGGTGACGGATTAAACGTCCACACAACATGTAACCCAAATGTAGACTTCCATAGTGACCCACGACAAAGTCTACGTTTGTGACAGAGGCCACATTTCTGTAATGGTGAACCACCACGCTGAAACTGCAGTCACCCTGACAGCCCCAGAAGGCGTCCACTCCTTCCAACCCAAAATTACCAGCAACGCCTCTTTGCACACAACACCTGTGCAGAAGGCACACAAAGGTATCACCGGCGATTAGCACTGTGCGTCTATCCATCGCGACCAACCTCACAACACAGTATTGGGAAGAAATGGTACCGCCCCTTCCGGTCCAACACACCCTAAATACCTAATTGCCTATTTCCCACAATTCCATTTCCATGACCACCATGCTCATAATGGCAAGATGTGGCACATGCGCGTTCCTATCTAAGGTGAGGGCCACGGCCCAGTAAAGCAGACAATACTTCTTCCCTTTGCACTGGCATTTTTGCAGCACTCCCTCATTGGGTGCTGCCAAATTAATTTTCAAACACGCATGCAGCAATCACATACAAAACCTCTGCATTGCACACTATCATTTCTATACACCACTCCATATTTACTGTTAAACACTCTCAGTGCACGTTCCATTTCATTCCAAAGCCCCACCACCAAAAACGTCTGCTAAAGAAGGCACGATTGCAGCAGCCACAAAGATCCTGAGGCGCACCCAGCACACCTTTAGCCATACACACAGTGCAGCCCTTGCCCACATCCACCACAACACTATGGACCTATGCATGCGACCATGTGGGCAGCTAACATTATGCACAACCATAACATACGAAGCAGCACTTCTACCCAGCTCCCCACACCCATTCATGAAAACGTGTCACAATTAGCAGAATCCACAAACATACCACAGCCTGCACCACCCCTACCCACTGCCATTCACAAAGTATTGGGTCACTGGCAACCTAAGCACAACATCTTCACAACATTGGGCCTACGTCAATAAAGCTGCACACAGCAGAGTAACCCAGCACATATAAGCTACACTTCAACCATATCCTCTTCCATACTTACATTATATAAAAACTGCACCCTGTGGCCAAACGGCACAACTTCTTACTGCACCATCTCCTGCCGTACACCAAATACTGTAGCATGTTGCAACGATCACCACAACCATGGAATGCACAAGACACGCTTTTCAACTCACTTGTGCTGCAGTATCATGTCTACAATCTGCTCCACACCCATTCTCCAAAGATCACCACCTTGTGCCTGATGCACTGTCAAACCTGCACTGCTGCAGTGGGTGTGCTGTATGCACACATTTCCCTGCACCATAATGCAACCATGCATGTCACCAACTACCACTATGCACATACAAACCACTGGAACCAGCACGTCTACCCAACCTCTGCACTCTAAAGGAGCTATACAGTGTAAGATGCAACAGTTAACATTATCTACAAACATTACACTGGTTCCAGCACCCCTACGCCCTTTTATTCACATACCATGGTCTTAGCCACTTCCACTCAGAAAGTATTGTGTCACTGCCAACCTAACTACAAAATGTTCACAACATTGCCCCTACTCCAAGCAATCTGCACACAGCACACTATCCAAGCACATAAGCTGCACTTCAACCATATCCTCTTCCATACTGACAGTACGCAAACACTGCACCCAGTGCCCACACTGCACCATATCCAACCACACATGAAAAACTTTACCATAGTCTAACAGTGATCTCACCTGCGAAACCAAACAAACATGCATGGCAGCTCACTTCTGCTGCTCTATTGCGTCTAAAATGTGCTTCACAACCATTCTGCACAAGTCACAACCCTCTAACTGATGCAGAGTCAAAAATGCATTACTGCTGTAGGTGTGCTCAAGCCCTAGGCTCTTGAGTGCATGGCCTACGGCCTTTGGCCATGCACCCAATAGTCTAGGCCTTAAAACATACACACTGCAATGTAATGCCGACATGCTTGTCACCAACTACGGCAATCCACATACA
Source organism: Ambystoma mexicanum (assembly GCF_040938575.1). NCBI lineage: Eukaryota > Metazoa > Chordata > Amphibia > Caudata > Ambystomatidae > Ambystoma > Ambystoma mexicanum. Next base: position 593,435,684 of record NC_090931.1, on the reverse strand, counting down.
CACCACTGCCACCAGCACTCCTACCCAACCTGCGCACCGCCACGGAGCAATGCAGCAATAAATTGCAACAGTTACCATAATGTAGAAAGAAAACACTGTCTCCTGCACCCCTGTGCGTTTTCATTCACATACTATTGGCGTACCAACTTCCATTCACAAAGTACTGTCACTACCAACCTACCCACATACTGTTCGCAAAATTGGCCCTACTCCAACCAATCTGCAAACACCACACTATGCAAGCACCACCCTCCACCGGATGCAGAGTCAGACATGTATTGCTGCCGTGTGTGTGCTGAAGCCCTAGGCTCTTGAGTGCATGCTCTACGGTCTTCGGCCATGTACCCAATAGTCTTATCCTTCAGCAGACCCACTGCTATTTCATGCACCCATGTGCCCAACTACCACAATCCATCCGCAGAGCACAGCCACCTGCGCTCCCATCCAACCTATGCCATGTGCAATTTATTCCCCTTCAGAAATTCACCTGCCACCACTCACCACGGAAAGACGTCGCAGCAAACAGGTTGCGGCACAAGCTATCGGGCCGTTAAGACAGCTACCTCCAATCACCACACAAAGTAATCACCTGTCTAGGTACCCGCAAAGTGGCGTAATAAGCACAAATACTGCAGGCACTCCTCCGTCTTCTTCCACCTATTTACATATGTCACATGAACCACTTCTCACTCCCGCACACTTTCCCTCCCTTCTTGCCGCCAACACATGGCGTACGGTATAGCTTCCGGACCCTTCTGCCGGCGCACTGTCTTCTGATACACCATGGCGACGTTAGCCAAAGATTTTTGATGCACAGCACGCTTCCCTCCAGCCAACCACCGGCCGCGTCCAAAGTTCTACAACAGCTTGCCATTCCGCAAGCCAATGAGACTTCTGTCCACGGAGCGAACAGGGAAAGAAATCACTAATTTTTAGAGACGTACATTTCAGTTGTTTGTAACAAAAGTACTGATCGGAGTCCAAAACACACATAAGCACGCTTTCTGACCCTGGCCGACGCTCCTGCCGCAAATTTGGTGCAAATCCGTCCAGCCCTTCGGGCTGTAGCCATGCAGAAAGTTTTTGCCCATTCAGTCTATGGAAAAAAAAAATATATGGGACCCCACCTATACTTTGCCCCCTCAACCCCCGCACGAAATCTCGCCCAACTTGGCGAAAAAATTCAGACCCGGCCATCTACTTTTTTTTGCAAAGTTTGGTGACGATTCCTCCAGGGGGAGCTAAGTTATAAGCCACCAAAAAAGGAGTTTAGCAACTTAACCATAACTACACGGCCTGCCGTGTAAAAATATATATTTATCTTCATTCAGGTAGATGAACAAGTTACTTACCAACTGGTAACGTTCTTTCGACTGGATGTTCCTCCAACGTATTCCACATCATTGACATGTAATGTCCACAGCTGTACTGCATCGGAAATGGTTCGGAGAGGGCGTCCTGCGTCTATGGCGTCAGGTCGATGTCCCTCTAAGGCCTCCATCGAGGGGGACATTATCGATGTTATGAGTAGCACGCAAAGGCGTCCGTAGCCTCAGTTCATGTTTTCCTCCCCTCCACAACGTGTGACATAACCGTACACAAAGCCTCCTTGACTGCACATAGCCTTGTGGGAACGCAAGCTGCAATAGTATAGGAAATTCTTCAGAGGGGCAGGCTGGGAGGGCGTTGAGGAATACATTGAAGGAACATCCTCGAAAGAACGTTACCAGTTGGTTAAGTAACATGTTCTTCGAATGGATTGTGTCCTCTAACGTATTCCACATCTTTGACAGACTCCCAAAGCAGTATCAGTGAATGGAGGAGGGAAAATAATTTAGATATAACCAATCAGATGGCAGAATAAAAGCACTGCTTTACCAAAAGCCATATCTTGACCATGGAAAGTATCCATGGAGTAATGCTCGACAAAGGTGTGGATGGAAGACCACATTGCAGCATCACAAATGTTCTGAACAGGAACTCCCCGTTGCAGGGCTCTGGATGTAGCCACACCGCTGGTGGAGTGAGCACGCGAACCCTCAGTAGGGTCCTTACCAGACAATCTGTAACATTCAGCAATGGTGAGGATAATTCACCTGGACAAAGTCTGTTACAGCCTGTCGCAATCAGTCTCCAGTGTACCCCACAAAAAGTTGGTTGTCCACTCTGACCCTGGACATCCTAGAAATATAAAAGCTCAAAGCTCTCCTAGGGTCCAACCTATGGAGTCTCTACACTTCCTTACCAGGATGAGGAGGAGGCTAGAAAGCAGGAAGCACCACCTTCTGACTCAAATAAAACTTAGACTCTACCTTATATAGGAAGGACGGACGTACCCTCAGTACAACCATATCCTTCTGGAACACAGTAAAGGGTGGCTTAGAAGAAAGTGCCTGCAACTCGCTCACTCTGCGAGCAGATATAACTGCAATCAAGAAAATCGTCTTGAAGGTCAACAGTCTCAGAGGACAAGAGTGCAAAGGTTCAAACGGAGCACCTATCGAAAATGTCAAGACTAAATTCAGATCCCAAACCAGCACCTGAAAAGGGGACGGTGGGAACACATTTGTGGGCCCTTTTAGAAACTGGGTAATCAAAGGAATCTTAAAATCAGAACATTCTTCACAAGCGCTTGAAAATAGATAGCGCTGCCAGGTAACCTTTAATGCATTAATGGTACCCACTTGAAGACCCTTGTGGCCCAAAGAAAGCAAGAAAAAACGATCGGAATGGAACACTGAAAACGGCAAAGGGATTTGGATCCTGACACCTGGGCGCCAGCAACACCTCAATCATGTCATCCGGGAGGTTCCAATCATATCTCAACCTTTCAGAAACCATGCATGAGGGTTGAGTGTTGACCTCTGGAATGGGTGGGGGGTGGGTTGGGGAGGTGGAGAGATGAGACAGAGAGAGACACAGAGAGAGACACAGAGAGAGGATCCTCTGTGTGGGGAAGACGGCGTGGAGGACAGATTTCTAGAGGTTTCGGGTACCACGCTCTCCTGGCCCAATCCGGAGCAATTAGGATCATGTGGGACCCGGACCTCCGCAAACTCCTTAGAACCTGAGGAATGACGGGGACCGGAGGAAACGCGTACAGAAGTGGGAATGACCAATCCACGACAAACGCATCCCCTGAAGCTCCTCGGAGGAAAGTCCCTTGAACACCATCTCTCGCACTTTCGGTTGGCACTGAATGCAAACAGATCCACTTAAGGGGTTCCCCAAAGGGCGAAGATCTCCTGAAGGACTTCCTGAGCTAACTCCCACTCGTGGGAGACTGCGCTCTACAAACGGCAGAAAAGCCTTCTGGGCTAGCCTTATGGCCCTCAGCTCCAAAAGATTTATGTGGAGTTTGGACTCCGACCGAGACGAAGGACCGCTGGTGGTCTGCTCGTTGGCGTGAGCACCCTATCCTGTGAGGGAAGCATCTGTCACTACCATCACCTCCGGCCACGGTTGACAAAAAGTCTCTCCCTTCATCAGATTCCCTTCGCTGGCCCACCACAGAAGATCCTGTGAGACCGTGAGCAGAATCTGAAGGAGAGCCAACATTTTGCCTGAAAATTGCGACCACTGCGTCCTGAGGGCCCATTGAAGGGATCTCATCCTCAGTCTGGCCTCTGGCACCAGAAAAATGCAGGATGCCATGAGGCTGAGCAACCTTAAGAATTGGAAAGGTGGGAAAACTCTGGTCATGTTGAAATTTGTTGACCATCTGGACAATATGAGCCCTCACCTTGGGGGTGTGGGATGACCACTTCCCCAAGAATGTGTCCAATACAGCCCCGATGTACTGGAGCTGCTGGGAAGGTGTCATATGCGACTTCTTGAAATTGAGGGAGAAGCCCAGCTTGTGAAGGAAGTGGCAGGTGAGGCTGAGATGATCCAAGGCTTGTTCGGGAGAACGCGCTCCAATCAGCCAGTCGTCCAGGTAGGGGTAGACGTGAACCCCCCCTCTCCCGAGACACGCCGCCACCACCACCACAAGCTTGGCGAAGACCCTCGGGGCAGAGGTTAACTCGAATGGCAAGACCAGAAACTGAAAGTGCGAGTTGCCAACCACAAACCTCCGGTATTTTCTGTGCTTTGGATGGATCAGCACATGAAAATAAGCATCCTGTAGGTCCAGTGACACCGACCAATCCAGAAGTCCAAGGGCCTGAAGGACCTGAGAAAGAGCGACCATCTTGAACTTGTCCTTCCTGAGGAACTTGTTCAAGCAACGTAATTCCAAGATGGGTCTCAGTCCTCAGTCTTTCTCGGGAATCAAAAAATATGGGGAATACTAGCCCTTGTTCCTCTACGCCACAGGCACTGGTTCTATAGTGCCTTTCTCCAGCAGGTTCAAGATTTCGTGCACAAGGAGCGGATCCGGTATCTTCAAAGAGAGCTTGTGGATTGTTGTGAGACCGCCTTAGTAAGGGTAGGCAGTAGTTCCAGAACCCACGCATCTGAAGTAATGGCTCGCCACTCTTCGAGATGCTGAGAAGTCTGACACCAACCGGCGAACAATGAGACCTGGCCTCAGCTGTTTTGGAGCGGCTTCTGCAGCGCCTGAAGGCAAAGTGGCAGCTGCTTGAGCGGCTTTGGCACCTCTTCCCCGTCCACCACGAGGAACTCTACGGTGGCCCCTTTGACTGGACGCTCCTATCGGTCTACCAAAAGAGTAGTAACAGAAGGAACCACCCCTCCACTGCTGTCCCCTAGGATGAAAAGGCAGAGGTTATAGCACAGGTGCACCCAAAGATTTAGCAGCTGCTTTAGGTCTGCAACCTCCCAAGGCTCGCTTCAGCCTTGCTGCCAAATAATAATAATAAATATATGTTTATTATTATTATTATTATTATTATTATTATGGGATTCACACATGGAGTCCTTGCCATCCTGTACAATAGCAAGAAACCCACCCCTTTTTTCCCCTTTGGGGAATATGCTCAGCCGCCAGAGAGACAATGCCACAGAGTGTGCAAAGATTTGTTAAGGCACAGGTGGAGTTGGCCGATTTCAGTGCCATACTCCCAGCCGAAAATACCTTGCGTGCCCATCCATCGAAGCGCTTGTTGTCCCTATCAGGAGGGATGGTAGGGTACGCTACCTGCCTCGAGGTGGCTGTGGCTGTCTGAACTTCCAAATTCTCAGGAGTGGGGTGTGTGGATAGGTAGCTGGGGTCGCTACTAGGTGGGCGGTATTTCTTAGTCAACGACTTGTTGACCGCCGAAAGAGACTCTGGGGTGTTCCAAGTAGCAGCCACCCTTTTCTGTAATGCCATGTGAAAAGGAAACACTGGGTCGGTGGATGGACCCTGATCTAAAATGTCAGTCAGGTCATCCTGATGGAAATCAACTGGAGGGCCGGACTACCCTAGGTACTCCGTAACTCTTGACATCAACTTCCTGTAGGAGGATTCAGCATGAGCCCCAGGCTCTGGCCTTCAAAAATCCATCTCGGGAGATGTGTCAAGGTCACTGGCATCATGTAAAGACTGACGCTGATCCTCCATCTGACTGTCCTCAGAAAAGACAATGTCCGGAGCTTCAGGTATTTCACCAGGAACATCAAAAGGCCATCAGACCTCTCCTCATCCTCATATATGTTCTGTAGAGAATGAAAGAACTCCTTCCTAGGTACAGGAGCAGACCTGGATTCCAGAGTAGGCTTCAGTGTCTTACACAGACCCTTTCTTGGAGGATCCACAGCCACAGGGGCCTCCAATGGCAAATTCTGGCCTCTAGGCCCTGATAGTGTTGAGGGCGTCAACAAGGGCGCTAAAAGGCTCAGAGGGCCTGACCGAGGATAAAGCCCCGACATCCGCACTCGATGGACACAGCACCGACGGTGTCGACACCATGATCTAGAGGAAAATAACTTACTGCATTTTATCTTACTACGCCACCTGCATTAAGATAAGTTCTAAACCCGTAGGGCTATGCCCTACTGTGCGCTATGTAATCCCTGTCTTACTAGATCCTTATCCTATATCGCTGATCTACTGGTTCAGATTCTTGCTGCACTGTGCCTAAATTCTCAATGCCTCATTTTTGCTCTACTAGGTTGCTATGTACCACTGCTAGGTAATACTGCCTTATGACACATAGGGGTACCTAGTGTCTCACTCTCTGGTTACAGTGACCCTAACAGCTATACCAGCTGGTATACATCAGCGCCCATATACTCCGCTGTCATTATTGAGATTAGACTGTTGATATTACCTATTCTGTATGCCCCTAGCAAAGTCGAATCTGCCTATTTTGTTAAACACAGTCAAAGTAGAATCTGCCTATTCTGTATGCCACTAGCAAAGTTGAATCTGCCTATTTCTGTGCACCTGCAAATGTTAACTGTGCTTACTTGTATGTGCCCAGCCTAAATTGTTTTTGCCCATCATAGCCTCACAACCTAGCTCACCTCACAGCGAAAACTATGCTCACCTGGGTCACTCTCATCATGTTCCCTTTCTGTGTCATGCACGATAATGTACCTTGCAGCGGTAATAATTACATATCCTTCAGTAATGGCTTAGCCAAACTCTAATGCCTAAGACACTATCCCCATCCCTTGCCCCACACCTTTCCTGCCCACTATGTCACTCTTCCCTCACAGCCCCCACTTACACCACACCTCTAAAGACAGCGACCACCCAGTTGACACCCCAGTCGATACTATCCTTGATAGACCTTTGTGCCACCCCAGACCAAATGTTCCACACTTGACAGAGGGTAACTATACTAATACCTACCCTAACCTCCCCAAACCCAATACTAAACCCACTACTAAACTACCAGGTAACCCACCCTCAGTCAACCCTAACCTCACTACCCGCAACAGTAGACTAGGCATTAGACTCCACATCACGCCCAGTAAGTCATCTGCAATACCCAAAACTAAGGCTAACAACAAGGACACAGACTCTAACGAGCATAAATCCTCCTCCCTAAAAGGAGCTCTACTTAATGCCAGGTCTCTTGTTGCTCATCCCACAGAAATCGCTGACCTGATCCTATCAGAAGATCTCGACTTCGCCATAACAAACTTGGTTACATGAGGCAGCAGGACCTTACCTAACCCTAGCAGTTCCTAACAAATATTCCATCCTCAGAGCTGACAGACCTAATGCTTGGGGAGGAGGTGTAGCTATCATATTTAAATCCTCACTAGACCTCAGATCAGTTACCTCCCATCCACTTAAATCATGCGAGCACCTTACTATCAAACTACAAACCACCCCCAAGAGCACGATTACCATTCACCTAATATACAGACCCCCCCCAGGTCCTCCTGGAACCTTTGAGGAAGATATCACTTCTCTAATAGCCGAGAACTCTAAACCTTCAGCTCAAAATATAATTCTCTGAGATTTTAACCTAGGGTACAACGACCCTAATGACACCCCAGCCTCCTCCTTGGCTAACTCTCTAGCTGAGCATGACTTCACACAACTTAGTTCTCTACCTACTCATCAGAAAGGCAGAATCATTGATTGGGTAGCAGCCCTCAACTGCAATATTACCTGCAAATCCCCCCAACCTCTCGCATGGACTGACCACTGCCTTATATCTTTTGATATTAATATTAACAACTTAAATCCTAAACAGTGCCCCCCCCCGCACCAGCCAGTCCGACCAGGAATAAGCGCAACATTACTGCTGAAGCCCTAATCCTCTTGGTCCTTCCCACTCTCAAAGCACTCGCAGCCACTGCCGACCTCAACATACTGGTCAACACGTACGACGACGCCATGACCAACGCCATTGATACTATCGCACCACTGAAACTGTGCAAAGGTAAACCTAGAGCTCAGTGAACTCTTGGTATACACCTGAAATCAAAATACTGAGAAAAAAGAAATCTAAGATTGAAACACTATGGAAAACGACACCATCAGCTGAAAATAAAACTAATCTTACAATCATCTCCTCCCTTTACAAAAAGGAGATAATTCGTACTAAGAAAAAAGCCTACAATGTTAGAATAAACCAGGCAGGTTCTTGCACTAAAGAACTTTTCACGATTCTAAGGGAATTAGAAAATCCCAACCCACCCACAGATCCTTCGTGAAAGACAAACCCTGGTGCACCAGTATCCAGAACGCCCTCGCCAACAAAATCACAGAGCTCCAAACCAAAATTGAGGACAAACGACAACTCTCCAGTAGTAAATCTACCAGTCCTAGTACACCACCACCAACAGACACCAACACAGGCTTCACGTTCAAAAAGGTACCTATACCAGAAGTCCAAAAAATCATAACCTCTCTAAAACCCTCCAACTGCAAAGGGGACAGCTGCCCCGCCCAGATTATTAAAGATGCAGCTAGAGATCTATCCCCCCTTCATCACTAAACTAATAAATCTATCCTTCTCCTCCAATTCTGTACCCAGCAACCTGAAACAATCGTGGGTACTCCCACTTCTAAAAAACAATCACTAGACCCGGCCATTCCCACTAATTACAGACCCATCACTACGGTTCCATTTTTGCTAAAAATCCTTGACAGAGTTGCCTACCTGCAAATTCAGGGCTATCTAGAGACTAACCAATGCTAGGAATTCGTCAATCTGGCTTTCGACCTCAACACTGAACAGAAACTACCCTTGTTGCCCTCAAAAGTCAGATTGATGATATTAAAGATAAAGGTAACGCCGCCATCCTACTGGTTATTGTTATTTTGCATTTATATAGCGCCTTATATACCATTGGTATGGTCTGAAGGCGCTGGTAGGTTGAACGCCCTTGGGAACCGAAGTTCAGATCAGTAGAGAGAGAGTAGGGAAGAGTCAAAAAGGTCCGTGTGGGCACCAGGTATGTGTGCAGCTCGTGCGTTATCAGTGTAATAGCTGCTTCCTAGCGGTAGGTGTGGTGGTTGAGAGATCAGGAGTATGTGTTCGTTCTGGCAGGATTTATCCGGTGCGGCGGTGGCTGCGTTAGGCCTGAGGAGAACGCCTGGCTGGGGGGTGAGTAACCAGCAGTGTTTACTTAGAATGATGTGGAATGAGCGGCGGATGTTGGTATAAGAACAGTTATACCGAATGGTGTCATAGTATCTCTGTGTTCTACTTGAGTGGTGATGTAAAGGAGAGAGTAAGCATGGTGATGTGATATGGTGTGTTGCATGATTTTTCAAGCGTTCTCTGTATTCAATCATACTATATACATCACGCAGTTCTATGCGCTCCAGTACGTTCCATGCACTCCTATCCACTCATGCATTCCAGTCTGCTCGATACACTGTGGTCTGTTCCACGCACTCATGCATTCTGGCTCGTCCCTCGTGCTCTGCACGCTCCAGTCGGCCCCACGCACGTACTCTTGTCTGCCCTTCACATGTACTATACATTCACCTGTTTTAGGCACTCAACCCCTCTAGGCACTCAACAGCAATATGCGGTTTCATATATTCATCTCTACACTCATCTGTTCTATATCTTCAGTCGTTCTGTACTCTCATCTGCTCTTATCCACTCATCTGCTCTTATCCACTCATCCGCTCTTATCCACTCCTCTGTTCTATCCACTCGTCTACTCTATCTACTGGTCCGCTCTATACATTTGTTCGCTCTATACACTCATCCATTCGATACGCTCATTCACTCTATACATTCATCCATTCTATCTACTCATCCGTTCTATCCAATCGTCCGCTCTATCCACTCATTCGCTGTAACCCCTTGTCTGCTCTATATATTTATCAGTCATATACATTCATCGGCTCTATACACTCATCCGTTCTAAACACTTATTTGTTCGATACACTCATCCGCTCTGTATATTCGCCCGGTATGTACATTCATCTGCTACAGTGATCTAGATACTCTCCTCATTCGCCAGGTCTTTACATTCATCTGTTCCAGCGATCTACACACTCTCTGTGTTTCCATATTCATCCGGTATCCATACTCATCCGTTCCACATACTCATCAGTTCTACATACGTATCCGCTGTACGCTCATCTTTTCCAGATATTCAAATGTTTTACGCTGTTCTTCCACTCAATCATTCTTCCACTCAGCGCATTCCTTTTTGTTCTACCCGATTCATCCATTCTAACTAATTCATCCACGCCATTAGTTCCGTTCACTCCGTATGCATTATGGTCATTCCAGAAGTTTAAATCACTTTACTTTTTCCGTATGATTTACGCTTATTAACTCTTTCACTGCTTTGATCTACTTTTTTGTTTAATTCTGTTTTGCCCTTATAGGTTATATCAGGGTTATTGGCTGTTAGTTCCTCGCATCAGGTGGTTTGATGGATTAATGTCCTTGAGTTGCTGTTGGTCTGTTTGGGTTAGTTTGGTACGGGTTTGTTTTAGGGGAAGAGCCAGTTTTTCAGAAGTTTGCGGAAGGACAATAAATCTTCAGTTAGGCGGATATGGGGTGGGAGTGAAATCCATAGTGTTGGGGCCAAGGCTGAGAATGATCATCCGCCTAACCTGGTTGAGTTTGTCTTCGGTATGACTAGGAGACCGGCTGAGCTTGATCTTAGGGTGCGTGGAGGGTGGTAGGGTTTTAGCTTGTCTTGAAGATATTGAGGTCCGGTTTTATGCAGTGCTCGATGGGAGATGCACAAGGTTTTGAAAGTCACTTTTCGGGCTACTGAAGCCAGTGCAGTGTTTTAAGGGCTGGGGAGATGTGATGTCTTGGGCCGAGCGCAAGTAGCAATTAGGCTGCTGCGTTTTGTGCCCTTTCGAGTTTATTCAGTTGGTACGCGTGGACTCCGAGGTATAGGGGGTTTGCGTAGTCCAGTCTTGATATAACGATTGATTGGACCGCGGAGAGTCTGTTGGGAAACGAGACATATGGAAAGATGCACCTAAGGGTTTTAAGGTGGTAGTGGCAGGACTTTGAGACGTTGACTTGGCGCGAGAGAGTTAAGTCAAAGTCAAGGGCGCATCCAAGATTTTCACTGAGTTGGAGGGGGTTGGTGAGTTGCCCATGGCGGATGGTCAGGTTAGTGGGTGTGGAAGAAGTTCGGGGTTGCCACATACCACAATTTCCGTTTTGGAGGGGTTTAACAGGAGGTGGCGTTGGGTCATCCAGAGTTCTATGTCAAGGAGGCAGGAGGCCAGGTCAGATCAGCAGACGGGTTTTGAGTTCATGTTGTGCGAACAAATTATTGGTGATCAAGTAGAGATTGAACAGGAGGGCGGATAAGCACGCTCCTTGTGGGACTCCCGTGTCGACTGGTCGGGCTTGGGAGGTATAGGTGGAGAGTATTGTTATTTGGTACCGATCTTTGAGGAATTTAAGAGCGGTTCCACGAATTCCTAGGGAGTGGAGGCGGTCTAGGAGGATTGAGTGATTGATTGTGTCAAAGGCGGCGGATAGGTCAAGAAGGATTAGTGCCGTCCATCCCGCGGAGTCTGCAGTAATTTTAAGGTCATCCCAAATTGAGGTTAGGGTGGTTTCAGTTCCGTGACGGGCTCTGAAACCTGACTGAGCGGGGTCTAGAAGATTGTTGGCTTCGACAAAAGCATTTAGCTGGGAGTAGGCGGTTCGGTCTATGAGTTTGGCAAGGAATCTGGTGTTTGAGATGGGGCAGTAGTTTTTGGGCTCGAGAGGGTCGAGCGAAAGCTTTTTAATTAGAGGTTTGACATGAACCGTTTTGAATGCGTCGGGAAAGATACCAGAGGAAAGGGAGGCATTTATGATGGATCTTGCGTGTTCACCTGTGCAGGTGGAGGTGAAAATTTCATTGAGAATGGTGGCTGGGCAAGGGTCCAGTGGTGAGCCAGATGGTTTGCAGGCAGATATACGTTTGAGAAATTGCTCTGGTGATATTGGACTAAAGGATTCAAACGTTGGTTGCGTAGCGGTTGCTAGTATGGGTGGGGGGGGGCGGGGGTCCTCAATTGCTTGGAGGATGTTAAGAGGGCCAGTTAGGTGGCTAGAGTATTAGTTCTTTCGAGAGTCGTGGTGAAAAAGTGGAGGGAGAGTGAGTCGCACAGTGATTGTGAGGGAGTCGTGACGGTCGTGTTGCAAGCCGGATTGGTAAATTAGGAGATGATTTTGTGGAGTTCTTTGCTTGGATTTTTGCAGTTTAGGAATCTGGATTTGTAGTGTTTTTTTTTTTGCTTTCCGGATTTCGGCCTTGTACTGATAAAGGTGTCGGGCCAAGGTGGCCCTATTCTCCTGGGTTTTGTCTTTCGGCCATTTGCGTTCTAGGTATTTATATAGTTGTTTAGTGATCTTCAACTCGGGAGTGAACCATCTGAGGAAGTTGCCACGGCGTGCTGATGGTTTGCAAGGGGGTATAAGCCGCATCAGCGATGCGTTGAGCCATGAGTAGAAGGCGTCAGGGGTTAGTTTGTTGGGTTGGCAGGTAGTTGGTGGAGACTGGAGGAGTGTGTCGGCTAGGTCCGGGATGATTATTCGTTTTTTCCAGGATTTTCGTAGATTCGGAGGTTCAGATTAGAGTAAGGGAAGGCGGTCAGGTGAGTGAATGGTGAACGAGAGAATGAAGTGATCTGACCAGAGGATAGGGGTGGGGGGCTTTAAATGAATCAGGGTGTTGGAGCTAAAGATGGCATCAAGAGTGTGTCCTTTATAGAGAGTCGGGCCGTTTATGTGTGGTTGGAGGTTAATTGCGTCCAGACCGTCGACCAGAGAGTGTCATAGGGTTGGTGGGGATGTCGGGCCATATGTTGAAGTCTCCAAGAAGGGTGAGGTTGGGATGGTTTAGTTGAAGGGTGGCGATAGAGTCGCTGAGGTTGTTTGCGAATTGTCTATCATAGCCAGGGGGCCTGTAGATTAATAGGAAGCTGTGTTGGAGCGACGGGGAGAGGGATAGTCTAACGAGGAGAGATTCGCAGGTCGGAATGGAAGGTTTGCTGTCGATGATAGAGGCGTGGAAGAGAGACTTGAAGACGAATGCTACTCCCTCCCCCTCACCCCCCCCCCCCACTGGAGGGACGGTTCAGTGGGATGAGGGAGTAGTCGGGGGGGGGGGGGGGGCTTCATTAGCGATTGGGGCGAAGTCGTCAGAGAACCAGGTTTCGGTTATAAAAACCAGGTCTGGTTTGTCAGAGGCGATGAGGTCAAAGATGGGGGGTGTCTGTTTTTTGCTACGGATCGGGCATTAAACAGTATGCAGTTCACATTGGCAGGTGAGGTTGGTGCCGGAGCTGGAGCGGAAGGGGGTGGTGGCGGGGGGAGTGGAGACTGGGGGGGGGGGAAGGGGTAGGGGTTTGATGTTCAATGGGAATAGTGGGCGAGCAGAAAAATTGGGGGTCAGGTCAAGGTGGGAAGGTGGCAGGGGTTTGTGGGTAAGGCGGGGGTTGATGATTGCGGGGTACCTGTTGTGATAGAGAGGGGAGCGGGCATGGTTAACACATTGTGGGGTTCGGGGAGGAGTGGTCTTAGGGTGGTTGGCTCACCATCGTGCTCCTATGGCTTGGTGTTTGGAGAGGGGAATGGTAGGGAATGCAATGGGGGGTGAGATGTCTTGGGTGGGGGGTGGGGGGGGGTGGGCGGGAGGGAAGTCCGATTAGGAAGTGGGGGCGGTCCACGGTGGTCGTTTCTGGCAAACACTGGTGGAGTGGGTGTATTCATGCTTGTTACAAGCTTTGAGAAAGATTTTATGAGGGCTTTCTAATCGGCGCCTCTAAGTTCAATTTGCTCAAGGATGATATTCGACAATAGGTGCACTTCTCGGTTCGACTGTACACCGAGGTGATATTGGGCTATTAGGTACTATTAGGAACACTTCTAAATTCAACTGGACATAACTTACACAACTTTCACAGTGAGGCTTATGGGCAAACTTCTAAATGCAACTTTCACAGTGAGGCTATTGGGCACACATCTAAAAGCAACTTTCAAGGGAGGCTATTGGGCACACTTCTAAATGCAACTTTCAAACAGAGGCTAGTGGTCACACTTCAAAATGCAACTTTCAACAGTGAGGCTATTGGGCTATATTTTCAAATGTAACTTTCCCGGTGAGGCTATTGGGCACACTTCTAAAAGCAACTTTCAAAAAGAGGCTATTGGGCACACTTCTAAATGCACTTTCAGTGGAGGCTATTGGGCACACTTCTAATTGCACTTTCAGTGGAGGCTATTTGGCACACTTCTAAATGCACTTTCAGTGGAGGCTATTGGGCACACTTATAAAAGTAACTTTCACAATGAGGCTATTGGGAACACATTTAAAACTACTCATAAATGTATAGATTAGAGTTTCCAAGTGCAAATATGCTACAGCTATGATTAGTTTACAGTGGTGATGCTTTGTTAGATGTGTGGTTGGGTAGTATGGCGTGAAGTGATTGCCTCAGGCCCTGCCTTCCCACACCTACTTATTGTTAGCTTCTTGCTTCTACCTGCAGATACGGTCAGGAGCCGTCTCTGTATGAGCTGTCCTTTGTCCCAGGGGGCTGCCGGGCAGAGGGCTGCCCTGGGAAGGTCTGTAATGGCTGGTGACTCAGGGCCTGCTAGCCAATCAGGGAACGGTGGGTGGGTCTGTGGGCGGGAGGAGGGGAGATCAGGAAGCGGGTATTCAACGGAGGACCCGGCAACGAGAAAGTGGAAGCGGGGGGGACGCGACGGGGATGATTGGGGGCAGGGGACCCTGGACTACAGCAAAAACAGGTGCAAGGTGAAGATTTTACCTCGCGGCCGCGCTCACAGACTCCAAGTTGGAAAAGGAGCTGGCGTGGGCCTGCGAGTTGGTACACACGACCACTGGATTCTGGGGACCAATGAGATGGGGGGGGGGGGCGGGATCAGGAGGCGGGAAGACCTGACAACGAGGAGTGGGAGCGGGGGGGAGAGGGACACGACAGGGATGACTAGGGGCAGGGGACCCTGGACTACATCAAAAACCGGTGCAAGATGAAGAATTTAGCTCGCGGCCGTGCTCACAGGCTCCAAGTTGGAAAAGGAGCTGGCCTGCGAGTTGGTACACACGATCACTGGATCCTGGGGACCAATGGGATGGGGGGCGGGATCAGGAGGCGGGAGGTCCCGGCAATGAGAAAGTGGGAGCAGGGGGGGGGGGTGTGAAGAGGGACGCGACAGGGATGATTAGGGGCAGGGGACCCTGGACTACAGCAAAAACAGGTGCAAGGTGAAGATTTTACCTCGCGGCCGCGCTCACAGGCTCCAAGTTGGAAAAGCATGGTGAACACTTAAATCGCAGAGTGAGTCACAGACCTTCAGAACACACGTACTTTGTTCCTGAACTTCCACACCATCAGCATGTGGTGGTTTCAGAGGCTATGTGGTCTCATGGCCTCTTGCATGGAATTAAAGGCAATATTATATTAGCTGTAAAGGCCTTCTCTCTCTAAATATCCATAGCAGTAGCAATAAATACAGAAAACTCCTAGACCTTTCAGCGGCCTTCGACCTGGTCGACCATAAAATACTCTGCAACCACTTCTCATATACAGCTCACTTCTCCTCCTCCGCTGTCATATAGATTCAATCCTTCTTGGCTAATAGAACCATGAGGGTTTTTTTTCAATCGGTGGCAGCAGCAAACCCCATCCCTATTACTTGCGGTGTCCCACAAGGCTCTTGTGTTTCCCCCACTTTGTATAACATATTTACAAAACCTCTCTTTGACAAACTGGACCATCTGGGTGTCACGTGCACCAACTATGCAGATGACACCCAGATACTCCTCACCATCTCAGGTAACTACATTGCTGACGTCATCCGGATTAACGAAATCTTCTCCATCATTCAGGCATGGATGGCCACACACGGCCTCTGCCTGAATGATGAGAAGACTGAGCTTCTCCTTGTCGGGTCACCTAATAACCTGCAGAAACTCAGCCCCAATTACAATAACATCATCATTGATGGGAACACAATTCCCATTGTTAAAAATGTGAAAACCCTTGGCTTTTATCTCGACGCCAATACCAACCTCTCCAAACAAGTTCATATGACTGCCCCAGCCACTGCCTACATTGGGAAATTGATAAGGGCCTGTAGACCTTTCTTATCCACCAATAACTGCATCACGCTGGCTAGGGCTCTCATACAGTCTAAATTGGGCTATTGCAATAGCCCGTACCTAGGTGCTAACCAATCCATAATCAACAAACTACAGGTACTCCAAAATAACGTGCTACGAGCAGCATTAAACATCCCCAGGTGAGAGCACATCACCCCCACCAGAATATCCTGCAAATGGCTCTCTATGCAACAAATAATTGACCTAAAAACCATATGCCTCACTTACAAAGCCCTAAACCATCTAGCCCCACCCTATCTCACCAACAAAGGCACCCTAAAATCGGCTACTAGAGTCACCAGATCCTCCAACACTCTATGCCTTACAGTGCCTAGATTCACCTTAAAAAGAGCCGGAGGATCTAGCTTCACGGTCCTGGCCTCCCAACTCTGGAATACCCTACCACTTAACATCAAATCGATTGAATCCTTTCAATCCTTCAGGAAACAAGTTGGTTACTGGAGAAAAATGAACTCTACTATCTTCTGTCTCCTATGCCTGACGATACTGCCTTACCCTAACTATCTTGATGCTCATTGTAAACTGTATAAATTGTACAAGTTTCACAAATGTATAACTGTAAATTGTGTATATTTTTGTGGAACGTGTCCGGAAGTGCCCTTTTACCTCCGAGTCTGGAGCGCTATATAAATAAAATAAACAAACCTTCCCAGACTTCGACGGCTTTGTTGAGGATGAAGCCTGCGACCTGGATCTGGCACATCTCTGACGATCTACCGGAGCCTTCTGCGAACGGGACCTCACTGGTTCCCGATGTTTATCGCACAAAATGCCTGGGCCCAAGGGTGCGCGAGCGTCAGACCGAGACCGTTCCCTGACAGCTTCAACCGAAGGCGCGGATGGAACAGTGCCCTGAGATTGAAAAATGTCCAGCATTTTCTACCCGAATGCCTCCCATTCCTCCGGAGTAGAGGATTTAGTGGGACAAGCCACTTTCCTCGCTGTGCCATCATCCAACAAGGAAGGCGAACTGTGACGCCGCTTCCGGGAGTGCCTCGACGAGGAGGAGTGGCGGGAACCACTACGAGACCGAGGTCCCATGGACTCCCTCTGACGGGGAGAGCCACCCCTCGAGTCGTCAGTGGAAAGCTGGTTATAACATCAGATGACATCACCCTCGACTGAGGACTTCGAGGCACATCGACCCGACACCATCGACGCCCTATGCCAAAAAATTTCCCAAGCAGCACAGCTGGGGACATTACATATCAAAGATGTCGAATACGTTGGAGGACAAAATCCATTCGAAATAAATATATCCCTTTCCTTCCCGGGCATTATTGTAAAGCACCTTAAGGTTGGACACCAGTTTATAATGGCTGACCTGGAAAACTCTTGGCCATTCCATCTACATACTGGTAGCATGTGACCTGGTGTTGGACAGGCAGTCCGCAAGTTCACAACTTATTTATACATGCAAATAGACAATAACATTGTACATAGCCCGAAGAAGCCAGGGTCACGGATGTAACGCATGGCGATTTCTTTCTTTTTTGCTACCCTTGGTTAGTATAATGCACTTGCCATGATGATGTAGAACAGCCCCAATACAATGAGCTAGCTTATTTTCAAAGTTTCAATAAAACAGTTTTTGCAAGCTTATTCCAAGTGTGGACGGGTTACTTTTTGGTGCTGCATGCTGTTTTTCAACGTGTTATTTCAGGCTGCAGCGCGGCATCTTCTGTCTTTATATATGTTTTTTATGGTGTTACTTTTTTAATTAAAACTTTTCACAAATATGTGCAACTTAACCTTGGAATTAAGTCATTTAAAACTGAATATAAAATAGAGTCAAACACTATCAATTCTTACAAAAACGTAAGAGTAAGAACAGAACAATTAAAACCATTCACAATCTACAGCCACTCACACAGAAATATTCACTCTCCGATACTCAAAAGTTGTTTAGTCAATGCAGGCAAATCTCCTAGCAGATCGAATATCGCTGATAAAAATGCAACCAGTGCAATAGATGAGACTAAATGCTTTGTGTTTATTAAGCGTCTCCACAAATTCTCAGAAAACACTGTTGTTGACGTATATACAAAACAAACAGCACAATTAAACACTAAAGGTTGCAGAGATTCAACCTCCCTTTCTGATTTACATAATCTACAGGTGCTCATAACATGATTTAAACCTATCCGTGGCACAAGAACCTCCAAAGTGTGAAGACAATTTAGCCTAAATCTTAGTATCATTAATCAAAGATTGTGAGAAGGCTTTAATAACATTGCTGTGGGAGCCATACACCCGAAGAGCCTTACACACGCTTGATAAAACCAATTTAAAAGCCTTGTTGATCCAGATTAGCATGCCGATCCAACATTTTTTCACTTGATTTTTTGAATGGGGTGGGGGGAAGCAAGAGACATTTCTGCGTATGTTGAGAAATGTTCACACAACATTGGAGAATCCTTTAAAATCACATCCAAAATTTTATTGAGAAATTTCCCCTAATTTCATATACAGTTTAAGACCCTCCTCCACTTGAATTCTAAAATAAACAATGTATTCTACTTATAAACAGAGCACCAGGAATCCAAACACAATTCACACCAGATTGCTGTGATGAGGATTGAGGTAGGGCAGTGGGGGGAGATTTAAAATGTCATGCCAAATCCTTCTTTCCAAACTATGCAAACACTTTTTAAAATTAGTCAGAAAAATCTCTAGTCCATATAAAATGGTGTCACTTTTGCCTTGTAAAATTCTAGCAGTGGGCGCAAGGAGAAAAAACAAAACTTCTTATGAATCAATCTCATTTGTACCATGAGGATCTCTATTCTATTCGTCAGTTTAGTCATCAAACGTTTCAGATGCTTCTTGGTCACAAATAAATAATTCAAATAGACCATATTATCAAATATTTAAATTTTCTTTCCATCTATAAGCCACAACAAACTCTCTCCCATTATCTGAGCATTTTACCACATAACATGAGATTTGGTTGGGTTGATTACTAGGTTATTTTCCTTAACATAGGACTCTATTCCAGTCAGTCTTATTTGGAGGCCAATAGCAGTCACATCTAGAACAATTAGATCTTCTGCATATACTAGCCAACCCACTTCTAGTTGCCCCATTTGTGGTGGAAAACGTGACATTACTGAAAATCAATGGAAGAACAGAGACAAAGATTAAAGAAAGTGGGAGCAAGCACACAGCCCTGCCTCAAACCAGTGTCCACCACCATATCTCTGGACAGTAAGCCTTCAGAGTTTAATCAAACCTAAAACCACAAGGGATACCCCAATTTCACAATATCCTCCACAGCTTACTTCTGTCAACTATCAAACGCTCAAGACATCTCCTGACTGGCAAAAAATAAAGGGGTTTCTTCCTATCCAAATTAGCTCTTGATTAGGATAAAGGCAAAATTAAACCATGCAATGCCCCTAGCTTTCCATCCAGTGATGCAGATTTTTAAAAACGTAACAAACTAATACTTTAGAGGAGGTATAAATTAAAGAAATTGGCCTATAGTTACACAGGGATCCAGAAACCCTTTTTTGTGAATTGGTACCAAAATAGACACTGCCCAGGATTCTGGCATGCACCTTTTCTCTGCAACCTGAGTATATAAAGAAATTAGTATGTCCGCCCATAGATGTACATTGCCCTTGAAGACCATATTCAAGAGCGCATCAAAACCACAGACTCCTGAATTGTTGAACCTCAGTAAAGCATAAAACAAATCCTCCTCATCAACATGTAATATTCGGGTACCCTCAAGACACCAAGCCCAGAGAACCAGGGCCCATCCCATTTAGGGAATAGAGAAGACTAGTGCAAAAACCAATCCGTCTTAGAGATGCATTTCGACTGGACCGCCCTTGTATCCGACCAACTCTGGAGTTTTCAGAGGCCTTTAACATCATGTGTAATCAGAGTGAAGCTTTTAATGCATGGCGCAGGAGGTGCGAGGAAAAGCGAGATACCGAGCTGGATACAAGGCATCCTGAGAGAGAGCAAGTGAACAGTGGTGGCGTGACAGTACCACGGTTGACCTGGAAGGCCATAGAGGAATTCATAACCACTCCTAAAAGGGCATCGTTGAGCAAGCCGATCAAAAGAGGAACTAAGGAACAAGAAGCCAACCTCACAACCGAGCAAGAGGGACCCGGCCTATCAGAAATCCCAGTGACGTTATACCTGGATAATGCAGCTAATGGGGAGATGATAAGACCCCCGGGAGGGGGACCAAAGGTAACGAATGTAACACGCATACTTGTCCCAGTCATGACCAAGTGTCAAAAGTACACAAGACAAGGAAAGTGAGTCATTACTGGAACGCTCATACTTGTACTAGTCAAGATAAACTATCGAGAATACATGAGGAGCGCGAGAATAATTACTGGAATGTTCACACTCGTCCCGGTCAAGATGTATTAATGAGAGTGAACAAAAGACTGTACAATCGTCCCAGCCAAGATAAAAAGTAGACATTGAGTATGGAAAAAGGAACAGAATTGTCCTGTGGAAGGAAAGGGACAACTCCAAATAGGATCAAACTAGAAGATGACAAAGTAAAGAAAAAACAAGCGCATGAAAAAGACAGTTGAGACATTAAAAACCCAGCATCTGAACTGTATGATTTAATAAAAGTAGTTCCTAAGAACTACCCAAGAATACTTTTTTGAACTGAACTTGGTGAGAAACCAGATCACAGGAGAAGGGAGTCATTCTCCTGTGCCTCGGTTTTTCTTATTGTGGTAGGGTCAGGATAGGTTATAGTTTGCACAGTTAACAGAACCTGGTTTGGGACTCTCACTGAAGATTGACAAGCACCTTAGTTTTGTTGGGTCAAGAACACCCTTAGCCTAGGGAAGGTTTTCACCTTTCAATAAACTATGTTATTCTTCTGACCCGCCACAGGGCCTAATGGGAAAAAGCATCCCACCCGTCTTGCCCCTGCGCTCTCCCAACTGTACACCTATGCAGTGGTATTTGCTGATCAACACTCATTCTTCTGGGTTTTGATCAGTTGATAAATCGGCCTCAAGAACAATCATAACAATGCCATTATTTTCTTACGCTCCACATACTGTCGCAGAGGGCCTCAAGAACACACCAACTCGGAAGTTCAAGGACTGTTATTGCTTTTGTAGAAAAGAGGCTCTCTAAGGGCCGTCCCTCTCTCTTTTTATTTAGAGAAGGTTGTTCACTCCATAAACCAGGTGTCCCTCAACCCCTGGGATGGTCACTAGAGATAGTTGGCCCCTACTATCTCAGTTCTGTCTTACCTAAGTGTGAAGGCCTTTAAGGCAGAATGCCTTATTTACCCAAGGCTTCCTCAGCAACAAGCTAGGTCATCCCTGCTCTAAGATCCCAAAGGAAGATAACAGCATAGGGTGCTGTGCCTCCCCGACATCCAGCCCCCATTTGTTCTGACCTTTCCGTTAGGACAGTTTTTCTATAGTCCAGCTAAGGGTTTCATAAAACCATACATCCGAGACAGTACATAAGCTACACTCCTAGTATAAGGCTATACCACCTGAAAATGTTGGTAGCATGGAGAGAGCAGCCAGGCTTATCAGGGGGGTTGGGAGGGGGGACTGTAGGTTGGAACAAAGACATATCATACATATGGTCCAAAGAAACACTGAAACATTATATATTGTAAACAAAGTTTATTTAAATATACAAGTAGGTCCAGATAAATATTGGGGAAATGAGCACTATGGCATCTATAAACAATCATAAAAATCAACTTGATACTTAAAAGATACAACCCAAAGTAAAACCTTATTACGAATAGCAATCAGCAGTTCAAGGCGAGTCAAACCTATTACACATTCAGAATGCAATCACCTATTCTAGGGGAATAAAACTAGGTTAGATATACTTTTAGAATACAGTCAGTAATTCAAGGGCAGGAGACCCTTTCAGTCATACAGTGATACTGTTACAAGTGTATACACAGTGAAACATTACTTTTTAGAACTCAGTTCAGAGTTGGAGAGGCCTTAAGCTACTCAGTGGCAGGCATTAACACAATAACTATTGCTGAATGCACTCAGCAATTCAAGGAAAGTAAAACCCAATTACACTTTAAGACCCGAGGTATTTTAAGGTAAGTAATCAACCCTATGACTATTTTGGAAATGCATTAGGCAGTTTCAGGGGAGGCACAACCCAGTTTTACAAGTTTAGAAGAGCAGCAGCTAATCAAGGTAAGTAACCATATACTTTTTAAGAGGGGTTTCAAGCAACTCATAAGACAAGTATAAACTTCTATGCTGTTTTAGGTCTGGATAAAGCAGATCACCTTAGGAGAAAAGAAGAGCTTTCATTGGAGTAGATGCCTTCAAGATGGAGCAGCATAGGACCCGTTCCTGACTGGATTCTAAGTCTGGAGACTAAAGAACTGGATACTGGACACTGGATGGGAACTTGCAGCAGCAGTCATCAGAGGCTTCCGGAAATGGATACTTCACAGATTCTTGTGGCTCCGTGGATTTGGCGCCTTTTTACAGCAGCTGGATGAATATCAGTAGTTGGATTCTCTTCACTCGTTTGGTCCTGCACTCTGGTGAGGGGACCTTAGGGATTCGAATCCTGTCTCTGGTGAGCCATGAAGCCAACAAAGTTTCAGACGGATTTGGACTTCAAAAGACCATGCAACACACAATGGCTTGAGGTCCCATTGTATTGAGGTATTGTAACCCAGGAAGGTCACAGCACGTAATGGGATGGCACACAATGCAGGTCTTCTTGGGACTAGTGTATCTAACGAACCTCTGGGTAGGAGTCGTCACATTCAGGTCCCCCAGGTCGATTTGAAGAGTTACATCAGGCTCGGTTGCTGTAAATCGCTAGAGACGTCCTCTCTTCATCTTCCTCTTTGGTTTCAGCTCCAGCTGTCGACTTGTCAGCAGCTTCCAGGTTCGGAGTATTTATCAGGAACTAAGTACAACTTCTGCAAACTCTCCTTGCAGTTTACAGAAAGAGCCTATCTGGTTGCCCAATCAGGACAACAGCCCCCCCTTTCCCCCCCCCCCGAGACTGGGTTCCTTTTAGGCAAGGTGAAAGACACAGGGCTGCAGAGTTTGGGACTTCTACTTCACTTCCTGCCTTCTCAAACACTCTGGAGCCTGGGAAGGGAATATAAAGTATTCTCGCCGAAAACAAAACTTCCATTGAGGTAATTCCCACATACAATGGCAGGGTAGGACCTCAGAAACAAGCACATGCGAAATGGCAAAAAAAAGAAAGAACCCATCATTCTAGCAGAATGGTGGCCCTTGTGTGCATTGCTGAGGCGGATTTAAAAGCCTGCGAGTAAGAAGACTAAAAAGTAACTACGGTGAAACCACTGCCATCAGCCATTCAAGTAAACTTGTAATTGTTATGTTATGTTATTTGGCATTCATATAGCGCTCTATATATCAATGTTATTACCTCAAAGCGCTGGTAGGTTGAAAGCCCTCGGTAACCGTGATCCGGGTCAGTTGAGAGAGTAAGGTGGCATAGGGTGCAGGGGTGCACCAATTATGTGTGCAGCTGAAGCGATTGCCCAATTGTAGCTGCATCCAAGCATTAGGAGTCGTGGTATTAGATATCAGTAGAATGTCTACAGTCTGGGCGATAGTCAACAGGACTGGGTTCTGGCTGCGTTAGGCCTGTTTAGGACACTTATGTGTGCAGCTAGGCAGAATTCGAAGGGGTATAGCTGTGTTTTATCAGAGTGTTAAGGTGTTCATGAGGTAATGTGTGTATGTGAGCCGCTAGGTCGAAATTGATTGTGGGGTGTAGCTGCTTTCTGATTGTGTTTTGGTGTAGAAAACATAGTGAACGTAGCGATATAAGAGATGAGTGTATGGGAGAAGGATGTGTTCTAGCAAGCTTGCTGTTCTGTAATTAAGGTCCACGTTGAGTAAACTTATTCATAATTTATTAGCCGCCTTCAGTGGCGTTATTGCTCTGGAATTTCAGAACGTTTGTCATCAGGTAGCAAGGTTTCGGCAGCATTAGATCGTCATATACGGCATTATGGAAAAAGACAGTATTTTTTAGAACTTTGCATAAGGCCGTGTAGTGGTGGGTGTGCCGAATATGAGAGGGTAGAGAGTTCCACAGAATAGGGGCTAAGGTTCAAAAGGCAGATCCTACGATACTGGCAGAGTCAGAGGTTAGATCGCTAGAAAGAGGGCAGTGCTCGATCTGAGGGTGCGTGATGGGAGGTAGGGTTTTATCATTTCTTGTAGGTATGTTGGGCCGGTCTTGTGCATTGCTCGGTGGGCAATGGATAGATTCTTGAAGTGTTGGACCAAAAAGGTAATCCCATAGTCGGATCATACGTATAGTAAGTTGGCCAGAAGCAAATCTCATCATATGACAAAGATCGCAATCCAAGAAATCATCAATATAACCAAAGGGCGTCCATTTTGTGAAATATCGGCCATTTGCTTTTTGTTTTTTCTGTTAAACGCTTTGCAAATATATTCTATGCTTTACATTCGCGCACAGTGCGAGGCCACGGCTTGAATGCTGAAATGCTAACGCAGACAGGAATCTCAAACTGTGCAGAAATACATTGTTTTTTTCTCTCACTAAGTCCTAAGTCTAATCAGTAGTACAGGTGCCGGTTTGTCTTGCAAGCACTGTTGTAAAAGGCAGTTAAACATGAATTATATTCTCCTAGCGGTGCTCCTTCGCGGAGAATGGTATTCTCTGCTTCAGAACTATCTGACCCTTAACTCATGAGCTGTAACACAGATAACTTTGTATGGAATGTTTCTCTGCTAAGAACAAGATATCCTTACCGAGCCAGAGCTCCATGTTCCATGTTCCCCATAACAGAAATCTGTCTCTGTTGCCTTTGCTAGTATAACTAGGTTTAGACTAAATGAAAGCTTGTCATAATATGTCATAATTGTCAATCACTGAACCCTAGCCTGTATGAAATGCGTGAGGGCGGGTCGAATTGCCTTAACAAAAGATAATGTATATATATTGCTGCTTGAGCGCTGTTCGCTCTCTCGCATCTCACGGTGTCTGGGAACACACGTCATGAGGCATTGAGACCCAGTCGGCCGACTGAGAAACTTTGAATAAAACCAGACTTGTTTGGAAAACGAACCTCGCATCTGACGCGTCATAGTATATTGTTATTGTGCCTTAGTTTCCATATGCAGTCGTTATGGCCTAGCAGAAGGTGGGCCTTCGTCAGACTGGGAGCCAGTGGAGGGTTCGAAGAGCGGAAGAGATGTGGTCTCTGTGTCCCAGGGCGAGGAAGAGTTTGGCTAGCGTTTTGGGCTCTTTGTAGTTTGTTGAGTTGGTATGCCGGTGCTCCAAGGTATAGGGAGTTGGCATATTCCAGTCTCAACATAACAATAGACATAACATGTTACCATATCAAAAATGTTACCAGGTAAGTAAGAACGGGGATACATGTTATCCCCCCCAGCACGCCAAATAAGGTGAGGTGTGCTGGCTCACTTATAGAAAATACAAAGGGGAACAAAATCCCTCTTTACTACTTGGGAACAGTAGTTCACCCAAACACATTAAAGACAAATGAACAGGAAAGCCCAAAGGGGCAGCCCAATCTAAGCCCAAAAGTTATAGGATACTATAACTCCAATCACACACTATGGAGAGACATAAAAAGGTCATCCATAGAAAATAAATGTATTTTTTTGAAAAAGAAGTAAAAGACTGAGAGGGGGTGGGGGGAGATTCCCCCTCTGATCCCCCCACTTAGGGACAAAGTAAAAAAATAACCAAGTCCAAGCAAAATGTTCTGGGGTTGACAGGTCAGGAAGATTTATTACAAATATGAAAATCTTACCCAACACCTTCCATGCTCTGTTCCTCTCTTTAGGACTATCTATCACTCTCCCTTTCACTTCCTACTCTCCTCCCTCCTACTCCACCCACCGTCTCCCTTCTCCTTCCCAGACTCCTACTCCTCTGTCCCTCTTGGTCTCTACAATGCCACTACCCCATCCCATCAATTCTACTAACCCCTCTCCATACTACCACTACCTTTTTCTCCACAGTATCCTTCCAATCACAATACTGCTCACACCACCCAGGCCTTCTCTCCGTCACCCTATTTTCACTTCCCCAGTCACTCCTCCTTTCATTCCCTACTCTCCCTCCATCACTCTCCCCAACTACCTTTCATGCACACGTACCACTCTCCCACCAACCAACACCTCACCTTGCACATTCCTTCAATAATTCTGTTCTACGCTCCTCTTCTGTCCCTCCAGCGCCTAATTTCTTGTTCCTCCTGCTTCTCTCTTGACCTCACCATAACAACCTGCACCCAACCACTTCCTGCCCTTTTATCGCCACCCTTTCCTCTCCATTGGCTCACTCCCTCAGCTAGTTCCCCAAGGCAACCCCTGCCAGTCCTTTTGCCTGGGGAGGAGGAACAATTTAGTAACAATTCAAAGGGATCTAAAGCCCCAGCCCCTTTTCATCTACGGTTTTGGCAGTCTTCAGCAATGGCAGCCTGCAACAGTGAAGGTCGCTGTTCGAACAGCTCTCGCATGCCAGTTAATCGTGGTGCCATTCGGCAGCCCCCCTACCTCCCTGCAGGCAAGCATAGTGCCTTTGCTGGTCAAGTCCCACCGGGTGTTCTGCTGCTGCTGGTTGCGGTCTCCTCGTGGGTGGATTTTGTACAAGTGACCCACTCTCGGTCTCTATGTTTTATTTCCCTAGGAGAAGATTGCAAAGTGGTGTGATTGGCCTGTGCTGCTGCGCGGTTTATTTTGCCTCTTATCTGCTAACATTAGCCTCTCTGGGCACTTGTGGACTCTTCCATTTAGGCGGAGGGGACAGGTCCTACAAGATAAAGAAAAACACACTGGCCAAAATGGTGCTGTGCAGGCATGGAGTATTGCCACAATTATACTTTGGTCATACAACCTACCACATGGGGAAGGGATGGAGATTTGGGCCCTCTCAACTACCACAACCTACCTCTAAGCAAGGACTCACTGTAACCTCTTAGGGCTTCACCACCACCTAACGGGGACAGATCCCTGGCTCGTCAAGGTACGTGCAGCCTAACTAAGCACAAAACAAAAATTGTTGACGTGAGAAGGATCACAGGTATATGGTGGATAGGGATAGTGAGACATTAACTTCCCTGTCAGTGCTCCTTTCTACTTCGAAAAAACAAGATTAAATACTTCCGAGCCAACCATAAAATGGCGGCATACGTAAAGCATGGGATTCTAAGCAGATTCATGGGCCTCAGTAATATGTTTGCATTATCCATTTAGCAGTACTAATCTGTGATTTTGACAGCTTTGTTTAAGTTCAGACTTAACAGTGTATTTTTAGAATTTGATTTGGGTGCACTATGTTTCAGTGTACGATTACACATCATCCATAGCTCCTGAAGTCTAAGCTTTACCTGCCCTATCTCCTACCTTGACTGAGTTTTGTTAGATCCAAGTGTTATTTTCCTGTTTACTAAAATAGGGTGGCTGCTTAGAACCCTGCCTCAGGGCTGGTTCTGAAAATCCATCTCAATAGTTCGTATTGTACATATGAATGAAAATAGGCTAATTTTGTGACATTTGCAAAACACCGGAAATATCAAAACAAAGGCCTTAAACGGAAGTAAATTTAGTAGAGCAATTTCTTCAGGGACCAAAGGCCCTGGATGAAAATATTTCTCGTGTTGGCTCTCCGACCTCAGAAATGAATAGGTTGCTAGAATTTTACAATGAAGGAAAGAATCCAGGGGTGGCTATTTCAACAGATTGTCCAGCCTAAATCACCATTTAAGGCAGTGTGTTACAGACTAGTACTCCCATGTTCCGATCCCACTATACTAAAAAGCCCTAAATATACTGTCTCCTCTGAAGACAAATTTGGAAAAAAACATACAAAGCCATGAAGTCCAGCACGGATGCCACAATCCATATTTATAGGATGACACCAATAGAACATGCCTTCAACACCTGTAGTAATGAAAAATACTGTGCTTAGATCGGCAAAGATTGTTTTATCTCCATGTCAATAAGCCATAGGCACATAGGAAATGGTTGTCACAGGAAGCAGTCTAGATACAGTACCTGCCTAATTTAAGCATCAGTTGAATGGAAGACCATTATGCCCCATTCGCCTTCTGCCATGAAGAACTTTGACCATCCAATGGTTCATCCAGGGCTAGCTACCCCTACAGCGTAACACTTCTAAACTCTGAGCATGGACTTGAAGCGGAAGGTAAAAACAAACTGGTAATGGCTTTCTGCCGTTTATCATAAGATGCCAGTATTACTGCTTCTAACAGGGAATTGGGAAGACATGTCCGAAGGTCTATTCCAACAAGGCAAAAAACAACCTGAAAATGTGTTCATTTATACCAAGTATTTAAGAAGCCCTTACGCCAACTGAAATTAAAAGTGATGAGTCCCTTTGTTTCAATCGTGCTGTGTACGATTGTCTCTACTTTTAGATGTAATGTGTCATTTTCTTTTTAAAATTGTTAAAAACGGTTATCGGATCATTAAACTTTGCTCTTTCCTTGTGACAAGCATGTTTAATAGCTTATGAAGCTTAGGAAAATCCCCAGAGAAAATAAAAAGATACAATATTAGTGATGAGCCGGGCGCGTGACTATGGACTGAATGGGAAGCACCCAATACCCACAGAGATGAAAATTACAGCCGTCGGAGTTTGATTACTTTTCTTTTTTTACCTTTTTTTGCCACTTCCATCTCTTCTTCTGTCCACCGTGACGATTCCACCGGCTCAGCAGAGGCTAAAATCACAAAGCAAAGCATCTCAAACAACATGGAGGCTGCCATGTCTATGCAATCCATAGAATTGCAATCTAAATACATTACAGTCCTAATGTCTATTAAATGGAGCACTGGGTATACCAGTGACATACAACTATAAATTATGATGGAGAATCATCTCCCTGCTCTTTTTGCAAGACACGTGTTTTGACACAATTTCACGGATTAGCTATCCAAAAGAAAAAAAACTATTGTACGAAAAACAGACAGAAAGGAAAATGCCTCAGTTCGAAGAGTGATTTCTCACATTGAACTTAAAGACCTTTTCCAGAAGCAGTCAAAGAGAAAGGCTTTTGAGAAGTTGGTTGCTGTGACAAACCAATCTTTCAGTCACCAGACAGCATGGTTTAGTGGCTTACTGAAACAGTAGGGCAATTAAGTTTCAATCCTTGCTGACTCCCATACATGCCAAAATATTAGAAAACGGATATGTTTACAGCTAGTAAACTAGTTGTTTACAGCTGTTTCCCATATTCTGAAAAGGTGGTGTCCTTCACAGCTTTCCCATATTCATAGTTAGTGGAGCCTCCAGCATGCTTAAGGCCGAGTAGTGCTGCTGCTCATTCACCACACCTTAGTGATGTGCCTTTTTAAAGTCTACATAAGCACTGACAAAATCAGAAGCCTCTTTCTTCAAAATTCCATACAGATAAGCTTGCTCAAGCAACTCTTAACTGAACTGCTTTGTGTGATGGCGCCTTGAAAAATCATTTGATGGACTGCAACCATCACAAAATGTGTACCTGTACCACCGTGTTTGAAGTGTGTTGGCAGTGTAGTGTGTGTATATGCTTGGCACAATCACAACCCCCACCAAATACACCCTGCATCAATTAACTCACCACACACCCACACTGAGCCCCACACCCGCACACAATCTGCTTTTTGCGCCTTCATTCACCACAAGAGGAGGGCGCTGCCGCTGTGGTCACTTACGTTGTGAGGATGGTCTGTCTATGTTACCAGCTATCCATCCTGCCCTCTCAGACTTCACCTCCTTTTCTTTGCTCCGAGGGGTTACATTTTGAGGCAACACCTGAGGCTCTGGAGCTTTAATAGAAAATAGGCACACATATCAGAATAAACAAGAGACATTCAATGATCACTATTCCTCTGGTAAATGGCCTGTTAGGCAAGATTGTATGCAGTACTGTGTGGGAAACTGCACCAATACGTAACTCTTAAAATATACTTCAAAATACACTCCCAGTTACAATAAATCAGCAGATACCCTGACACAGAGACTTCCTACACCCTGAGGTGACTTCAATAACTAGGACACTGTGGACATTGATATATCACTGGTACATTTAGAGCAATACTGAGTTTGGTGTCAAAAAAGGAAAAGGTTAAGGAAGGAAACAATGGTTATCAAGTTTCTGAAACAGGTAAGCACTTTTGAGCCCCCTAATGCAATGTAGATTAAGCCTTTCCCAGCTATACAATTAAAGACACTGACATTTTGGAGGGACAGATCAAAACAAAAAGTCAGAGGTTAGAAGAGTCTTCAGGGAACAAAGACAGCCAATGTTACTTGAGCAAAGTCTAGGGGAGCTGAGGCACTCCTTGAAGGTAAGTATAAAGTCTTGCACAATGTTATAGAGAGTTTTGTAGAAAATGAAATCACTTTTAAGTACCCCTTAGTTCACAGTACCTTAGGTCTGAAGAAATGGTTTCCAGCTGGCTTCGGTTCCTGTTGTAGTATGGCAGATCATGTTTTTCCTGGGCCACAGTCGCGGGGACAAGAGGGAGGACGTCTGGGGACTCCCGCACTACGATTCGAAGGTCGGCGGCAATAATGAGCAAAGTTCAGATAACCGGCACCTCGCAATTTGAGCGTCTCACGAATAGCACCACCGCCGTTCTTGAACACCTTGTGGAGTTACCTTGCTTCTGGGGTCCAGCACTCTGAGGTGGCTCATGCTTGGTCAGCCTTGCTTCGAGGGAGTCTGGGAAATTTTCCTGGAGCCTGGGTCCGGCTTAAAAATGATGCACTCGATTCTGGTGTTTCTTTCCCTGGCACTCGGTTCCTGCAGCAGCAATGGTAGTAGAGCCAGCAAAGAGGATTTACAGACAAGTTCATCTTAAGGCTGATTGGTCCCACCAACCCCATGGGAGAAGTCATCCTTGCAGGGCTTCTCTAGTCTAGGTGAATTCGGAGCTTCAGCACTGCAGCAGGGCTTCACCAGGCAAACCAACGGTCCAGGAGTTGCAGCAAGCATCTCTTCAAAGTTCTTCTTCGGATTCCTTCGTCCAGTAGCCGACTCTGCCTTCCTTGCAAAAGAGCTCGCCTTTTATGCAAGTCTCTCCCATTCGTTCGCAGCCTATCTGTCACTCACACAGCAAGGTGGGGTGGCTGTCCTTTAAGAGTGAACGGTTACAACATTTCTTACTTACTTTGGATGTGTGATGCCCTAGTCTTAAAAGTATGGTTAACATCTTTTCTTTCGTTAGTAACTGCTTTGCCATTCTAACAGAAAGTAGATGTGAAGGTAGATTACTCACCTATGATTAGGTTGTGCCTCTTCCCAAAAGAAATGTGTTGGTTTCACCAGATTATTGCCGTTAGGATAATTGTATGAGTGTTCCCCAACTGGGTCTTACTTCCCCTGACTTGCTGCTAGCCTGTCCAGAATAAGTCTGTATTAGGTACTGTTGTAGACAAAGAGAAGAGTTTTTGGTTGTAACTGTCCCTCATAAATCATACATAAGTTACTTGTATAGCTGGGAAAGATCTAAGCTGGACTCCATTGTGAGATTAAAAACGTATATGGGTTTTACTTACCTTGAGTTAGCTGTGTGCCACCCAGAAATAAGTTACAAGAGTTACTGCTCATCTCAATCTGTTTCATTGATCTCAAAAGCATCTGTATTACATCCTTAGGTTTTACTCACCTAGTATAACTGTCATCACAAAAGTAGTTTATATATATGTAACGTATATGTTTTGACTGGACCTGGAATAAGTGTTCCACTATTCACAAAACGTATACTGTCCAGTTGAATGATTATGTGATTTGTACCGAGAGTCACTGTACAATCCGTAGGGTCTACTGCCCTTGCATTACTGAATGTAATTGTGAAAGTAACCATTGGTTTTTACCCCCCAAGAATAGGTATGACCTATATTGAATGTGTATAAAACGGTTTTGACTTCCCTAGAACTACTGTTAGGTATTCCAAATAAGGTTTATACTTTGGCCTGTGTACCTTTAAGTATAGTGTTGTGTTTTCATAATTTTGATCACATATAATGTGTGATAGTACTTATTAACCCCTAGTTTTATTTGTATTCATTAGGTTTATATAGCGATTTAATCTAAAGCGCTTTACAATATAACAGGATACAAGAATAATGAAAGCAGCATATATACAATCATGAAACAAACCAGTGAAACAATATGTAGAACAATTTACCTAGGTGGAAGAAAGTGAGGGAAGCGATGAGGAGTGGGGAAAAGGAAGAGGTAGTCAAGGGGAAAGATGAAGTTTCAAGGGGATAGGAGGAGGGTTAAGGGAAGGCGAGGGTAGGAAGGTGGGAAGGAAGGAGAATAGCGAAGTAGGAGAGGTGTTCCAATATAGGGGGGCCAACCTGTATTTAAATAAATCCTTTATTTTTACACGGAACGGAAAGATTGTTGTTTGTCAGAAGCGGCCGTGAGTGGTAGAGTCTGAACATTCGAGAACACAGTGTGGCTTGACTATCCTCCCACGAGCTTGTCGAGCGGTTCTTTCCTCTATCCTGAGTGGCGATTTGCGAGCCCAGAGATTCAAGGGAGAGATGTTGAGTGTTTTCTGTGTTCGTGTGTCTGTGGCTTTCACAGAGCCTGGGCAATAAAGTCATAACCCCTAAGTAACCGTGAAACTGGCTCTTTTATGCACTAAGATCGCGCTCTCATTCTTGAAGAAAGGCCTGAAGCCCAAGGTGTGCATAGCACATTTCTGGCTGCGTTTTGGTGTTTGGCAGTGTTAGGCAAAGTTTGTATGCAGTACCCTTTGGGACAACTACACACAACTAGGACTACAAGTGTAAACAAAACCAACCTTTGGTATAAGTCTGTACTACACAGTTTTGGTAGCGGAGCTGAGCAGCCAGGCTTATCTCAAGAGGGGAATGTGAGCAGTAATGATGTTACACACAGGTCTACAATCATATGTGTTCAAATAAACTCTTACACAATGTTTCTTTGATAAATACTTATTCATTTATCTGTCAGTTATAAAACATTCATAAGGAGGCAATATAATCACACACAAATATACTTCAATACTAATTCAGAATACTTTTCAAGGGGAGTAAAAAGGAAAGAGGAGTAAAAAGGCAAAGATGATTAGAACATGAAAGGTTACAATTATTCTTAGACAGTGCAAATACTTTGAGTTAACCAGAAGAGTCAATTCAATTCAATAGGCTAGGTCAATGTCAATGGGCTAAAGTCTTGGATAGGATAAAGCGTTTCAGGTAGGTAAACAGTAAAGTCTTTGCCAAAGTTCTCAGAAGTAGTTTGTAAAAAGAAGCATCATATGTTGGGTCACAAGCTGATTATTCGGATTCCTGCAGCACTCTGAAGAAAAGGCAACCAGCTCCGAGATTGGTTCAAGGTGGCTTACTGTCGAGTTGATTGGTCCCACCAACTCAAAAGGGAGAAGTTGTTCTTGTAGGGGCTTCTCGGTCGAGGTGAACTTGACGATTCGGACCTGCAGCAGGGCTTCACCGGGCAGGAGTTGCAGCAGCCGTCCTCTTCAAGCTCGTCTTCAGTTTGTTCGTTCCAGTGGTCGACTCTGCCTTCCAAGCCAAGAGATTTGCCTTTTATTCAGTTCTCTCCCATTAATTCCAGCCTAGCTGTCACTCGTTCAGCAGGGTGGCTGTCCTTGCCAGAGAGTCAGCCAGCCAATCGCCACAGAGTGCATTTGGGTCTCCTAAGAGACTAAGCACAGGGAGTTCGGGCACCTCCCTCAGTTCCTGCCCACCCGACACACTCGGGTGCCAGTGGTGGTCTTCACTCCTGAACCCTACCAAAGGCGAATGAACAAAGGAACCAAACTAGGTTTGGTGTGTTGAGCAAAACTCTAGAAGGACCTTTCCACAAAGAAATGGTGAAAAAAGAAGACCAGGATCTGTTTTTACATAGAGGGCTTAGACGCCATCTTGAAAAACATGACTCCCGCGATTTAACGCTACCGGTGTTCGCGGTCGGGAAAAATGGTAGTTCGTTGTAAAACCACTGCCTCCAGCCATTCTGAGAGGAAAGGGTAGCATTTGACTGCTACATGAGTTTCTACACACGGGATATTAAGTAACCCCGCCAGCACTCTATTGTAAGATAGGGTGCGCTGAGTCTATTTAAATTTAAATTTGGAATTTAAAAGACTAGTAAAGTTAATTTCACTTAACTTACTCTGGGAAACAGTAGTTTATCCAAGAGAAGGTATTTAAACCTTGGGAAAGCCAGGAAAGGTTTCGCTGTGCCACTGCACTGAGGGTGCTGTGTGACACAAATTAAAAGATGATGCCTATGGAGTTGGTTTGACTGCATAACCAAAGGAAACAAACACAGAAAACAATTAGAATTAAGAGTACAAAGTCCCAACGTTCAGCAAAAGAGCTGGGGGTCTCTAAGGTAGACAGGAATTAGCACATTTATGAGAATTCTCCCTAACAGGCAGGACGACTGTTAGCGCATTCAGTTGCGCCAGGAAGCCTTTCACCGGTCTTAATCAATTTTTTAGCCCCAGCAGGGACCTATTAACCTAGAGAACACGCTGTGTGTGCGGTGTGTCTCCTGTGTTTATGGTTGTGGGGGGCGCAGCCTCAGTATCTTGGCTCGCTGTCAGTGCTTGAGCGATACCTTCGAAGAAACGACACTGATCAGGCACACTGTGGTAAGGTAGGGCTGCTAGGGTCCGTGACTCCACGCGCCTCTCCTTTTTCTATCAAATAAATTGTATTCTGCTTCCTTGTAGTCACCCCCGAACCCCCCCCCCCCACCTCCCCAACAAGATAGTCTGAACTGTTTTACCACCCTGTCAACAACCCCGAGTTACTGTTGATTTTGGTGGTGGTAAAGCAGGGGGAGGGGACGTGTGAGGAAGCATTCTCTTGAGCCCCGGGAATCCCACCTGACCTGTGGGTGGTGATGTGGGGAGAGTTGCAGTGGCACACACCGTGTACTCCTGGGTCGTTATGCCCGGAAAAGCCCTGTATAAAAATCAGATTTACAACTTGCACAAATCCAAAAATAAACAAACCTTACTGGAATAAAAGAACAGCTGTGACGAGTTTGCCAACAATTGTGGACAGTCAGTAAGTCAAAGTTGAACAAAGCAAGAGGGGGGGGGGGTTAACACTCCATTGCCTAAAAGGGGCCTGATTACCAAGTATTTTCCATCAAAAAATGCCAAAACTGCCAGAATCTCGTCGGACCCATTGAAAGAGGCAACTAGATTACATTAATCCACAGGAGTTGGTCTCATGGGAACCTCAATAGACTACTTTTGGAGAGAACGATAACTCCCTACTACTGCTATGCTATCAGATGTGTCCTGGCAGAGGATTGGTGGCTCAGGGGAAGCAGCACCTGTGACTGTCTTTGTATTTTTTGTATTTATTTTATTTATATTGTGCGCCAAGCACGGCGGCATCTGGGTGCATTTCTTACACAGTTGCAGAAAACATCACAGATCACAATACGGAATTTGAGTGCATATTGGTACATAGATTACATACATTATACAGACACTTTGTCTGCACTGTTTACAGAGAAAAAAAGTTAGAGAGTACAGTATTTACAAAATAAAGTTGCCAATGTAGAGAAGAGATTATAACATTGGGTCCCCATTTGCAGAAGTATTTACAGGGATTTAAGGTAACTTTACATTAGGCAGTGGCAGAAGCTAAATCCTGCTCAGTGACCCATAGTTTGGCTTTGTTCTTAAAAGCAAGGTAAGGGAGTTCAGTTCTGAGTGTGTTAGGGAGTGTGTTCCATAGTTTGAAAGCAAGGACTGGGAAGAAGGACCCTCCAGCTTTCTGTAGTTTAAATCGAGGAATGGGGAGTGAATGGGCTTGTGCAGATCTGAGTGGTCGAGTGGCAGTGTGTGCTGTAAGGCGGTTGGCCATGTAGTCAGGTGCTTGGTTGGATAAAAACTTAAGAGTAAGTGCAAGAGTTTTGAGTGGGATTCTGGATGCAACTGGGAGCCAGAGAAGACTCTGTCTTGTATCGGAGATGTGGGAATTTTTGGGAATATTAAGGGCTGCTCTGATGGCGTTATTCTGAGTTACTTGTAGCTTGTTGATGTTTTTAAGACGGGTCCCCATGTAGAGGGCAATACAGTAGTCAACTTTAGCCATGATGACTGTTCTTGCAAGGATGATGCAGTTCGATGTGGTGAGGAACGGTCTGCAGGCTGTTAGGAGTTTGTATGTGTATGCAGATGCTGAGACCACAGCATTTACTTGTCTCGTCAGTGAGAGGGTCCAGTCCAGATAGAAGTCAAGGGTTTTGGTATCATTAGAGACCTTAATGATATTCCAGTCAATGCAAAAAGCTTTAAAAGCAGGGTCCAGTTTGTTGAGTTTAAGGTGGGAGCCTAGGATAAGTAGCACAGTTTTATCATCTTTGCCATCTAGGCCTGAATGACTGAGTAGACGTTTTTAAGAGCTTTATAATCAGTTTCATGTCACCAGTGATGGGGATGAGCATCTGAATTCTACTGCTGATAGTGGCCAGTTTGCCATTTCAACCCCCCGAACCCCTCTCCCCTTCCTTTGCCTCTAAACCCCAGGGTTTTGTTAAAAATGCCTGGCCCTCATCCCAGGATTCATGCCTCTTCTTTTTTAGCGTCGGCTGAAGAGGTGGGGCAAACCCGGGGAGAATGGCTATCCACTACTTCAACCTTTTTTGCCACTTCAAATTCAAACTCTCTGGAAAATATGGACGTGGCCGGAGTTGTAGGGCAAGCCTCTATAGACAACAGGGTTGTTTTAAACACAAGTGAGTACTCAGGGGTGCAGTTCACTCAGCTTGAAGCAGGTGTGTCATGGGATGTTTCAATTTTCCTGCTTAAATTGTGTGGTATTACCAACAATGAAATCCTTGAACAGGCAGAGCAAATACTGTTGCTACATGATGGGGTGGCAAAATGTTTGGGGGTGATTTAGCGGATGGATGGAGCAAGATCACCCGAGCCTCAGAAGGGGACTGAAGGAGTTTTGACCAATGACAATCTAATAACAATCCCTTAACAAAGTTTGGACCAAGATAAGGTATCCTTTGAGTCTTTTACCCAATCCCCGGAGAACTACCCCACGCACGAGCAGCAACACTGTTTGAATAAGAAAAAGAAGAAGAAGAAAAGGAATAGTAAAGTGACGATGAACAAAGAAGCGATGCCAGGTGAGCCATCCGCAGCTGATTTACTATCAAATTCTACAGTAATATCAGGCAACGGACTGCGTAACTTAACCGAGCTTCGAGGTAAAGGCGCAGCCCGGCACCTGAAGCGTTCTACCATGGGCGATGGAACTCTGTCAAGTTGGCTCATTAAAGAACAAGTGGAAGTAGAATTGCTTTCGCAATCATTAGCTTCTCAAGGGCAACAAGAGTGTGTGCATCAACAAGATGCCCATACCCAAAGTCCTACACATGACAGCAGAGCAGGTTCTCAATCTGGGAGGGGGAGGATGTTGCAGCAGGGAGGATCCAAGCTCAAGTTGGTCCCATCAAGGTCCCCTTCCATTATGCCTGTTCCACTGGATTTACACAATCTGACTATTGTGAGAATTAGGGATGCGCAGAAGCAGCACATTAACAGAAGCGAGCTGCGCATAATCTGCAGTAAAATACTGGCTGTGCGGATCCTTGGCTCTACAGATTTTGTGGAGCCACTGAAAGGGGGGCTACTTGGTGATGCTTTCATTCATTGTGGCCTGTCAGTAACTGCCTCTGTTGCGTGATCAGGCTGACTCCCTGAAAATGTTGGGTTACGTCTTGCATAAGCCTACAACCCAGGGCAGTGTGGAGCAAGGATGTTGCTGTAATAAGGACTCTAAAGCCCAGCCCAGGAATAGTTAATTGAGTGCAAAGGACTTGGAGGGGTCTACGCTAGATAATGCACAGGGGTGGCGATGGCTGAAAGCCATGTTTGCTGGTATTGAAAGTCCAGTTCAATGATCTTTCGCCATGGTGGTGTGGAAAACCAGTGTCCATTCATATATTTTGAAAGCAAGCCCGTCCTTAAAGGTTTTGCAACATGAGGTGTTTATGCTCCAGGAAATCTGGCTGGTTGATACATTTTTTCTTGACCGATTCCAGATAAACCAGATTGAGGCAGAGCAGGGACCAGTGGGTCGCCCTTCCAGGGGGTTTGATGATTGGGGTTAATAACGCCCTGGTTTCTGAACAGATTGCACCGGTGGAAAAAGGCTGTAAGGTGCTGCTTGTCGAGGTGTCTTGGTGAGGAGAGCGAGTTAAAGCAGATTATTCTTGTAAATGTGTACATCCCTCCAGGTGGGCTGCATACTGAGACCATTTGTGTGTATATTGACTAGGTTTTAACTGACTGGGTGACAGGTAATGTGAATGAAGGTATAATTGTGGGAGGGGATGGGTGGGATAATTCGGTCAACTGTATGGAACTAAAAACTGCAAAGGTAAAAAATGGCTGAAGTTCCTGAGCGATTGGGAGTTGGTGACCTTAAATGGTAGATATACCAGGGAAGACAACCTGGCAGAGGGGTGGTAGTCAGGCCACTCTGGATTATGTGGCATGCAATTATCCAATAACAGAGAGAGTGTTGCAAGTGTTAGTGTCCCCACAAGTGGCAAGTGATCATGCTACCCTCTCAGTGGAATGGGGTTTGGAGGTAAAGCGCCCGGTCAAGAAAGGGCCTGCGAACCTGGGGTTTTCATTATCAGGTCATTGACCCCCCCCATGGACTGACAGGAATGTGACCAAGGCCTGTGATATGTTAAAAAAGGAGCTCATTGCCCCCAGACTAAATTTGAATCTAATGTTAGCTAACAAAATTGAAGGGTGGCAAAAAGGTCTATCCAACTGTACTAATAAAAGTAAAGGTAAGATCTTGACCGTGACTGGGAAGGAACAGACATGGTTATGGATCCCGAGATTAAGATTATTAAGGAGAAAACTACGGGCAGTCAGTTCTTCCCATGCTCCCCCTATTATGGTAATATACGAACGAACTCACCTGAAGACCCAATTCCACAACTGGGTAAGAAGATGATCCAGGGAAAGGAGGCGGGGTAATTGGGAGTACCTGATTCAGACCCTGATGACTTGCAAAGCAGGGGCAATGTAGAGGATTCTGATAGCGGCTAAGAAATCGTCTGACTCCAAGATTGTTAACCCTATTGCGAAGGGGATCTAGATTGACTATGTGGAAAGTAAAATGTTTACAGTAATCGAGTCAACCCCCCCCCACCTCCCACACGGGCATCCCGAGTCTAGTTGGCCTATCCATTTTACACGGTACAACATTAGCCAAAACATATGTGCTATAAACAACTCTAGAGCGTGTGCCCAAATGGCCCGCCAGCGGTATTGAAGAGTGATCCCCTATTACGGGCAGAAGTCTTGCATCCATTGTTTACGAAGGTGTGCAAGGGTAAAATCATCAGATTCTTGGAGGAAGGCCATTTTGGATTGTTTGAGTGCAGACAATTATAGGCTATTCTCGTTACTTGACTTGAATTCCCTCCACCTTAGAGACCCCCAGCAACTTTGCTGGAATTTGAGGACTTGATTTCTTTAACCTGGAGAGAATTAGACCCTTTTTCCCACTCTCTCATGTATTTTAACGTGGATTTTACCTCTGTGTTTCTTTTGATTGTGGAGTCTGACAAACTCCATAGGCATCATATTTTACATTGGGTCACACAGCACCTTCAGTGCAGTGACACATGGAAGTCTTCCATATTTCCCAAAGATTTAACTAGCTTCTCTGGGATAAACTACTGTTTCCCAGAGCAGTCAAGTGAAATTGACTTTACTTACCATTGTAACTTTCTAGACCCAGCACACACTATCCTACAATAGAGTGCTGGAGGGGTACCCTTTGTCTAGCTTCTTATGTAACATTTTTTATGTTACCTTATCTAATTGAATGGGTGGTGGCAGTGGTTTTGTTTGAACTACCATGGTTTGCATGTACCGTGGGCTGTGTTCACAGCTGCTGTAAAGCAACCGCGGGAGCCATCTTTGTCAAAATGGTGCACGGTCGTCTTTTTTCGCCATTTGTGGAAAGGTCCTTCTAGAGATTTTCTCAGCACGCCAAACCAGGTTTGGTCTGTTAGTTAATTTCGCCTTTGGCGGGATTCAGGAGTGAAGCCCGCCTCTGGCTCCGGAGTGTCTGGGGTAGGCAGGAAGTGAGGGAGGTGCCCGAAACTCCCTCTGCCTAGTCTCCTAGGAGACCCAAATGCACTCTGTGGTGATTGGCCGGCTGACTGTAATGAATGGGAGAGAACTGAATAAAAGGAGAGTCCTTTGGCTTGGAAGGCAGAGTCGACCACTGGACGGAGGAACCGAAGATGATCTTGAAGAGGACACCTGCTGCAAACCCTGGACCCTTGGTTTGCCCGGTGAAGCCCTGCTGCAGTGCCGAAACGCCAAGTTGTTCACATCGACAGAGAAGCCCCTGCAAGGATGACTTCTCGCTTTGAGTTGGTGGGACCAATCAACTCCAAAGTAAGCCACCTGGACATCCATCTCGGAGCTGGTTGAATTTCCAGAGTTGCTGCTGGAAACCCTATAGCCAGGGAGAGGAATACCAGATTGTGTGCGTTGCTTTTAAACTGGCCAAGAGCGTTTGGAAGATCCTCCGGACTTCCAGGAAGCAGGACTGACCAAGCCTGAGCCCCCTCAACAGAGTGCGGGACCCCAGAAGCAAGGAAAGTCCATCTCGACAGCCCTACATTTGATTCTTCTTTTCATCAAGGACTCCTAAGAACTTGTGCAATGACTTTTCCATTTACTTACCAGAAGTGCTTCATCCTATATAAGACTTTTCACATTGACTTTGGCTTAGCCTATCGAATTGTATGACTCTTCTTGGGGGATCCAAAGGTATTTGCCTGCTTAAGAATATTTGTGGTCTCTTGTGTTCTAATAACCTTTGCCTTTTACCAATTCCTAAAAGTATTCTAAATGGCAACAGTAATATAGTAATGTCCCCAGCACACTAGTTATTCAAGTCAACTGTGGGTGTAGGTTGCGTCTGTGGGCCATCCCAAAAGGTTCTTTACTGATTTAGAAACTAAGAGTGTACAGTATTGAAGTGTATTTGTGTGTTACTATTATATTGCTCCTTTCTGAAGAAGGCTTTCTAACTGACTGATAAATTAATAATTTTTTATGCAAGACACCTATTATTTGAATACTTATAACTGTAAATCTCTGTGTGCCTCCACTACAGCTCACATTTACCCCTGTTAATACAAGCCTGGCTGCTCAACACGCTACCAAAACTGTGTAGTACAAGCTTATACCAAAGGTTGGGTTGCCTATACCTGTTGTCAGAATTGCGTGTAGTGGTCCCAGAGGTTACTGCATACAAACTTTGCCTAACAACTGGCAAGGTGTTTGCGATTTACGTACTGGAACATCTTCAGGCCTGGGTTGATGCAGTGAATATTCTTCACCCATGCCAGACAGGTTTTAGACCAGGATCCAGATCCAGTACGTTCCATTAGCTTTGGGTTTTGGACACGTTTATCTCCCAAGCAAGCACTGTGGCTGGCCCCTCCTTGTACAACGCATTTGTCGACTTTCGATCTGCATTTCATCAGGTTGATCTGAGTATTCTGTGGGGTAAGCTGACACAGGGGGAGAGGGGATGCCCTAGTTGGCTCCTGGAGGTTTATCAGGGCTCTGCATGAGGACAATACTGCATGGGTTCCACCGAATGATCAGGGGACTTTGTCAGACAATACATACCAATAAAGGGGTGAGGCAAGGGTGTATGTTGGCCCGCTTCTTTTTAACATTTATGGGGCAGATTTATTGGCCAGATTACTTGCAAGAGCGGGCTGCCCCCACCACCTCCCCCCCCCCAGAAGATTGGAAATACCAGAATTGGAGGCATGTTATATGACGATGATCTGGTTATCATAGATCATATGGTGTCCAGTCTAAAGGGGATGTTGGAGGAATTGGCTACCTATGCAGATGAATTTAAGCTATCAATTAACCTTGGTAAAACCAAGAGGATGTTGGGGTCCTCTAGGAAAATGTGTAGGGTGCAGTGGTCGACCTCTATGGGGACCACTGAATATGTAGATGGCTATAAGTATTTTAGGCTGGAGATGTCCAGAACTCAAGGATACGCAGATATTATTGCAACCAAGGTTGTTAGGGCTAGACAAATTACAGGGGTGTGCAGACAGTTTAAGGATCACTCGGGCTTCACATTATCGGGGTCCTAATGCTTTATAAGCCAAGCCTGCCAACACAGTCCTGTCCCATAATAGTGTCCAGGAGTGACCTCAAACTGGAAGGAATCCGGCATGACCCTGGATTAACAGTCTGCCGCTGATGGTCCAGACTGCCCGATAATGCAAAGTGACCATGTAAGACAGACAAAATGTTGATTCAGCTCCCGATGCTCCTTAACAGGGTTGCTAAAAATAGGGAATCTCGAGTCAGGTCAACATAAACAAAAGCTAAATATTTTGATAACCTAAAAAAATAAAAGAAGGAACAATAATTTCATCAAATGTCTCTGTAAAAACGACAGACCACAAAGAAGACGCCAAAGAAAAATTCAAAGACGGGACAAATCAAAAAGGCCTCACAGAAAAAGCAAAAAAAAGAAAAGGTTTGCTCCCTAAAACGGGAGCCGTTCCTTCCTAAAAAAATCTAACCCTTCCTAAACAGGATGCACCACCACAGATTGGCAATCCGACAGGGCTGCCTCTCACTCGTAAGTCGAAGGAACTAACTACACAACAGTTAGCAAATGGAGCAATAGCAAGACCAACAGAATGCATTGACTATCTCTGTACCTACACAGTGACTGAAGGTGAGGAGACAAATGATTCCTTCAACCAAGAGGACTAGCAAACTAATATTGTCTTGGATTCTTCTGAGGAGAATGATACGCAAGGGAATGATGATGACTCTCTTTCCGCCATAAATTACTCTTCGTCACCCCGAAGAGAACAACTCGGAGGAAAAATGGCAACCGAGGGCAAGATCAGTGAGACCTCTCAAACCATTTATACCCGTAGGACTGATTAAGTCCTGGGAGGCATCCAATGGGGATACCGGAAGACACTGCCTGCAATCCTGACATGAACAGTAGTACTAGCCGCACTAACACAAACAAGATAAGGTCTCAGTTCTAAGCCGAGAGAAACATCAAATTTAATGAGGCAGCTAATCAATCTAGGCCAGCCTGTCAAGTGGGAGAGCGCCAAGAAGAACAGGACGAAAAAGTGCCCATGAGACCAGGCGATAAAGCCCCAACAAACAGTGGGAGTGTCACCAAAAAGGAACCAAAAGATGCCCAATCCCCCCCCCCCTTAAGACAATGGAACAAAGAGGGAGAGAATTGATCCAGAGAGTAGCTATTCTGGCTCCTATAATAAATGGAGCAAAAAGCAACTGGTGCCTGACCCAGAATTCAAGAGGAAACTCTTGCGGTATGAGACCCCAAGTTACTAACAGCTTGCAACTGGAGAGAATACTACCTCTAAACGATGGCCTAATATTGAATCGGGCTAACGTCCAACGTTTGATCCATCATGTTCCTAGCCTCAGGCTATTGACAACCAATGACCTGGATATCAGCGAGTTCCCGGAAGAAGCAAGGTTAGACAAGGTAATCATCTACCTTCCTTCGTCGATAGTGAAACAACTTCTGTTAGACTAGGCC
Organism: Ambystoma mexicanum; assembly: GCF_040938575.1. NCBI lineage: Eukaryota > Metazoa > Chordata > Amphibia > Caudata > Ambystomatidae > Ambystoma > Ambystoma mexicanum. The sequence continues at coordinate 593,392,031 of NC_090931.1, read as the reverse complement.
CATCACTTGTTACCAATGGGCTTTGACCTCACGATACGCGATAGTACTTCCATACAGACCCAGGAAGCCCAGGACCAAAGTCGTCTAACACTGGGGAACAGAGTCAATCATCAAAAAGGGGGGGGGGCGATAGAGCCCCTCAACAATGACAAAGTCAACCCCCCCCCCCAGTCCCCGACAATGAAAATCACAGTGGGGAACAACAGGATGGAGATGGAAAACTACCCCAACACAATCACACGGACCAGGAAAGGTGAACATTAAAACTGGAAATGGTTGTCTGGGATCCTGGCAGGCAATTAAAAAAATCATAATGCTACGACTCACTTGTCACCAAAAACTTTTAATTTGGAAGCTGGAACACCAGAAGCTTGGCTCATCTCTTTCGTGAAGACAACCTAAATTGGGAAACCTTTGATATGAATGGCTTACAGGAAAGTTGGCTGCAACATGGACAAATACTAGAAGGGTTCACCACTTACTTAAACCCAGCAACAAAAGGCCCCAAATGTAGGCCAATGTCAAGTCTACTAATTACTCTAAAAAATGGAATCAATCTCAAGCCACTGTCGATCGAGAATTCTAACCCCTTTATCCAATTGATAACGCTAGAACTTAGACAAAGTGAGGCGGTAAATCAAAGAGTTTTGATTGTATACAACATATACTGGAATCTCAAAGCCCCCGAAACACTGAATCTAACGGAAACCATAACTGATTTGCTCGATCAGCAGAACAATGGCATGACCCCAGGATCATCATCATTGGTGATTTGAACATCTATTGTTTCGATCAAAATCGTTCTTATCCAGAGTGCGGACTACTCGACTGGACTCGTTGAAAGCAGAGGCCTTGAGTGGTGTCATAACCTTGCTCTGAGAAATATTGGCATCTTGAACAGACGCACCAAGGGGGACATCACAGCCCAAATTACAAGGCCAGGCAAAAGGAGTGTTCAAATAATGGACTACATCTTCATATCCCAAAACATGACATCACTAGTAAGATCGTTGAAAGTGGAGGATGGGATCTCGAGTGACCAAAACACGTTGACACTAACTTGCGCCCAGCAAAGGTTCCACCCTGGAGTGCTGGGAGTAACTCCCGGAAGAAATAGGTTGATCATATTTCCTGCACTAATAGACTATTAGATCAAAAAATTAAGATCCCAAACGGAGCTGGCAAGCGGGGGCCCCTGGGACCATCCCATTGAATAAACAATCATGCTGAAAAACTTTGTGGAAGTCAAAACCTTAAACAAAACGATCATCATCGGCTACCGCCATGAATATGACTCGGATTTGGCCACGAGGATAAAAACCCTTAATTCTGAATTACACAGCCTTAAAAAGGACAGCGCAGTTGCAAGTCAACTGCAAGTGAAGACACTTTAGCCACAATATCGAAATTGCGTTTTTGGACATAGGAAGAGAATGCTCCAAAAAGACGCCGAGGCCATGTTGATTAAAATCACATCAAAAAACACAGCGGAAACTTGAAAGATAATCAATGCAATGTAAGCCCTGCAAGACCCCCTAATTTCGAATGCAGTAGTAGCAAGTGCATGGGTAGAACATTTTGCCTCACTCTTCGAGTGTAAACAAGAAGGCAAGACGCAAGTGGCACCATTAAACAACATACCGTAGAGCTTTACCAAAGGCTACAAAGTTATCTTAGAACTGATCATGAAGGCAAGTAACTCAAGGGCGCCTGGCCCCGATGGGATGACCAACGCAAAGTCAAAAAAGACCGAGCTCTGGGCTACATTTCTTTACAATCTCTTCGCACACATTAAGAAATCAAGAAAGGGCCAGGAATCGTGGAAAACCTCTGTGGTAGTTCCCATCTATAAGAAAGAGGACAGATCAGACCCAAAGAACTACAGGCGTATTTTTGCTCCGGGACGTGGTAGGCAAAATATTCACGCTGTTTATTTCAAAAGACCCGCCAGCCTGGGGCGTATCCTCCAGGCATCGGGAAAATTGCAATCAGGCTTTGTCAAAGGGATCTGCACCTCTCTTAACCTCTTCCGGATTAACATTTTAAAGGCTTGAATTAAGAGAGAGAAACAGGGAAAAATCTATATGGCATTCATAGACTTGGCAGAAGCGTTTGACACGATAAGCCGGCAGAAACTATGGAGGAAAGTGGATGAATGGAGATGTCGACCTGACAAGCGAAACACTGAAAGACCTTCACTTTGAGACAACTCTAAGTGTCGGGCTGAACACGAACGGCCTGCTCTCTGATTCCATTGCAAATGGTGAAGGTCTAAAACAAGGCTGTCTGTTACCACCCAAACTGTTCAACCTGTTTTTTTCGGACATAAAGGAAGCCTTTACCACCACAAGATGCTTCCTCCCCCCACCCCCAAACGAGTATGGTACCCATTGGCAGACTGCTCTATGCAGATATCCTGCAAGAATACCTGAGGAAAAATGGTCTGAAAATAAACACCAAAAAATCTAGTATCATGATCCTTAATGGAAAGTGTGGCGGCAAAAAGGGGAAAAAACACTTGTGGTCCCCTAAGCGGGGAGAAAGTAAGTGAAGTAAGTTATATCACCTACCTGGGCGTATGTTTGAATGCCAGCAGCAGAGATGCCCCGAGAGACTCTACCCTCAGAAATAAAGCAGAAAATCTAGCTGCACAGGGTAGGCTGCTCCTCAACATGTTATGTGGCTTCTCATTGGTGCCTGTGGTCTCATTCTACTATATGAAAGTTACAATGATACTTGCCTATTGGGCCGAAGCATCATTTGTACTACCAGCAGAAATCTGGCCAAAACTAGGATTGTTTTGGAAGAGTTCTAGGCTTAACGAAAAGTACTCCCATTCAAGCAATAAGGATGGAACTTGGCCTAACAATCCTTATAAGACAGTGGTGTGGAAATCTCTCGCCTTGTACCGCAAGTGTATATTGCCGATACCCCGGGATGCTTTTCGGTGTCGAACAAAGCCCTACTAGAGAACACAGAAAGAACTCTGACTGAATGGAGGAACATCTGTCAGACAATTTTAACAGCCCTGTGTGAAACAGAAAAAAACCTGATCAACAATCCAGAAGGGACTAAACGAAAGCTATACACTCAGGATTGGATTAACACCAAACAAGATAGACAACGATACAAACTATGGAAATCCGTTGCGAGCATCCAGGAAATGTATTGTGCTGCCAAAATATTTAGAACGGTTACCAAATCACCATCTAAGAGCACAATTCATGTGCCTTCGCCCGAATTTGTTTCCAACAATGAGTCATAAAGGGTAGGACAGTGGTTCTGAAGCATTGTACAGGCTGTGCAGGAATCGAGACAAGAAGGAAACTTTAAAACATTTGGTATTATTCTGCCCAGCTGTAAGAGACATAAGGACTACCATCCTGGGCAGGATAATTAATGAATACAAATCAAGAAGAGCTGATGACTGGTGGACTGTGTTCACACTAGGAGAACGGTTAACTGTGACTCTTGTCATGGTTGGGTTGGAACAAGTTACTTACCTGTAACTGTTGTTTTCCAGCATGGGTCTGGCATGGATTCACATGCTCATGAATATTCCCCGTCATCAGGCCGGGAATCCTCGGTGTAGAAAAAAATCAGTATCAGTTTCGTTTCTGATCTGTCTTTCTTAGTAGTAACCAATCACTGGTCTCTAGGTCATACTGCCCCCAGCCAATTACTGCCCTCTCCCTAAGCCCTCCTCTGGCAGCCATCCTCAGATTTGGTAGCACGTAAAGTGGCAGTATGACCAAGTGAAGAGCCGCAGAGGGGTAGGCGGGAGGGTTCGCATGTGAATCCATGCCAGACCCATGCTGGAGAACAACAGTTACAGGTAAGTAACTTGTTCCTTCTCCAGCACGGGGACTGGCATGGATTCACATGCTCATGAATAAGAGAATACATAGCAGTACACACATGCACAACCATGGGAGGTGGCAACAGGCTCAACATTAAGCAATACAACAACTCAACATTAAGCATCTCTTACCTCCTCACCAGGCTCACCTTAAGCGAACAGGTTGCGCAGCACTGCTTGGCCGACCCTGGACTCCTCCCTGGAGTCCCGATCGACGCAGTAGAATCTTGTGAAGGTGTGCGTCGACCTCCACGTCGCAGCCCTGCAGATGTCCAGCAGGGGCACACCAGACAGGAACGCCGTGTTAGCAGCGATCGCTCTGGTCGAATGGGCTCTCGGACAGCCGGGCAGCGGTCGGTTTGCCAACCGGTGACAGTGCATGATGCAGCTGGAAAGCCATCTGGAAATGGAAGTCTTCGAGAGAACCTTCCCTTGATTCACAGTCCCAAAGATCACAAACAGCTGTGATGTCTTCCGAAAACTCTTTGTGCGGTCCACGTAGAACTTCAGCGCTCTAGCTACGTCCAGCGAGTGCAGAGTCCTTTCAGCCGGCGACGAAGGAGACAGGAAGAAAACTGGCAACACCAAGGGTTCGTTGAGGTGTAAGTCCGACGGCACCTTGGGCATGAAGGAGGAGTGAGTCCTCAGCACCACCCTCGTGTTGTGAAACATCAAGTATGGCCGCTTGTAAGATAGGGCCTGGATTTCTCCCACTCGTCGTGCGGAGGTGATGGCCACGAGAAACGCTGTCTTCCACGACAGAAACTTCAACGGTGCCGAATGCATAGGCTCAAATGGGGGCCCCATGAGCCTGGTCAGCACCACGTTGAGCTCCCACGCCAGGGCAGGGGCCTTCACCGGCGGGAATGATCGGAACAATCCTTTCATAAATTCCTTCACCAGTCGATGAGACCACAAGGACGCCCGTCCCATAGTTCTGGTGTATCGTGAGATGGCGGCCAGATGTATCTTGATGGAAGCGTGAGCTAGTCCAGCCTTGGCCAATGACAGTAGGTACGGCAATACTTGAGGGGCCATAATCCGCAGAGGGTTAATCTTATGTGCACGGCACCAGACAGAGAACCTCTTCCATTTATGTCCGTAGCACTTGAGAGTTGAGGACGCCCTGGCCTTTGCAAGAACCTCTCTGCAGTCGGCCGGGATGTCGTACCCTCCAAACTCTTGTGCTGCAGGAGCCAGGCCTGCAAGTTCAGCGACTCCGGGTTGTGGTGAAGAATGGTGCCTCCTTCTCTGGAGAGAAGATCTGCGTCCGTCGGCAGCTTGACTGGTGTGGACGTTGACAAGTCCAGGAGGTCCGGGAATCAGATCTGTCTCGGCCACGCCGGTGCGACGAGGATCATCCTGCACCGGGACCTCTCGAGCTAGTTGATGAGCCGGAGCAGCAATGGCAGCGGAGGGAACGCATAAAGAAATAGGCCGTCCCAGGGGAACGAGAAAGCATCACCCATGCTCCTCGGCTGGGGGAACCTGCTGGCGAACCTCCGGCACTTGGAATTCGTCGCCGTTGCGAAGAGATCGATTTGGGGTTCGCCCCATCGTCGGAAGAGTCGATCCACTTGATCCTGGTGTAGTTCCAACTCGTGGCACGAGCGCAGCTCCCTGCTGAGTGAGTTGGCGATCGTGTTTTTTATTCCTGCCAGATGAAGAGGCAACAGAAACATCCCTTGGGCGACCGCTCAATGCCACTGATCCTGGGCTTCCTTGGATAGGGCAGGGGATCTGGTTCCGCCCTGCTTCCGGATGTAGAACATCGTTGTGGTGTTGTCGGTGAAGATCCTCACCACCTTGCCCTTGAGGGACAGAAGAAAAGACCAGAGGGCCCAGAACACTGCGCGGAGCTCCAAGATGTTGATGTGGAGGGACTTCTCCTCCGGGAGCCAAAGGCCTCTCGCGTGAAGATCTCCGGAGTGCGCTCCCCAACCCTCCAGGGAGGCGTCTGTCGTCACCGTCACCTGGTGAGCTGGGGTCTGAAAGTCCGTGCCCGCCGACAGATGAGAGCGGGTACCCCACCACCGGATCGCCTGACGGAACGTCTCCTTGAGAGGGATCCTGTCCTCGAAGTTGCCCCTCGACTGGACCCAGCGGGCGTCGAGGAACTCTTGTAAGGGGCGCGTCCGAAGCCTGCAAAGGCGCACCAGATGAATGCAGGAGGACATCATCCCGAGGAGGGACTTGATAGATCTTACCCTGGCCATGTCCGTGGCCAGCAGACGCTGCACCTTGCCCAGAATGGTCCTGGTCCTTTCCTCCGACGGGGAGGCCAGCCGTGTCACTGTGTCGAGCTTGGCTCCCAGAAACAGGGCGACTTGCGACCGAACCAGGTGGGATTTTGGAAAGTTGATGGAGAATCCCAGGTCCGTGAACAGCTGGACGGTCTTCGCAGTGTGCTCCACGGCGAGCTCCCTTGTCCTTGCCCGGATGAGCCAGTCGTCCAGGTAGGGGTAGACGTGGATCCCCTGTAGGCGCAGCCGCGCCACCACCGGCGCGAGGCACTTGGTGAACACCCTGGGTGCCAACTTCAATCCGAACGGGAGGGCCTTGAACTGGTAGGGCCGTCCCTGGACCACAAACCTGAGGAAGTTTCGGTGTCTTTTTTAGAATGGGGATGTGGAAGTACGCATCCTCCAAGTCCAACGACGACAGGAAATCGCTCTCCTCCAGCTGTCCCAGCACGTGCTGGAGGGTGACTATCCGGAACTTCTGTGCCTTGATGTGCTTGTTCAGTCGTCGCAGGTCCAGGATGGGGCACCATCCTCCTGTCTTCTTTTTACGAGGAAGTACCTTGAGTAAACTCCAGAGCCCCGAAGCCTCTTTGGGATGAGCTCGATGGCACCCTTCTTGAGCATCGCCCTTACTTCCAACAGTAGTTGAGGGATGTGATTTTCCTTCCTGGCCACGGGTGCAACGCGAGGGCACTTCTTCTGAAACTTGAGGGCGTGCCCTTGGGTCAGGGCGTCCAGCACCCAACGGTCGGTGGAGATGGACTCCCACACGCTGACGAACCTCGCCAGCCAGCCTCTCACCGGGGTGCTTCGGCGGGGGCCCGACCCCACGGTCAGTTCAATCTTGTTTGGAGGCCGCCTTGCCTCCTTGACCTCCCTGTCGACGATGACGGGCACCACCTGACTTGCCGCGTCCCCTGTAGGCTTCCTGGGACGAAGATCTTGCCGCTTGGCGGTACATGGAGGAGCCACTGCCAGATCCCTTGGAGGCACCTTGTCTGCCTCCGGAGCTCCGAAAGGACGGTCGTCGTTGGAGCACTCCCAGTGCCCGGGCAGTCTCCGTGTCTGTCTTGATGGCCTGAAGGGACTCATCAACCGCCTTCCCAAACAGATTGTTCCCATCGAAGGGCATGTCCAAAACCTTGGTTTGTACGTCCTGGCGGAAATCCGTCGCCTTGAGCCATCCTCGTCGTCTCAGGCAAACGCTGTTGCCCAACTGACGGAAACCGGTGTCGCGATGTCCGTTGCCACCGTGATGGCGTGGTCTGAGGCAATCTCACCTTCCTGTAGGATTTCAAGGGCCTCAGCCCTTTTGGCGTCCGGAAGGAAGTCCAACAGCGGGGTGATTTTGAACCACAACTCCCTGTCGTAGCAGGATACGATAACCAGGGCGTTGGCCGCCTTGATAGTCGTCGCTGCGGATGAGATGACCCGTTGTCCCATCGTGTCCAGCTTCCTGCCCTCGCCGTCCGGCGGGGAAGTTTATGTCGAGGCCGATTTGCGCCTCCCCCCCAGCTTTCTTCTTTGCCGCAGCCGAAATGACCGAATCTGGGGTAGGTTGCTCCCGAAGGCACAAGGGTGCAGCGTTGGGGACCCGGTACTACTTGAGGTGGGCGAGCCCCTCATCCCAGATGACATCAAGAAGTGGTACGGCGAGGACCGTCTTCCTTTTAGCTTTGCGCCATTGGTAAAGGAATCCTTCCTTCTTCTCTTCTGGGCAGAGCTGGAAGAGCTTGGATGCCCTGGAAATCATGGCATGAAAGGATCCAATCTCGTCGGGCGGGGACGCCAGGGCAGGGGGCGACGGAGGACACGTCCCGTCGTCGCCTCCGTCGTCATCTGTAACTGTTGTAGCCGTGTCCGTGCCTGTATCATCCCCGTGGGTAGTAGACCGGTAGAAGGCAGAGCAGGCCGCAGAGGTGGGAGAGGTGGCGTAGGATGCGTCGTCCTCCTCTTATGCGGTGGACTTTCCGAAGGTCCCGGCTCCGGTTCCCCCGTCGGGTCTGGCTGAGGTACCTCCGTCGAGAGGAGGGGCAACCTTATCCTTATCTCCGAGCATAAGGACTGAATCGCTGACAAAATGGCCACTGAAGTGTCCTGCGGCGCCGGAAACGACGGGCGTGAGGGCTCTTGAGGAACCTCGTCGGCGACACCGTCGCTCTCGTCGTCGCCCTTGTCGGGATCCCTCCAGATGGGCTGGGCCTCTTCCACGACTTCGATGAGCTCTTCAGATGTCGTGTCCATATCCACGATGGCCACCTGCCCCTCCCCCACCTTTTCCAACGAGGACTTTGTGGGGGTCTTCTCAATGTGCCTGAAAGATGACTCCCTCCGCGGTGGCAGGGAGACTCTGGGTCCTGAGGTCGCCTCCACTGGCCTAGCCTCCACAGGCTAAGCCAGGGCCGCTGCGACATCCTCAATCGAGGTCTTAGGGTGAATTAAGGCCATCGTCACCTTCTGTATGCCTGGGGCCTTCACCTTGGGGGGAGGGTCCGAGCCTCACTCCCCCTCTGCCGGAATCTTCCAGATCGACTGGGGCCTCTCCAGAAGCTTCGCCGGGTTCTCGGACTTCCTCTTACCCGAGCCAGAGCATTGGCTCGTGGTTGATGGCGCCGGAGAGGATGCGCCCTGCCTGGCAGCCAAGGAGCCCAACCGTTCGGCGCTCCCGGTGCCCCCGGACTCGCGGTGCTTGGCCTTTAGTGTGGCCCCCGTCGCCGCGGCGCCCTCACAGGACCTAGAAGACCGCTCGGACTTCTTTTTCTTCCTCTCGCCCGACAGGCTCTTCCCTTCCAGCCACTTGGAGAGATGAAGGTGGCGATCCTTCATGGTCCGCTCCGACATGTTCCCACAAAACGCACAGTCCTTCTCCGTGTGCGTCTTGTCCTCATGGAGACAGTAGAGGCATAACGAATGCTCGTCCTCCTTGAAAACATTCTGAAGCTGGCATCCAGGGCAGGTCCTGAACAGCTTCCCGGGCGTCGAGCTTCCTTTCTCCTGGGCCATGTAGGCCTCGCAACTTCTGGAATCCTCCAAAAGCGTAACTCGACGAAATCTTCACCCTTGAGGGGCGTAGAAAACTCTGAAATGGATCCCCGTTGATCGGATGTAGAAACGGTGGAGCTTGAGGCTATTTAACTGAAAAATGAGAAAAAATCTCCTGAAAAAGCACGAAAACACAGCAAAAGCTTGAGAGCTACAGCACAAGGACTCGCAACACTTGAACGTGCGGTAAAAATCTGAGGATGGCTGCCAGAGGCGGGGCTTAGGGAGAGGGCGTCATTGGCTGGGGGCAGTATGACCCAGAGACCAGTGATTGGCTACTACAAAGAAAGACAGATCAGAAACGAAACTGATTTTTTTCTATACCGAGGATTCCCGGCCTGACGGGGAATATTCATGAGCATGTGAATCCATGCCAGACCACATGCTGGAGAAGTTGAAGGAGATCTTTAGAAGGATCAAAGAGAGCAAGATTAAATGTAGGGGCCGACAAACTGACCGACAAATGTCGATGTCTGAAAAAAGTGGCTTTTTTTTTTTACATTGAACTTTGTACATGGGACAGGTATAAGGTTTTTCTCGTTATAAAACCAAACACCGTAATTAAAAGAAAAATGTTTCTAAAAAAGATACTTGGCTCCTCTTCAGGTCTGCTGGACCACTGAGGAGCCGACTAATGCATGCACACCAGACTCGCTGGCACCAGTTTGTGGTTTGGGACCAGACAAACCCAGCCCACCTCTTGTGTCCATAGACACATGGCATGCACTAGCCCATGAAAGCAGCAGCTTTCCTGGGCAAATGCATGACCATAAAAGGGAATTCCTGACCTGACAAAATGGCCAGATAGCCCACTGTTAGTGGGTAAAAGCAACTAGGCAGACAAAAAATATGTCACAAATTGTAAAAATGCAACCGCTGCCACCAGCTTGTCATTAGGCACATTTAAAAGTAACGAAAAATCCCTTTGGTAAATGTCTAGGGTGAAACAAAATATCCCCATTGCACTGCTTTGAAAGATGCAGTGTGCAAAATAAAAAAAGTTACCCAAACAATTAGCATGTCGAAAGACAAAAAGGAAATAGCTTCCGAGTACTGACAGTCTGGAGGACAAGTCATTTTCCCCATGATAAATTAGCAAAAAGGCCACAGAAGTACAGGAAATCAGAAGCAAAGAGGAAGGTCCCGAGGTGCTTCCGGAACCAGAGATGGTTCTGCTCAAGTTTCAGAAAGGCAGGGTGACTGTTTCAGAGAGAGGAGCCAGATGAAGAAAGAGATCTCCCCTGAACTTGTTGCTTGGAGAAGCGACTGACCCTCAAAAAGTCAGAGGAGCGAAGAGCTTGAGTAGGAAGAAATTCATGAAGAAAGAGTTGGACGTATTGCGGTCCCAGGCCCTAGAAGGCCTTGTGGACAACGCAGAGGGTCTTGAACTTGATCTTTGCTGCCACTAGGAGCCAGTGGAGAGATTTCAGAGCTCGAGAGATACGATCCCTGGGCTTGAGGCCAAGGACAAGTGTTGCAGTCCTGTTCTGGATAAGTTGTAGAGGACGGAGAGTGTATACAGGCAGATTTAGAAAGAGGCTGTTGCAGTAGTCCAGCCCAGAGAGAACCAGAGCTCTGGAGACAGTGAGCTTCTGCAGGAAGGTAAGGAAAGGAAGAATATCTCCGAGGAGGTGCAGCTGCTCGTTTGACAGAAACATCAGAGATGGGAGGAGAGAAGGAGAGTGTGGAGTCGAAGATGACCCTGGCGTTCTTAGCCTCACAGGTGGGAGCAGGAAGAGGGCATAGCATGGGCGGCCAGAGTGACAGAAAAGGAAGGTGCAGGTGTGCCGATGAGGTGGATCTCCGACTTACTAGCATTAAGGCAGAGAACATTGGCAGCACACCACTCCTGGATTACAGACAGACATTCCGTGATGAGAGAGGGAGAAGAGGCTGCTGAGGTAGCCTGAAAGCAAGCTCAGCGTCATCCACATAGTACTGAAAGTTGGAGCGGAGAACAGCAATGCAGTGGGCGAGAGGTGCCAGGTATTGGTTGAACATCCAGGGAGAAAGGTTAGACCCCTCGGGAACACCACAGGTTGAGAGTGAGCTAGAAGAGAGGGAGGTTCATAGTTGGACCTGAGAGGGCCAGTCAGAGAGGAAAGAGGTCAGCCAGGCTAAGGACTGATCAGTGATACCCAGGTTATCACGGAGCTGGTTGAGCAGGATGGCATGTACGATCAGGACAGAGGGGTGGCTGGCATCAAGGTTAGGGAGCAGGTCTTCACAGGAGTGTTGAGGAGAGCAGTTTCTGTGCTTCGGGCTGCTCTGATGCCAGACTGATGGTCATGGAGATAACCAACAGATTCAGTGTGAAGATTAAGCTGCGAGACAGCCAGCTTTTCCAAGAGTTTGCCAGGGAAAGAAGTAATGGAGATTGAGCGATAGTTAGCCAGACAGGAGAGGTCGGCTGAGGGTTTCTTAAGAAGAGGGTGCACAAGAAAGTACAATTGGTGGTTGCGAGCTTATAGGAAAGACAGACCGCTGCACTAGACTGGTTCTCGAAGATGCTGGTTTTCTTTCTACGGCCTTGTACAGGGCTTCAGTAGGACAAGCTCACAGATTCCCGTATGTTGAGGTAAGTAGGATGGTAGAAACCCTGTGTGTATTGGCACTGGATCCGTGAATGAATCACATCTGGTTGATTTCGATAAATGAAGGGTGAAGACACTTGAATTTATATTTAGTCTTGATTCAATCAGAATGTAATTGCCAGTGGCTAGCTGAGCATGTGTGGTGCTGGTCAAATGGGGAAAGCCAACACGTGTTTCGACGGTAGGTCTTTATCAAGGTAGAGAATATAGTTGTGTTCTGCTCCATGAATAAGGATGCTGAATAGCAACCGAGGAGCCTGGATGGCTGCAGGAACAAGGTGCGCGGCCATGATGATCGTTTATCACCAATGTGATTATCATTCACCGTTCCAGCGCCAATACACACAGGGTTTCTACGATCCTTCTTGCACAAGGGAGTGCTTCAGGGAGGAAGGGTCCAGTGGCGAAAGAGGGGTTGCAGAAGTCGGCCAAGACTGGAGCGAGGATGCCAATGTGGTCCTTCATGGTTTTGGATTAACAGGGAAGAACCTGGTTAGAAGAAACTTTCATGGATCAGACTTGTCTAGAAACCTCGTCAGGGGTGAAAAGAGAAAAGGCAGCCGCATGGAGGCCAGAGGTAGATGAGAAAGTAGAGGGAGAAAGAGGAGAGGACGAGAGGGTGGACAGAATGTCCTGGGTTTTAGAGATGAAATGTGAAGCCAAGGCCGTGAATAGGGCCTCTGCCTAGGAGGGGACAGGAAAGGTAGAGACTGCAGCAGGATTGGCCAGCTGCTTGCAGATTTTAAAGATTTCGGCTGAGTTGTTAGATGCCGCAGAGACGCAGGCTTGGATGTGGGCTCTCTTCTTAGTGTGTACAGACTGTATTGCCTTTGGAGCAAAGGGGGGGGGAGAAGAGTCCAGAGGAGGGACAGAAAGCATCCAGGTGGCTGTTGAACTCTCCGATAAGGAGGAGTCAAGTGGCCGAGGCTGAGAGAGAGAGAGAAAGAAAAGAGAGAAAGAAAAGAGAGAAAGAAAAGAGAGAGAGAAAGAAAAGAGAGAGAAAAGAGAGAGAGAGAGAGAAAAGAGAGAGAGAGAGAAAAGAGAGAGAGAGACTACAGACCACATATTCAAAGGAGGAATAGGACTGCATGGGAATGATAGAGGCAGGGATCCACTCCAGGAGGATCAAGGCTACACCCCCACCAGGACGGTGGGGTCTAGACAGAGAGGATCAGGTAGCCATCATGAGGAGAGTGTCAAAACTCGTGATAGAACTTGCCGTGAACTATGTCTCTGTGAGACAGAGTACATCAAGGTCAAGTTCTTCCAGGAGGCGGCAGATATCAGAGGAGTGTTTGACAGCCGACAGAGTTGAGAGTGGCAATGTGAAGAAGGTTGCCACCCTTGAAAGACTTCCGGGGAGGGGTACAGGTCGGAGGTACTCCCTGCGGAGGTATAGAAGGAGCCAGAGAGAGGGCAAAGGAGGAAGGAGGAGCAAGGTAGCCAAGGAGGATGAAGGTGCCAGAGACAAGGCATAGGAAGGAGGCAAGAAGCCGGTGAAGGGGGAGAAGGGACAGCAGGAGAGGAAAGGTAGTTGATAAGGTGCAGGAAGACTATCGAAGAGGAGGAGGTTGGCCTTAAGGCCTTGGACCAAGACGTTGCCATTTAGGTAAACATTAATTATGATCTTAGAGGAGTGGAAGGGGGCCAGGAGGGCCTCCCACCGGGTGCCACCTTTAATGGGAGAGGAGGAAAAAGGAGAGCGCACCGAGTCCATAGGTCTGACGAAGGAACGACAAAGAGGATGTCGATGAGGGTCTGTCTGGAGAAAGCACTGTTATAGGTATCAGCAATATGGAGGCCTGGTTGGAGACCAGGATATCCTTTTTGAACTTCTTCCTACCAGGACAGGATAGTCAATAGAGAAGCAGTTAGAGAAGACCGGAGAAACAGAGGGCACCATAAAGGATGCAGATGGAAGGGAGAGAGGTGGGGAGGAAAGAGCGAGAACAAGGTATGTGGGGGCGAGACAAAAGGGTGGGTACAAGAGGAGGGGTGCAAGCAGACCAAACAGACAATAACAATTCAGTTAAATAAACGATGGGCTCAAGGGCCAAGAGAGGAGCAGTCAAGTGAAAAACAAACTAGTTAACTGAGTAAGAACGAGGAAGCTGAAAGAAAAAAGGAAACCAAGGGAACAACCAGGCAGAGCAAAGAACGATGATCAAGGGAACCTAAGGAGAAGAGTGAAAAACATACAGGGGTAGGTAGTACAAGTATACAGCAAGAATGAGGGAACCTGAAAGAAAAGGACACAACAGGGAACAACCAGGCAGAGCGAGGACTAGATAATGAACAGTGATCAAAGGGAACCTACAGAGAAGAGTGAAGAAACAAATGGAGGTAGACAGTACAAATAACAGATCAGGAACAATGAAATAAGCGGGGGGGGCCTAGACGAAAGACAGAGCAACACAGCGTAGTAACAGGGTTTGTGGGAGGAGAAGAACAAGTTACTTACCAACTGTAACGTTCTTTCGATTAGATATTCCTCCTACGTATTCCTCATCTTACATGTATATCCTTACCTTCAGTTTTGCCTCAGAAACTTTTTTCTCTCTCCAGCAGAGGGCGCTCCACTCGAGGCGATGACGTCGATGTCCCTCGGCGGATTCCGCCAAACACCAACGTCATCAGTTGTATAAAGGCCTTGAGCGCGCCGGTTGGTTTCAGTTCTGTTTTTTTGTGTATCAGAGCCCATGACTATGGTTAAAGGCATGCCTCTTTTGACCCCAGCCTAAAAAGAAATTGTAAACTGTACTGTGGGGTAGGTTGGGAGGGTCGATGAGGAATACGTGGGAGGAACAACCAATCCAAAGAACATTACAGTTGTTAAGTAACTTGTTCTTAGAATGGATTGTGTCCTCCCACGTATTCCTCATCTTAGATAGACTCCCAAAGCAGTTTTCTATTGGAGGCAGGAGTACAGATATATTTTTAGTCATGAACTGAATGTAGCACAGATTTGGCAAATAGACCTCCTTGAGAGGTAGTGGAGTCCAAAGCATAATGTTTTATGAAAGTATGCATGGATGACCATGTGGCTGCTGCACAAATATCTTGTACAGGAACACCCCTTTTATGTGCTGTTGAAGTTGCCATGCCCCTAGTTGAATGAGCTCTTAAACCCTCATGGGGATCTTTTCCAGCTAGCCTATACCACTCTGTTATGGCTAACATTATCCATCTTGATAAGGTTTGTTTAGTTACAGGTAGTCCTCACTTACGACCAGTGTATCCCACAAAAAAATGGTCACACTGATGTATTTTTGACAATCTTGAGATATAAAAGCTAAGAGCCCTTCTAGAATCTAGCCTATGTAGTTGTTCCTCTTCCTTACTTGTGTGAGGAGGAGGGTAGAAAGTAGGTAGAATTATTTTCTGTGACAGGTGAAAGTCAAACTATTTTTGGCAGAAAAGAAGGCTTGACTCTAAGGACAACTTTATCATTATGAAAGATGGTGTGAGGAGGACCACTAGAAAGTGCCTGCAACTCACTCACTCTGCGGGCTGATATCAATGCAATTAGAAGTATAGTTTTCAGCACATGTCAGAAATTTCAGTACCAAATTTAAATCCCACGCAGGAACTTGGAAAGGTATTGGTGGACAAACATTTTTTTAAACCTTTTAGAAATTATATTATTAAACTTATCTTAAAGTAAGATTTTTCTTCAGACGAGCGCTTGAAGATAGATAGCGCTGCTACGTATCCTGTTATCGTACTAACCTGGAGCCCCAGATTAGCCAAATTTAACAGAAAAGATAATACCATTGGAATATCACATTGAAAAGGGTCCACATTCTTATCCCTAAACCAGTTACTGAATTTGTTCCAACGACACCGGTACAAAGATTTTGTTGTTGTCCTTCTGGCCGAAAGCAAAATCTCCATATCATCCGGAAGGTCCCAATCCTTGTATCTCAACCTCTCAGAAACCATGCGTGAAGGTTGAGTATGTTGACCTCTGGATGGAGAACATGACCTTCCTCTTGCGAGAGAAGATCCTCTCTTCTTGGAAGACGTATTGGAGGGCAGATGGACATGTCTAGAAGGTCCGTGTACCACGTTCTCCTGGCCCATTCCGGGGAAATTAGGATCATGGTTTTCCCGAACTTCCTCAACCTCCTGATTACTTGAGGGATCACAGGGACTGGAGGAAACACGTATAGCAGTGGAAACTCCCAGTCCACTACGAATGCGTCTCCTAGAGCTCCTCTCGGGGGAAATTCCCTTGAGCAATACAGTTCGCATTTCCTGTTAACACTGGTCGCGAACAGATCCACTTGAGGGGTTCCCCAAAGGGTGAAGATTTCGAGAAGGACTTCCTGAGCTAACTCCCACTCGTGGGAGACTGTGCTCTGCCTGCTCATAGCGTCGGCCGCTATGTTTTGCTCTCCTGCTAGGTGAATGGCAGATAGAGAGATCCCTTCTTGTATTGCCCAGAACCAGAACTGCATTGCCTCTCTGCACAGTGGTAGTGACCCTACACCACCTCTCTTGTTGAGGTAGTACATGGCCACTGTGTTGTCCGTCATTATCAGGACATTCTTTCCCCGTACAGCTGGCAGGAAGGCCTTCAGTGCTAGTCTGATTGCCCTCAGCTCCAATAGGTTGATATGTATTTTGGACTTCGATGGAGACCAACGACCGCTGATCGTCAACTCGTTGGTGTGAGCCCCCGATCCCGTAAGGAAGGTGTCCGTCACTACTGTTATCTCCGGCCATGGTTGCCAAAAAGATTCCCCTCTGAGGATGAGCTGTCTACAAGTCCCCCATTGTAGATCATGTGCCACTCTGGTTGGAACTTGTAAAAGATCTGACATTTCCCCTGAGAATTGGTACCATTGAGTCCTGAGAGCCCATTGAAGAGATCTCAATCTGGCCTCTGGCACCAGAAAAAAGCAGGATGCCATCAGACTGAGCAACCTGAGAAAGTCGAAGGCTGGTAGATACTGGGCATTCAGGAATGTTGTTACCATCTGCAGAATGTGGTGAGCTCTCTCTTCGGGAGGCGAGGCTTTGCCCGAACAAGTATCCAAGACTGCTCCTATAAACTGGAGCTTCTGTGATGGTATCATGTTTGACTTTTTTAAATTCAGAGAAAACCCTAGTTTGTGAAGGAAGTGGCAAGTCTTGGATAGATGGTCCCGGGCTTGTTCTGGTGAACGTGCCCTGATCATCCAGTCGTCCAAATAGGGGTAGACATGAATGCTTCTGAGACTCGCTGCCACTACCGCCATCAACTCAGTGAAAACTCTTGGGGCGGAGGTCAACCCGAATGGCAGAACTCGAAACGGATAGTGAGAATTGCCAATTGTGAACCTCAGGTACTTTCTGTGCTTGAGATGGAGTGGCACATGAAAGTAAGCATCCTGAAGGTCCAATGATACCAACCAGTCTTGAATTTGAAGAGTCTGAAGGATCCGAGAAAGAATGACCATCTTGAACTTGTTGTATCCTGAGGAACTTGTTCAAGTTTCTCAAGTCCAAGACGGGTCTCAGTCCTCCGTCCTTCTTTGGAATGAGGAAATATGGGGAATACCAACCCTTGTTCCTCTCCGCTACAGGTACATGTTCTATTGCACCTTTCTGTAGCAGGTTTAAAACTTCCTGCAACAGGAGCGGGTCTGGATTTTTGGTAGAGTTGTATTCCGGTGGGTGATTGAGGTTTCTTTAGAAAGGGAAGGCAGTAACCTTGAGATACTGTTTCCAGCGCCCAAGCATCTGAAGTAATGCCCCGCCATTCTTTCAGATGCTGCGAGATCCTGCCTCCCACTGGGGTCTTGTGATTCGAAACCTCAGAGTGGTTTTGCGGCAGCTCCAGCAGCGGCTGAAGGGACAGATGTCGCTGCTGGGGCAGATCTAGCACCTCTTCCTCGGCCCGAGGAAATTTCTTTTGCCCTCTTTGACTGGCCTGTCCCCTTCCTCTCCCAAATGAGGAGTAAAAACTAAAGGGACGACCCCTCCAGGAAGATGAGCCTGTGTGGGGGCGTTGCTGAGGTTGTCTTATAGCCGCACTGAGTGACTTTGCTGCTGCCTTGGAGGTCTGCAGCTTCTCCAAACTTTCATCTGCCTTGCTGCCAAACAACCTCGAGCCGTCAAATGGCATATTAAGAAGTCTAGATTGAACATCTGGTGCGAAACTTGACTTCCTTAGCCACGCAAATCTGCGTAGCACTGCGCTAGATGCCATGGACCTGCTGATACTGTCAGCTGTGTCCAAACCTGCTTGAAGGCATTCCCCCGAAGCCTCCTTGCCATGCTTTATTATGGACAGGCAACCATCACGTTCCTCTCCTTCCAGGATGTGTTGAGCTGCTGCTGACATGCAGTCCCACAGAGTAGAAGCGAATCTCACCAGAGTGCAAGATACATTCGTGGATTTTAGAGCCATGCTCCCCGATGTAAAAACCTTTTTCGACCATGCATCGATCTTTTTGTCATCCCTATCAGGGGGAATTGTAGGGTATGCAGCATTTTTTGTTGATGTGGCTGCCTGCACTACCAGGCTCTCAGGAGATGGATGCTTACTCAAGTACTCTGGATCAGAGTTACAAGGTCTGTATTTTGCCACATATTTTTTATTCACTGCTGGAATGGATTCAAGTTTTTCCCAAGCAGCATTTCCTCTCCTTTGCAAGGCAATATGAAAGGTAAGTATGGGATCTGGTTGAGGACCTCCTGACAAAAGATCTGTCATATCATCATCCTGGTACACAGGCGAGTTCCCACCCATCCCATAAATTCTGTTACTTTGGTCAAGTTTTCTATAACCCAAATCAGCATGTTCTGCTGGATCTGGTTTTTCAAACTCTTATTCAGGGGACGTATCTAGTCCACTTGCAGATTGTAAACATTCATACAGGTCTTGCATTTTTGACTGAGGATCTATTAATTCCTCAGGGACTTCCCTTGCACCATATTGTACCCCTGCTGATGAAACTTAAGGTTCATCTTCTTCATCCTTCTCATTTCCTGAAGACATTTCTCCATATATGGATGACATAGTTTGGAAAAAATCATGCCTGCTTTCTGGGTGAAATACTTTCTCAGGAATAGGTTTCACCCCTGTAATTGGTGTCGACGTCGACAGAAGCATCGAAGTTGTGGCTGTTACCTTCGATGTTGTTGAGGCATTCTTTGATGTTTTCGAAGGCACTACGAATGTCGTTGAAGGTATCTTCGAGACAATCAACGCCGTCGAAGGAGTCTTCGAGGTCGTCGATAAGAGTACTCGACGTAACTTTTTTCGGCTGGGTCGTCGACCCCTTATACTAGACAGCCTTCGATGGAGGCTTCAAAGATGTTTTCGTCGAGGTTCTTAATGACGTATCGATGTCTAAAGTCTTTTTCTTAAGGTCTGCCTCCTGTTTATGCACTGGAAGGCTTTTCTTTTTAGGTGTTTGGGAAGAATCCCTAGAAGACACCCTCGACAATTTTCCCCTGTCACTTTTTTGGTGCGTAGAGGCATATTCTTCCACAGACATTTTTGAGGGGGTCTGGGCCGCACTCTCAAAATTTTTCATCATCGTTGCTCTAAATGCTTCCCACTTTTTAGGGGAGTCATGCTTTGTTGGACATGTAATAACTTCCTCCGATGAAGAGGGAGATCGTCGTCATCTTTTCTTCGCTTTTTTGGACTAAAAAGAAGAGGACTTCCTCCATCTACTCCTCGATCTTGATTTTTTAATGGCGTTTCACCGAAGACTCAGTCAAGTATGTCTTCCCTCTGGAAGAAAACTTCGAGGATTCCCCCCCCCCCCACCGCCAGTTTACCTAGTCTTACTTTCAAGGTTTTATGGGTCATTGACTGACGAGAACTGCAGTCAGCGATTCGATGTTCAGAACCGAGGCACCAGAGGCAGTTACGATGAGGGTCGGTCAGCGAGATTTTTCTTCCACACCTTTGGCATTTCTTAAAACCTGTTTTCGGAGTGGACGGGTTCGATGAAGACGACATAATTCGCTATAACTGAAGCGCCGTTTTATATCGATCCGAAGAGAAGCTAACGGAAAAATGGAACTGAAGCCAACGGGCGCGCTTGAGGCCTTTATACAATTGATGACGTCGGTGCTCGACAGAGGCCGCCGAGGGACATTGGCGTCATCGCCTCGAGTGGAGCGCCCTCTGCTGGAGAGAGGAAACATTTTCCGAGGCGAAACTGAAGGTAAGGATATATATCTAAGATGAGGAATACTTGGGAGGACACAATCCATTCGAAAAGCGAGGGTGGGGGTGCCTGCAGCAGAGCAAGGAAGCGCAGGGGTGCGTGGGTGTTAGCGAGCTGAGAAAAGAAGGGGCAAGAAGCACACGTGATCAATGATTGCGAGAGGACCACGTGGGCGAAGGCTGCGCAGGCGAAGCCACAGATGAAGGGGGCGTGGAGCTACACGATCAAGGATTGCGAGGGACCACGCGAGCGGTGGATGCCACAGACAGGAGGGTGAGTTGTCTGCATTCACTGTCTGCGCCGCAAACCCCCTTCGCCATCAAATGCCTTTGTTGTTCAACACCATGGCCTTGTCCTGCGAGGGCTTTGCCGCAGAGGGACCAGACATGGGATTTTATAGACTCGGAAGCGTGGACATAGCAAACGTGCTACGTGTCATCGGGCAGCGTCTCCTGCGAACCGGAGCCGTTCAACACTGCAGCCTTGTCCTGCGAGGGCTTTGAGGAATCTAGCGATATCATCACTTCTTCACTTAAGGGAAAGGCAGAAGCTACCCAACTCTGACCCTGGGGTCTGCACTATCTGCGGGATGACCAAGTGGGGGACACCAAAAACTCCAGGGAGGCAGTTTAAGGACATTAGACCAGAATCATTCATTACCTGATTTTCTTGAAAACCACCATGTGTCTTTTCCCCATTCTTGTATGGCATATTGTAGTGTGGATAAAGAATCTCTGTTTACTGGGCACCAACCTTATATGCATACCTTCCCCTCTAATGCTGAGACGAGAAAGAGAAGGATGAATAAAGATCACTAGAAGCAGCAAGCCCACATCACGTTCTGTTAGTTGGAGGATGTTAACAAGTGCTGGGACATACATATATCCCCTTCCATTAATACTAAGGCAGTAAGTGCTATGACTTGCCTACATTCACCTCCCTTTAATAAAACTAAGGCAACAAGAAATGGGACTTACGTATGCCCCACCCCCTCTTTTATAACACAGACAAGGAAGAGTTATGGAGATCACTAGAAGCAGCAAGTCAACTATGCGTTCTAGTGATTGAAAAATCTTAACAGGTGCCAGGCCATTCAAATAGGGAACACCTGAACAAGACTGGAGAGTTAGCCCTCCAGACACTGATTGGGACACAGGAGGAAAGCAAGACCGAGTGAAGAAGCTGGCGAGGACGACATCCAAGGAAGTCAGGCGGAAGAGAGCTCCATGCGTTGCCATCCCGATGTTACGCTCACCTGGTCTCCACAGGAACGCCACCCAGCCCTGGTTGGATGATTTGCACTCTCGAACCCTCTCCCGGTCCCTTGGTAAGGCCTCTGGTTAAAGATGGGTCTGCAATATAGGAGAGCTGGATTCAATACCAGATTGTCTTTATGTTTTCCCACCTCCCTTGGCCTCAACTCCTTTCTCTCCCATGGGCCTTCTCCTCACCTTAATATTGTAAAAGGTGGATTCTCCGCCCTGCTCCTCGTGACAGGGGCGCTTAGATGTGGGGGGCGAGCAGCGACCAAGTTACTTCACTGGTGCAAGCCCCCTGTTGGAATCCAGGCCTGCTGCAACTCCGTAGGTTTGCTGCTTTACAGTCTTTATATGCAGTTCTCATGTTCCTCTTTGTTCGAATAATGTCTTGCTTCTTTCCTTTTAGGTATGGAAAGGTATTTTGGCGTTGTCATGCAGTTTGAAGATGAGCATGGGCCGGTAGGCGAAAGCTCGGTGTGCGCAATGCTGTCCGGTGAGCGATGCGCGGCGCTGTTTCACCTTTTATATTGCTAACCTGTGTCTTTTCTCTCCTTGCAGGTCGCGATGTTCCTCGCCGAGCGCCGTGATGTTACAGCAATGAAACTGTTTGTTTATTACATTTATAAGGCGCACTAGACCCAGGAGTAGCAGGGTGCAGCAAGGATATGCAAAGCTTACAAGGTTGCAAAATATACATTACACAAGCATTTAATCCAAATACAGAATATACGTCAAGTTATTTAGCAAAGCAGAATTATTTACATCATGGTGTACATGTATATACAAGTTTACAATCACACAGCGGGTCGTACTGACTTGCCTCTAATTATCCGTCAGATTGAGGTGCAAGATGAGGTTCTTTCTGAAGGAGTAGGGCAGGTCAACTCTTAACTGATGGGGCAAGGAATTCCAAAGGTTAGCGGCCTTCACAGGGAAGCTATTGCCGCCAATCTTAGAGGATTTAAATCTGGGTACTACCAGGCAATTGGAGTTGACAGTTCTAGAAGGTCTGCTGGAAGTTCTTCTGGTTGTTCGGTCGGTTAGGTAAGTTGGTGCGACATTGTGTAGTGCTTTGTGTGTTAGGGAGGCGATTTTTAGCTGTATTTTGTTATGGGTGGATAACCATTTATGATGTTGTCTAGTAGCAGAGATGTGCGCTCTTATTGATGCCTAGTGCAGCTCTAATGGCATTATTCTGCAGTATTTGAAGTTTTTGGATAATAGATTTATTGGCACTACTATATAGGACGTTACAGTAGTCTAGTCTTGATAGGATTAGAGCTCTGGCCAATATAAGGCAGTTGTCATTAGAAAGGAAGGGCCTACCTGCTCGAATCAACTTACATGTGTAAGCTGTGGTAGAGGCTAAGGAGTTTATTTGTTTGTTGAAGGACATCGTACCATCTAGGTAAAAACCCAGTGTTTTTACCTCTTTGGAGACAGTAGTGTTGTTACCGTCAATGCAAAAGGCTGCATATTCATGGCCTAGTTTGGCAATATTGGAAGGGGAGCCTAGGATTATCAACTCTGTCTTGAATGATGAGATAGATTCTATTCACCAGTTCCAGGTCCTTCCCATGATCCCCAGAAAGAGGGAGGAGAACCTGAGTTTCATCTGCATAGTTAGTATAGGTGACACCCAGAAGGTCCAGATCGTCGAACAGTGGCTTGGTGAATATGTTGTAAAGGGTGGGGGACACGCAGGAACCCTGAGGGACCCCGAATAAGATAGGTGTGGGATCCGCGGCTGCAGAAGGTGAAAATACTCTACTAGTTCTCTCACTCAGAAATGATTCTGTCCACTTGATAGCCCCTACAGAGAAATGGGCTGCTGTTTCAAGGTGCCTAAAAGGACCTTGTGATCATCCAGGTCGAATGCAGCTGAGAGATCAAGTAACAGCAGTAGGGCTGACCAAGAGATGACTACCGAGGTAAGAATTGTGTGGCTTTCTTTGTTCGGGAGGAAACATGAGTAAACCCTTATTAATGCTGTCTTTCTTCCTCCTCTTTCCAGGTTATTGTATTCCAGGATGCATGCGGTGCAGGATGATGGAGTTCGCACCTTCAGGTGAGTGAAACTTACCTGGAATAGTATCCTGTCTTCAATCCATCGCCGACTTCAGTTCCAAAGTGTTCTTTCTCTCTCTGCAGGGCCTTGGTTTCAGGTAAGCTGGCCTCTAAGAACTGGACACGGTGAGCATTATGCTGCCCACAGCAGAATAACATGAAGCGTGTTCTGCTGTTTGGGTGTGGTTTAAATAGTCTCAGGTAAGGTAGTCCAGGTAAAATAGGCCTGCCACACCCAAAAGACTAAACCGCATAGCTCAGTTCTTTTTAACTGAGCTATGGTTGTGCCTCCATGTTGGCTGAATCCCCCCCGCACCCCCTAGTTAAATAGTCCCAAGTAAATAGTCCCATTCAAATGTTGGTCTTCATGATGGTTATGAGCCTGGCGCCAAAGGTGCCAGGACTGACTCCAAAAGAGTCTTGGATAAGGTTTTAAGGCCTTTGACCTGGCCCTAACTAAAAGGCTGACTTGCCAGTGAGGGCCAGGGTTAAGGGTCATGACACCCAAGCAGCAGGAGCTGGCGAGCAAAGGAGAAGGCCATGCGGGAACCGAGAAAGCCGACAAAACACGCCCCCAGGCATTAGACGGACAGCAGAGGAAACCGAGACAGGAGGGACCCTGAAGCTGCCAGAGAAGACTGGTAAGCCCAGAGAAGGAGATTTGGATACCTGGGCGCTTCAGGGCAAATGCTGTGTGCAGTTCGTAAAGAGCAAAACCCATACAAGGGAGCTAGGACATTTGACACAATTTGAGCAGGGTCGGTGCCACGACATATGAAAAATATAATTACCTGGATACAGAAACGAGAGAACGCTAATGAACAGTTTGACCTTGGGATTTGCACTCAAATATTGAGAAGACTCAAAAAGCCCTGGCGGGAGAGTAAACCGGCATACAGCATGTCTGGGACCCACGCCCAAGTAGCAAAATAAAACCCTGGTAAGAGAGTAAACTAGGGATTTGAGAAACAGGGCAGAGTTCCCCAGAAACAGCAGAGAAAACAAGGGAAGAAACCCCCTTTTTGAATTATGGACCAAAAGGGAAGAACCATACCCCTTTCTGAAAAGGGCATCTGGGGTCCAGAGAAAAACAGTTGTGGAATGTGGGAAAACTCAAGGTAAGGTCATCCTCGTTGGGATTGCAGAAATATCAGAAAGTGACATTGTGAATAACCAAAAGAACCGTAGGGCAAGGTAAGGACCCTTTTTTGGTGAACTTTATTTTTCTTTTCTTCAGCTTCGAGATTTGAAACTTTGAAAGGAAGCTGCAGGTGGCTCAGCCAAGAGGCATTCCCATTTCACCCTATATTGAGTTTAGTGTGTGAGGTCAGTTTAGGATTATGGACAGAGGACAGAGAACTCTTTGCTTTTAACATCCTGACAGACGTTCATTTGTTTTGTTGATTCAGGGAAACCCCTCAGAGTTAGGGGCAGGTAGGATTTCCCCAACCCCTCTTTATTTGAATAATAAAATGTATTCAATACAAAACTTGTTACTGTGAACCCTCACAGAGCCCATAGAATATGGAGGCAAAGTTGCCTAAAAGAGAAATCTTTCCTAACAATGATCAGGACAGTCTTCCCCTCTATGGAGGGCAAAACGGCCATCAGTGCCGGTCTGATCACCCTCAGCTCCAACAGGTGTATGTGTCCGCCAGGTTCCACAACCCGCTCACAGTCAGCTCATTCAGGTGAGTGCCCAAGTCTTTCAGAGATGCGTCTGTCGTGATGATCTCTGGCCAAGGTTGCCATAACAGTTGTCCCGCCATAACGTTCTCGATGCAAGTCCATCAAAGGAGGTCCCTCAGCGACACTCTTCAGGACTTGAATCAAGAGCATTATACAGCCATATAACTGCGGCCACTGAGATCTGAGGACCCTTGGGAGCGATTTCATTCTCAGTCAAGCTTCTGGCACCAGACAAATGCAGGATACCATGAGGCCAAAGAACCGTAGGAAGGCTAGGGCAGACAGGTATTGGGCGCTCTGGAATTTGGTGACCATCTGCAAAATCTGTAGAGCCCTCACCTCGGGAGAGAAAGCCTTTGCAGACTGGAGAAGCCAGGACTGCACCAATGAATTGGAGCGTTTGCAAAGGTGTGAGCTGAGACTTCTTTAAAATGAGGGAAATATCCAGCTTGTGGAACAGATTGCAGGTACGATTGAGATGATCCTGGGCTTTATTGGCAGATCATACCCTGATTAACCAATAGTCCAGGTAGGAAAAGACATGTACCCCACCCCCCCCGCCCCTTTCCTGAGACTGGTTCCCATCAGCACCAACAGCTTGGTGAAGGACCCCCGAGTGGAGGTAAGCAAGAAAGGCTGAGAGGAAAGAAGAGGAATAGCGAGAGGAGAAAGAAAAGGATAACAAAGAAGAGTTAAAGTGAGTCTGTGTTGTGCAGATTTATGGCATTTTGACTGTTGGGACAACATCCAAAAACATGCTTAACCAAGGTGGAGGGTTACAAACCAACGTTTTTTGGGAACAGCAAAAGTAACCCCCTACCCCCCTCTTCATATAAACATGCCCACCAAGAGCACGGAGTGCATTAGGGGAAACCATTCAAAGAACCCACATTTATTTGTAAAATTATTTTTACAAGCCTAACTGAACCAATAGCAGCAGGTATCTGGAATACCCGGCCACACTGAGCTAGTCCTGTCACATTTACAACTGTAAATGCAGAAAAAGGACATCAAAAGGAAATGAACAAACCATCCAGGATTTTTCAGACACAAAGGTCCTGTTGGCTACTTGCCAGCAATGGGGAACAATCTGCACTTACAACTGCGTTATATTAACTCAATATCTCACACAAGTAATAAATTTCGACATTCGAGGGCTGGATAGATACAAATGTGTAAGCCTTTTCAATGCTGCCTTGTTTACTTTGGTACTTCTTTCCAGATATTGTCAGCACAATAGATCAAAACCCATTATGTTAGAAATAGTACAAATAGTTCTGTCATTACTCACAAGGTTCTCGTAGGGGGGGTGGAATTGTCGGTGGTGGCGGTTCATCAAGCGTGGTAGGGGTGGTACTGGGGTTTGGAGTGGAGGCAGCGTTCGCTGCAGCTGCTTCATTCGCCATTGAACGGGTGATCCGGCCCTTCCGGCGTCCTTGACTGTTTGCTGTTTTCCGCCCTCTAGGCGTAACCTGCTCTTTCTCCTCCAACTCTTCCACAGCAACTTCAACCTTCTCCTTTTCCTTTTCCTTTTCCTTTTCTTTGGTGCATTCCCTGGTTACAAGAAAGAAATGTCTACACGTTAAGTTATTCTTGCTGTTAGAATTAAATGTTTCACGATTTGCAGGGACAGCCATGAGACCCTGTGAAAAATCACTCAACCTATCCTTTTATAAAAAGGGAATTGGGAAAATCAAGATGTCAACAACTAAAACCAAGTAGTATAGAAAAGAAATTTCAAATCTGGAACTAAGATTAAGATGAAAGTAGTTTGCTAGTCCCAACAGTCGAAATGCCATCTATCTGCAGAACATGAACTCACTTAAACTCTTCTTTGTCATCCTTTTCTTCCTCCTCTCTCTTTTCCTCTTCTTTCCTCTCTGGTTTTTCCAATTTCTCCTCTTCTATTTTGTCAATGTCTTTTTCTTCATGTGCAGGACGTGTAATCTGCTGCTGCAATGGTAAATTTGCACATGATCAAAATTAAGAGCTATTTTGAGTTGCACTACTTAAATACTGCTCATTGAAGGAGTTTGAGGGAAAAAAATGAAAATGTACTTTAGATTAAAATAGTATTCCAGACACTCCTGTTGAAAAAACAAAGCCAAATCGCTAACTCAGCTGGCCATAACAGAAACAAAAAGTGTGTGGAGCCTGGTGGCAGAAACAGTCCCAAAAAATAGAAAGTGTTCTTTAGTCTAAAGAGATTTTACCGATTCACAATACTGTCGAGCAGTCATGGATAGGCAAGAATGCTTTAAAAAGGTGTGGCACTTTACAAACTACTACAAAGTATAAAATACCAAAATGACTTGTCCACCCAGACTTCCATCCATTTCAAACCCAGAGAATACACGGGCAATGAAAACTGTGTACAAGAGAGCCATTTCAGAAAATACACCACCTTCTTATGGTGCAGCAACTGTTGCACAATCAAGAAAAGGTGCAACTCGAGATAAACATGTGTACACTGCGACAGAGCCAGTGACCTGACCCTGTCAAGGAAGGGGTTGGGACCCCTCTCAACCGAGGCAGGAGGCCTGCACCAGTGTGTTTCCCAGAGCTGAGGGAGGGATTAGGCAGGTCCTCAGTCTCTCTCCCGCCTGGCTGCAGCCGTCGGGTAGCCACAATCCAGCTGTGGTTTAAGAGCCCAGAGGTCCTTGAGGCGGAGGAGAGAATGTGCACTCCACAAGCGAGAGAACCGGTGGCAGGCAGAGGAATGGTACACGCTGCTGATTGGCAACCAGGAAGCTCCAGAGCACATACATAAGAACTTTTTTTGTTAATTTATTTTTTATGTGCTTATAAAGCGCTGAAAGCACGCAGGCATCAGGGCACATACATAAAATATGAAAATAACAAACCGGACTATATGTACCAATCTAGCATGGCTGGATAACTGTGCTGGGATCCACTATTTAAAGATGTGTGTTTTGAGGCTCTTTCTGAACTTTGAGCTTGACCATGTTTGTAGTGGGCCATTGCAAAACTGGCAGAAATTAAGAATTGCTTTTAAAGCATTGCACATGCACGATGGCGAAAGAAGCTAGCGACTGGCCTGGGAAACAAGGTGGTCGCCAAGACCAATGGCAAGTGAAAAAAGGGCATAAAAGGGGACACAGGAAACCAAGCAATGTGGGTTAGGGTGAGGTCAAGAGAGGAGAATTCGGACAGAGGCCAGGCGGATGAAGGACGGTGCACAAGAGCATGGACGATCATTATAGAGCGTGTGTAAGGGATTGGTTGATGAAAGAAAGTGGTACTTTGTGTGTGTGTGTGTACGTTGGTTATGGTGACACTAAGTGGAAGTATAGGGTCGTAGGTGAGGCTGAGCAAGAAAAGTGATTGGGAGATTGAAAGGAAAGTGACTCTGGAAGGAGGGGCGGGTGTATTTTAAAGTGGAAAGGGGAGTAGAGTGGCGAAAGGAGAGTAGCAGGGTGGAGAGTAGCCGTAGACGGAAGGACTTCAGATAGGGGGTAGAGGGGGGTGGGGGGAGTATAAGGAAGACAAATGAAGGTGAGAACATCAAAGCGGTGAGTACAAGGGTGTAAGAGGTAAAGACCAAGTGAGAACTGGGTGACTGCATGGCACCACTTCTTGAGATCTTTTCTTCTTGTGGGAAGACACTAGGTTGGTATCCACCTAGACATTTCCAGAAGGAATAAGAGATAGCCAGATCACAGAAAGCAGGGGTTACTGATCTCTATTCACAACCTTGGGATTTAGGGATGCCTTTGCTAGGGAGGGATAAGCACACTGGAGATGAAAGCAGACAGCTATTACAGATACCCTAATTACGATTTTTAATAAAAGTTCGACTGTTAAGAGTGGGTGTGTTTTTGAGGCCGTCTGTGAGAACACCATTAAGCTAAATATGGGATGCAACTCAATCAAAGAAAAAGGAGCACCCAGCAAACATTGCTCGATCCTCCCCGTTAAAAATGGATTGCAAAGATCAACCCTGAGGGAGGATTTTAGGAGGTCGACATATTATGGTGAACAGAAGAGACACTGAAGTGTAGACAAACCCAGTAACAGTACATAGCAGTGCAGTAAGGTGTAGACTCGGGAGCGGTGTGAGAATGGTCTAGGGTTACAATGAGTTCACATAGAGGAACACAATTCTAGTTGGACAGTCAAGAACAAAAATACACAATCATGGATTGGGCCTTTAAAATACATACTAAGCAAAACGATGAAACGTCCAAGCAAATATTGTGACATGATAAAAATATACTTAATTACCAGTGCAATACAGGTAGGTAGTCTGTTAGGACTGATTTTCTATACTCTGGCCTCGTTGACAGATGTATAGAAGGCCAACCTATATTGTGCCTGGGACAACTCTGGGGAACTGTAGCCAAACCAGTTCAAGGTAGCAGTGACGAGGGTCTAGGCTAAGTCTCAAGATGCGGTGAGCTTGTAAAGGGTCCACAATGAGTACACAATGGGAATCCCAGATTACAATTCGACAGTATGTATAAAAATAGTTACTTATTTATGGCCAATGAGCAATGTCTACAAACAGGTAGAAATATCACAGAACACTAATAATAGATTACATATATACAAATCAAAAAATCAAACCCCTGTAAAAGAAAGTACAGATTAGATTATGCACCAAAGGTCCACAGAGAGTCAACCCTAACTTCAAAGGGCCTTCCCCAAGATGCCTGGGGGCTCTATGCCCAAAAGTTCAGGAACGTTCCAACAAAGTTCGTGAAGCTGGAAAAAATGAAGGTAGGGTCCCTGGGATCCAGTGAACAGTTCCAATTAGAGCACAGTGTATTCTAACTAAAGCACCTGTCCTCAACCATCTGAATGCTTGCGCCAGCAAGCTATGGTAAAACCAATGTATATTTTAAGCTTTGTATATGTTAGGCAAACTTTTAAAGGAAGTTTAGGGGTAGTTAAGAACCACTGTAATTTACAACCGTATGCCGATTCTTCCCTAGACATGGCAGGTCAATGGAAGAGGGTCTGGGGTTGCTTTTCCCGCCGTCAGTCGCAGTCCTCGATTCACTGGGGTTGCAGGTTCAAGCTGATCTCCGGTTGGTGTCTTCTGCTGGTGAAAGGACTCTCAGATGAAGAATGCAGCAAAATTCAATACATGACCCCTCTCAGGACTGGAATTGGGTCAGGTAAGCTGTTTTGGACTGTGGTCACCACAGCACGACGATGCAAAGTGCCTCACTTGTCACAGTCAGATTCTCTCTCTTATCACGGGTCCCCTTGAAGCTAGGACTCCGGAATTTCGCTATTGTAAGTCTCGTAGGGCAAGCTGAGGATCACCCAAGTTCCAGGTTGCAACTCGGAATGGTGACATCAGCAGGCGGTCCCAGGACACTTCCGAAGGCTCTTTGCAGGGTACCAAGCAGAAATCAGGAATGGATGTTCCCCTCCACTACAAGGGTCGCAGCTCCCTCGCAGGACAGCCGATGATCACGAGCAAGAGAGGACTCCGCCAAGACAGCAGAAGTTGGTCGTCGGGCCTCCTTCAGTCGGGTCTCCGGTCTCTTCACAGGTCTCGCAGCTGGACATGAGTCTTGGCTCCTTCAGGTTACTCCATGATCTCTGAAGAATGGGTGCAGGGGCTTTCTTCTTATCCTAAAAGCCAGGTAAGAGTCGAAACTCCCACTAGCAGGATTAGCGCGCGCGCACACACACACACACACACCCCCCCCCCCCCCCCAGCAGTGGTCCAATCGGGACCACAGGCGGGAAAACTCATGCATACCACTCAGACACACTGAACCCAGTTTGTGGATTGGGACCAGACAGTCCCAGCCCTCATCCTGCCAGCAAACAAACATAGCTCTGCATAGCCCGCCAAAATATTCTGCTTTCACTGGCACTGGAAGTCCATATAAGGATTTTCCTGGCCTCAAAGGCCAGGAAAAAGGCTAAAGAACAAGGCAGGACATGCGAAAACCATGCAACACTGCCATGTTTGGACACTAGCCACAGTTAGTAGCCAAACTTGGTAAGGCTAAAATGAAAACCACCAAAAGAAATTGTAAAAAGTTGCTGCTGCCACCAGCTTGTCCATTTAGCACATCTAGAGTAACCAAACATCCTTTGAGTGTTAGTCTATGGCAAAACAAGAAGTGCACACGATTGTACTGCATTGTAAGATGCTTTGTACAATGAAAACATTTACCACTAGTGAAAACAAGTTACTAAAAGTAGTAACGAAGTCGCAAGACTAAGGGAAACAATGTTTCCCAGTACTGACAGCCCGAAGGACATGTCAATTTCCCCATAACAGTTGAGCAAAGCACAGTGTAGTGAAGCTTAAGGCTTCACTGCACTGAAAAAAGTACAGGTCAGGATCAAAAATAAAACCAAAAAATTTGGGGGTCCATTAAAATAGAAGGAAAGGTGCAGTAAACAGCAATCTTTCCTAACGTAGTCAAACACACAAAACACAGTAGAAACACTGTAGGGCAACACTAAAACAATTCCCTTTTACTTAAGTCTAGCCATGAGATGAAGTGCAGCCCAGTGCCGTAAAATCAACTGGTCCAAAAAAATATAATTGTTCGGGCCAGTTTATTATGTGATTGGACAATGCCAATGGCTGCAATTTAGAGTTCCAAAAAGTTAAGGAAAGTTCAGATAAGTAGCTCTCTAAATTCTTCTACACTATGGTAGGTGAAGGGGGCATCCTTTACTAGACAATCACCGATCAAAGTAAGGAAAGAGCGATAGGGACATGACTTTACACGCATATAACCCATACAGAATAGGGGGAAATAAACGGTTGTGGTCAACTTACCCCCACTTCCTCAAAATTTCTCCAGAGACAACTGTAGATGTTCCAGATTCCGTCATGGGATATGTTCTTTTGTGCTTCGTCTAGTCGAGGGAGGTCCAGGGGATGTGGATGCAGCCATCACTTTCAGATGCACGATTTAGTTCCAGTAGGTCCCAGTACTCGAATCTCGGTTCAAGGCAGTGTCCAGCTGAACACCCTTGAGAAGAAATCAAAGAGTTCTGCAGAGAAGGTGACCTTGGGACCCTTCCAAGGAATAAGAAAGGCTGGGGGTTGCAATGGTAGTCACCTCCATCAGGCAGCAAAGAAAATCTTCAATGGATGAACAAAGGCGCAGACCCTGCATGGCTTCCGTTGGGACTAGAAGGCTGAGAATGCAGCAGCAGGCGTCTTGTACTACAAGCTGTAGATCCTCCAAGTACCATGGATGCACTCGGAAAGGCGATGTCTGCAGCCAGATTGCCCAGATAGATCTGGCCAGTCCACTGGTTGTCTCAAAGCACAGCTCCTCAAGAAGGATCCAAGACTGCATGTCTATACCAGTCGAAGCACTGACGGGGGTCTTCTGAAGATCAGGCAGAGGAACAGGGCTTCACCGGGACTGCACTTGAGTTTATGCTTGTCAGCTGCAAGGGTCGTCCCTCAAATAGTCAGCAGCTGTACTAGCCCACAGGGGTCTTGGCTGAAATTATCTGTGGAATAGCTGCAGGAGTCCTCCTTTTACCCAGGATTTGGACTAGAAGCTCACCCTGGCCCACCAATGATAAGGATATGCACCATTCATACTGGTATTGGCTAGCCAATCATGGAAAGCCAACGGTCACAACATCTGCCCAGCAAAAGACTTTCCGGCACCTGGACGTGTACTGGGACCAGCCAGTCCCAACTCCCATACAGTCCTTCACAGAAACCGCCACCTTGCCCAGGAAAGCAGCATCTTTATCTGGGAAAGGGCTTCCCGTATAAGGCAATTCCAGACCAGAGAGGCCAGGAAGAAGGCAAAAGAATATGGCCAAAGGACAGGTGAAAATCCCATGGCACAGCCACCTTAGAGTGCTAGCCACTCTTAGTAACCATTTGCAATAACTGCAAAAGTGCACGAGTAAAACATTCAAAACACAGTAGAGAAATAAACGCTAACACCAGCCCATCCAGGATATACTGCAACGATAACCAAAAATGAAAGAAAAAGTTAAAAGGATACAAAGTATCCCAAACACACTACACTTTAAGGCAACGGTCTTCAAACTGTGAGGCTGTTTCGGTACACAGGGAAGAAGGCAAGCGTGGGAACGAAGTTCTTCAAAGAGGAAGTACAGTGACAGCTTTCAATAGTAAACATAAGCAAATATTGCATGAGGGCACGAATTTTACTCAAGGTGGGGTGCATACAGAAGTTTGAATATCACTGCTTTAAGGTGATGTGTGCAGCTTTAAAAAAACAAGAAACCAAATAAGGGAGACGTAGGCTCCCAGTATTGATAAGTCTTGTGGACTGATTGGTTTCCCCATAAGAATGTCTGAAAAGGGAAGTTAAGCAGAAGGCTTTACATACCTCCAAATGTCAGGTCAACAGTTGCAACAAAGCAAAAAGAACGGATGACCTGTATAAACTATAGCGAGGAAAGCTGCAAAAAGAGAATATGTCCTAATGCTCCCATTTGGCTTTATGATCTTAAAATAAATACAGAAAAATTGCATCACAAAATGTAACTAAAAATCTATTGTATCGGAAAACAATATCTTTCCCAGATCCCTTACATCCAAATACTACATTTTATTTAAGGATTCCTTGAATTCAAAACGTATGAAACATTACAATTAAAATAGAATAAATAGCAGGGAAAAATACACTACTTAAAATGTAGCTAACAGTCACACCAGAAATTCTCCAATGTAAAATCAAATCCAACCGAAGAACCAGGCTCACTTTGCCAGGACAAAACCCCCTCATCGCAAGCCAAGAAACATTCAATTAAGCAAGTAAAGAAATGTTATTTCCCAATTTATGGAACAAATATAAAATCAAAAATGTGCACAAAATGTCTTAACGGTATATACAAACCTCCACAAATCCATAACGTAACAGTCTGTATGGCATATTCCTCTAATGCAACGAGTTTGAGGCCAAAAAGAATGTTTTATTTATTCTTCCTCTGTATCAGTGGTAATTGTGAGTAATAGGACATACATTTCTGATATCTTATTTCAGCCCCAGCATTTCAGTGAAGTCGAGCATTGGTCCAATAATCTTTCAAATGGGCAACTAAGCCCCTGTACCACAAGCTTTTATTGACATATTTGCTGGGTATAAAAAAAAAAAAAGACAGATGCCATATTTTCCCAGCAATGTTTTGTAAAGTTCTCTTTTGGCAACTTGCCCACCATCGTTTCTATGGACCCCCAATCTTTTTGCTTTGTTTTTTAACCTGATCTGACTTATTGAGGGTTAGGTAAAGCATCCAGCTTTACTCCCACTGTATTTTGTTCTGGGAAACTGATCAGTATTTCAGACCAAGTACTGGGAATCTAGATTTCCTTTTAACCTTCACACTAACTTTTTAACATTGCATACATCTCATAATGCAGTGCAACGGGGATACTTTTGTATCACACTCTTTTTACTCGGAAGATTTTTGGTTACTTGTATATGTGCCTGAAGGCAAGCCGAGGACCGCCATAATATTTGTAGCGTTTTGTGTTATTTCTAGTGCGCACATGTGCGTTTACCATGTATGGCTACTAAACGTGGCTAGTGCCCTAAAATGTCCACGTCACAAGATTTTCTGCTTGTTCCTTCGCCATATTCTTGCCTGGCCTTCTTCCAGCTTGCCAGGTCAGGAAATCCCCAAAATGGTCATGCAGCTTTTGCAGGCTAGTGATGTCTGTGTGTGTTGAGTTTAGGGAGGTGGTGGGGCTGGCTGGTCACATTCCTGGAGATAGGAAGTCTAGGTGTGGGACCTCCGTGAAACCAATAGTTGTCCCCAATTGTACAACAGCAGGCTGTTTGAATGGTGCAGAGTCTTACCATTGGTGGGTTTGGACTTGCTTCCAGGAAGGATTTTGGATAGCAAAGGGACTTGTGCAGCCACTTCTTCGATCAGCGTTGGTGCCGTGAATTCCTCATAGAAGAGCAGCTGACTGAAGAAGACTCCTGAAGAGGCCCAGAATTACTTCTTATGTCTAGCCCAGCGAAGCCCTGTTAGGCTACCCTATCAGCAACGGACCAGGGCGGTACTTAAACCCTGGGACTGGTGGAACCAACAAGTCTCAACATATACGAGGATTCAACCATGCTGAGCCTTCGGAAGTGTTCCTGGACCACCTGATGGACTTTGCAGCTCTTCAGTGGGCTACCTCGCTAGAACTGTCGCCGTTCCACATTTGCAGCCAGAACTTGGTATGAGCCGCCTTCCTGCTGAATTTCAGCCTCCCAGCTTCTAGGGATCCTGTCCTGGAAGTACTTTTACAAGCACGGATGAAAGGATGCCTGCCATCATCTGTGTGCGGTGGCCGTTACTGGAACTCTACTTCACCCGTCCTGAGATAGGCTGCATCAGTGCATTCTGCATTTCTCCATCGCCAAGGGTTACACACTGCTCCTGGACCCGACCCAAAGAAACGGAACAAACGGTGGGAAATCCAACTCCAGTGACCCCCCAATGACCCCAAGACGACCCATCGAGTCATCTGGGAAAATCAGAGTGAGGGGAGTAAGTAAACCAAAGTATTTGTATTCCCCCGGTCCTCCATAGGATAACATTGAGAATAAGTCTCTATATCCTTCAGTTCCGCTGTTTTTTGGTCGTCGCACCTGGGTAGTAAAACCTAAAAGATAAGAACACATTTTACTCACCTAGTAACTTTGTTGCATCTCTTCATTTGAACCATCACCAACACAAGGAACCTACCTGTGTTAGGTAGAATTTCCATCCTGTGTGATATTCTCCTTACCTGGTGAGTCCCCCAGCAGTTTTTGCTTGACTATTGGGTATTATGTGACTCTCTGGAGTAAGTGGGAACCTTTTTCCTGAACCACTTCTTCTTGTGTGCTGTGGGTACCCCATATTGGGTTTCTTTTGATGAGTTCTGCTTTTCTCCATCTTTTTCTATGGCATCTGTAATTTCCTACTGCAGCACACAGCACCTTGTGTGGAGTGCTGCTGGAAGCTCCTTGAGCTTCCCTTTTAGGTTTTATCATTTTTCCTTGAAAGAACAACTGTTCCCAAGGATAGGTCGATGCTTTTCATCCTACCTACACTTTGCTTTGTGAGATTGGGCCACCCCGCCTTAAGTGGAGTGCCGAGGGGATACTTTGTAACCCTTTTGTCACTTGTCCTGTAACTTTTTAGTTACAGTAACAAACCCATCTGAGTGGCTGGTCGCAGTGGATATTTTTCTTCAATTCTTGTGAAACTTACATTACAGGCTGTATTCACAGCTGCTTTAAGTGACACATGGAACACCATTGATCCAAAATGGTTTGTTTATTTTTTCTTTTTTTCACCAACTCACAGTGGTTTGTTCTTTCTTGATAATTCTGCCACACATGGTCGGGGAGGTCATTGTGGATCTTTTGTCTTCAGAGAGTTCCCTTTGTGAAGTCCGCCCGAAGGCACCAGGGTGTCTGGGAGCACAGGAAACTGGGAAGTCACAGAAACTCCTCAGGTCTTTGTACTCCAGTGCGACGGCTTGGATGCAGTCCAAACTGGATGCCTGGCCGTCCCTTGGAGACAGACCCTACCCACTTTTGGATGGAAGCATGCATGTTGAATGGCTGGTTTCCTACATAAAAGGCGAGAGCTTTGATGCTGAAGCCCGAGTTGACCACTGGAAGATCCAGTCCGAAGAGAAGGGCGCCTGCAGCAACTGCCAGAGCCATCCGAGATACCACTTCTGCTCGAGCCCTCTTTTCCAAGCAACAGGGAAGCTCCAGAAGGGACGACTTCCTCTCATAGACCAGTCTGAAGACAGGCATTTTGGGCCACCCCTCGACGAGCTGCGACCTTCTCCAGCTGTAATTCACTAATACCATGGGACCTGCACCCATTGTGCGGTGCATCGCTTTCCAGAGAACAAATCCTACCATAACTTTGATCGACTCCTTCCAGATTACCAGAAGCAAGATTCCGCTCACTGAAGTCCCCTCATTGAAGTGCAGTGCTGGACAGAGAGAGCAAGCAGAATAGAAGTGCAGTGCTAGACAGACAGAGCAAGCTGAATTGACCACATAGTAACCATTCTCCACTGGTGCTTTGAAAAGGGTGCCAAAACAGAACCGAGAGGAATCCGTTGCTAAGATTCCCTCCACTTGACTGCTGCTGCGAGATCCATTCCAGTGTCCCTCCCTTCGTCTGCCTGACAAGGAATTCAGGGACCGGGTCTGCTACCTGCATTGTGGGAACATCGGGCTGCATCCTCTTCTTCATGATTAAGGTACTGTGAGACTCTTGGTAGAACTTGTCTAGAGTTGCTTTGCTGCTCCTGTGTTGCTGGAGTGCCAATTCAGATGTTTCAGAGTTTGCCCAGGCCTAACGTCTCTGTGCCTACAGGGATACTTTTTCCAACAAAGTGTTATTACTTGCTACAAGTCTTCTGGAACTCTCGACTTTCTACAGCCTGTGCCTTGGTGGTTTTGTCCCCCAATCTGACTCAGACATTCATACCTAGATAGGGTCTTTTAAGGCCTAAAGCCTCTGTGAAATTATTGTAAGTCTTACCTATTCTTACCCAGTCTTTCATTCTTCCGGAAAACAGTGATTGAGTGTTATTGTCGTAGTGCGTTTACTTACCTTGATTTGCTCACAACTAGTCTACAAGTGTAAGTTATTTTACCCACAAGTAATATCCTTCTGTGATTGTTGGTTCATAAATGATTTTGTCAACCTGCAGAAACTATTTCCCTGACCTGTAGTCTAACTTAAGGTTAACCATTGAAGAGAGTTGCAACTGCAAATGTCTTACTGTATATATGCATGAAGTTTCTCTTACCCGAATTGAAAAGTGAATTTAACATTGTCTAGTTGGTTTAATAAATAAGTATTTATATTTAACTGCAAGTGTGTAAGTGTCGACTATTTGTGTGCTCAAAGGTCTTTGTACTATAATACAACACTTCTCCGTCCTAAGGTAAGCCTGGCTGCTCAGCCATAGCT
Source organism: Ambystoma mexicanum (assembly GCF_040938575.1). Taxonomy (NCBI): domain Eukaryota; kingdom Metazoa; phylum Chordata; class Amphibia; order Caudata; family Ambystomatidae; genus Ambystoma; species Ambystoma mexicanum. The sequence goes on along the minus strand of NC_090931.1, from coordinate 593,354,174 downwards.
ACCAAACCTTTTAGGTAGTTCAGGCCTATACTAAGAGTTGGTGCCTGTACACTAAAATGCGAGTCTTATACAGTCCAACCATAAGTGGACAAACTCCCTAACAACCTGCTACAGATACATTCTGGGTGGGGGAGCATTGTGACTTTTGGGCGCTAGGCCCTAATGTTTTTAGGGATAGAACTGCAGAAGTAAATATGGCGGGTCAGCAGAAGGACTTAGGTCTTCCATTTTGGAATATTCTTTATTAAAAGAAAAGTGAAAACGCCTGGCTTTCCTTAAATGATGGGTTTTCCCTACCCAACACAAACTAACTAGGGTGCTTGTTAGTCAGTGAGTTATGCAAGGTTATGTTGATTTATACCCCACACCGCTACCAGCGAAGTGCAATCTCGAGGCACCCACGTGGCTCTGCAAGGAAGATGACGAGGTTGATTGAGGGAAGAGTGATAGGATAGGTCCAGAACCAGGAGAAACAAGTGTCTGTGTGTGTTGGCTTGCAGATGACGGATTGCGTGCACTGGCTTATTGTATCTGTACGGTTAAGTTCCAAACCCTTTGTTGCTACTATTTGACTGTTATGTAGCAGTGTGTCTGTGTGTTTTATGTTTAGATTGGATGCTATTTCAAGTTTTGCGCATTTGCTTGTTGTAGCCGTATGGGTATGGTCCAATGTGTTAGGGAGAATTTTCATTTTAGTGCTTAATTCCTGTAACTTTAGAGATCACCAGCTCTTTTGCTGGACTTAAGACTTTTTAATTTTAACCCTGGAGTGAGACACACTTTCTCTCTCATGTGTTTTAACCTGATTTGGATTGTGTTTCCACTGTTTGTGGAGTCTGACAAACTCCATATGCATCTACTTTTTGTATGGTGACACAGCACCTTCAGTGCAGTGTCACAGAGAAATCCTTTTAGATTTCTCATAAGGTTTAAATACCTTTCCTTGTGTGAACTACTGTTCCCAAGAACCGTATAAGTGAAATTGACTTTACTTACCTTTTCTCTTAGTAGTTCCAGCACACACCATTGTATGATATATGGTATTTATAAAGCGCCTATACACAGGTGTTTCAAGGTGTGGCGAGGCAGGGAGGGAGAACAAAGAACAGACAACGATCCTACTAGACCAGGTATCATTCAGATCGCGCAAGTGCTTGGAAAGGGGGGAGGGGACAGTGCAGTACAAGGTAATAGATAATAACAATAAGTAAAAGTAACGGCCAGAAGTGGCAAGTGCAGGCGTAAGTGCAGAAATCAGGTGTCAAGTGCTGGTAGGGGGACTGTAGGGATACAGAAACAGTCCCCAAGTGCGGATGTTGCCGGCAGGCAGTGCAAGTGTGAGACTGGCGGGGGAGAGACCTAGGCCCGAGGTCAGAGGGTGTCCAGGTAACCAGTGCAGTTCAGGTTACAGCCAGAAGGTCAGCAGGGGAGAGGAGGAGAAAAATCAGAAGCAAAGAGAAAGGTTTTGAGGTGCTTCCGGAACCTGAGATGGTTCTCCTCAAGTTTAAAGGGAGGTGGTTCCAGAGGGAGGCCCTAGTCGAAGAAAGATCTACCACCAACTCTTTGCTTGGAGAAGCGACTGACCCTGAGGGAGTTGGAGGCGGATGAGCAGAGAGCTCGAGAAGGAAGATATTTAGGAAGAGAGAGTTGAAGTTAATGGGGCCCATTGCCCCAGAAGACCTTTTGTGTGCAGAGGGTTTGGAACATAATCCTCGCAGCCACTGGGAGCCAGTGCAGATTCAGTCCTGGGGAGATACGATCCCTGGGTTTGAGGCCAAGGACAAGTCTCGCAGTCCTGTTCTGGATGAGTTGCAAGGGGCGGAGAGTAGAGGCAGGAAGAATTAGAAAGAGGCTGTTGCAATAAATAATCCAGCCTAGAGAACCAGAGCTCTGGAGACAGTGAGCTTCTGGGGGAAGGAGAGGAAAGGAAGAATACCTCTGAGGAGGTGCAGCTGGTAGTGTGACTTCTTAGAGATGTCAGATTTGAGGAGAGGAGGGTGTGGAGTCGACGAAAAACTGAGGTTTTTAGCCTTGCAGGTGGTAGCAGGAAGAGGGCCAAGGGAGGCCGGCCAGAGCGCTATAGGAAAGGAGGGAGCAGGTGTGCCTATAAGGAGAATCCCAGTCTTACTGTCATTAAGGCAGAGGTCATTGGCTGCACACCACTCCTGGATAGCAGACGGACAGTCAGAGATGAGGGAGGGGGAAGAGGTGGCCGAAGGTAGCCTGAAAATGAGCTGGGTGTCATCCGCATAGCACTGGAAGTTGGGGCAGAGAGCGGCAATGTGGTGGGCAAGGAGTGCCAGGTATTGGTTGTACAGCCAGGGTGAGAGGTTAGACACCTGGGGGACACCACAGGTAGAGAAAAAGATAGCGGAGAGGAAGGACCCAAGTTGGACCTGGGAGGGTCGGTCAGAGAAGTAAGAAGTCAGCCACGCCAGGGAGTGCTGGGGGGTTACTTAGTAGCCCCTTATCCTAATCTCTCATGTAAAAAAATGTATGTTACCCTCACTACTGTCAATGGCTGGTGGCAGTGGTTTAATTTTATTACCACTGTGGTTTTCTACCGCAGGCTGAATCCTCAACTGCAGTATAGCACCAATGCGTGACCATTTTGTCAAAATAGCCCAGTCTTCTTTTTTTGCCATTTTCCATTTGTGAGGTCTTTCTTGGCTTTTACTCTGCACGTTGAGCCAGGCTTGAGCCCTTTGTTTGTTTTCCCTTTGGCTGGCTTCAGCCCTGGAACCTGCCTCTGGCTTGAGTGTGTCTGGAAAGGCAAGATGTGAGGGAGGATCCCGAAACTCCCCTGTCCTTTGTCTCTAGGAATGCCTAAATGCAACCAGTCCTGATTGGCTGGCTGGCTGGCTGGCCTTTCAGGAACTGATTTGTGATTAACAGCCTAGGCTGTGCATGAATGGGAGAAATCGGCTTAAAAGGTGAGGGTTTTGGGACTATAGGCAGAGTTGACCACTGGGAGAAACACCCGACAAAGAAACCATGAACAAAACTTGCTGCATCCTCCTGGACCTTTGAATTCCCTGGTGAAGCCCTGCTGCTGTGCTGAAACTTTTTCTAATCGACAAGAGAAGCTCCGGAAGGGACTACTTCTTCCCTTGGGTTAGTGGGACCAACTAACCCAGAGACGAACTCCACTGGACCATCTTCCTCGACTGACTTTACTTGTTTGCTGCTGGAGGAACAGAGTAAGTAACTAAGGACTCTCCAGAAGCAGGACAACCCGAGCGTCAGTCCCCAAGGAGTGAAGGAAGCCCAAACGGTATCCGAGATCCGCGTTGGTGCCATTTACCAAGTGCTGAAACCGCAAAGTGCTGCTGAACCGAAAAGAGTCTGTAGCTGCCGACAATCTCCAAATTGCTGCCGCAGGTGCCCTACAGACATCATCCCTTTTGTCCCCACGACTGAGGCTCAGGAAACCAAGGTCTGCACCGCTGCAACAGGACAGAATCCAGCTGGACTACTCTTCAAACCAAAAGGTACTGTTGAAACTTTGGGTACTTACCACATTGTCTCGTTAGCTGTGCTCAGCTGGGACTTGCATTGGCATAATTTTTTGAATTCGTTCAAACTCTGCTTTTCTAACTTTGTACAATACTTTTATTATCTAAGAAGTACCTTAGCTCCGTATAGTGTGCTCCAATTGACTTTCGCTGTCCTGGTTCCCTGCAGACTCTTCTAGTCCATTGACCTTGATATTTCTGTCCCTCATAGGTGGTAATTTGTTTTAGATTGTTATTGCTGGGAAATGCTTGTCTAGACTTCATTGGAAGATTTAAGTATACTAACATGCCCTGAGAACCTGTTCAACCCTTTTCTTAACCTTTCCTTTCTGCAAAGTATAACTAGTGCTATATAAATGCCATTACTGTCCTTGTGAATGAAGTCACCTCCGGTTGTAGGAATTGTGTAAAAAGCATATCTAAAGAGTATCCACTAAACGTGTGCTGAGCCTGAAAAGTAGTTTAAAGTAAAGTATATTTGTTATATAAATTGCCCTTTTTAAAGAATGCTTATTTAAAAATTGATGTTAAACACATATTTATAACAGAAACCTTGAGTATAAGTGTTACTTGTAAATACGATTGTCATTGCTACAGCTCACCTTTACCCCTCTTGAGATAGGCTTGGCTGTTCAGTCACACTACCAACTCGTGTAGTACAGACCTATAGCAAATGGTGGGTTACCTAATACCAAGCAGATAAGGATTGTGTAGTCTCACACATTGTGACTACTCCAATTCTTACCTAACACAATGCCTGGGTTGTTTCTATTTGACTGCTTGTTATGTAGGGGTGTGGGTGTTTTATGTGTAGATTGGATGGTATTCCAGGTTGAGTGCACTGGCTTCTTATATCCGTATGGGTAAGGTCCATAATCCAGGTGTGTTGTGGTAAACTTGGGTTACTTGTATTGGGTGTGTGTTAGTGTATAGGTTGGTTAGCCCAGTGGGCGTGTTTAGTGTTTGGTGGTGTGTTGGAGGCAGCAAGAGTAGAGGGTTTAGTACATTGGCTACTCCCCCAAGTTCTTCTATGTGGCTAATCTGCACATTCTATATAGTTATACGCATGGTTAATCTCACAGTCTAAGTGTGACGCGCAACTTATCTTCAACAAATGTATCTAAAGGTGCTGCATAGCTAAACTTCACAATCAAAGCATAGCCTTTCTTATTCAGGTCATGTCATTTGGCAGGCTGAGCTCCTCTTGCCAGAAAACGCAAAACGTTCCACAGCAGAGCAGACGCACAGGAGATATCAAATTGGATGTGGCTGCCATGATCATAAATAGTGCCAGAGGTGGCCCTGGGTTGAGTTTTGTTGGGCTTTGAGGCAGAATTATGGACAGTGGGCCAGCCAACTGGCAAGGTAGCCCTAAGAAGATTTACCTGAATTCCTACCGTGTGGAAACTACCCATGCCACTGAAGGGCTAGAGGATTGAAAGCCAACCAAAAAAACGTGAAAGTCGGTGGTGTAGGCGCCAGCTTATTTTGCAAAGTACCCTTTCACCTTTTCATAATTGGTGACTTAATTAGCAAATAGTAAGAGGAAAGTATTATGTCTCAGACTGAGGTGTGGGAGCAGTAGATGCGAAGCATCAAGACAAGCCCCTGATCATTGCAAGTCACTATATTCAAAGAGTTAACAACATGAAAAGGCGACAGTCACTCTACAATAAAGGCAAACTGGAAAGGGCAGAAGGAAGCAGGTGCTCCGGTGTCTTTCAGCACCAAAATCCCTGGGAGTTCTTTAGTCACATGGGCCCAAAAACATAAAAGGCACTAGTTCACAGTCCTTTGAAGTGCTGTCTGCTTCTTTCTTAACCGCCTGTTAGGCAGAACACAGAGCTGATGATGCAAAAGTTCAAAAGGAAGATCTGTCCTCTGTCCAAACTAATCTAACCTGTCCATGCCACTATCAAAAACTGGCTGCTGGGTGGTATACAATGGGTTGTATACGAATTGTTTGTTTTACAACTGTTCGAATTACAATTGATTTTTTCACAATTGACCGAATTGTGAAGGTCAATTGTAACATATATGCGAGGGGAAACCCCCCGCAACTCTCCACCCAACCCAAATATACATATATATAGTCAATTGTGAAAAGGTCAATTGTGACCCTTTAAAATCGGTCAATTGTTCATTCAAACAATTGTAAACCAACAATTTGGTGTATACCATACAATGGATGGAAGATCTTTTTGATGACCAAAAATTGAACAGCTTTAAGCAGCTGTCTTTGGAAAAGGGTCTCAAAGATTGCACACCGGGTGAATATAAAAAGTTGAAGATCGTGCTGGTGCACAAGGTTCCAGAGGTTGGCAAAGGTTGGCATGTTTGGTTAAGTGAATATAAGTCAGAAGGGCACCTTGCCTCTAAGGTGTACAAGAATTTGGAGCAGTTTAAAGATATAAATAAAGGAATTTTGGACAAATGGTCGGAAACACTTGGATCTGAAATGACAGTGAACAGTTGGAGGAATGTGTGCAAGAATGTGGCTCTTACCTCTTTGAACTTGGGAGAAAGGTGTTGCGAAATCAAAATATTAAACAGAGCATTTTGGACGCCAGAAAAATTATTTGCAAGAGGTTTACTGGATTCAGAGGCACGGAGGTGTAAGCATGTGAGGGGAACCTTTGAACACATGATCTGGGATTGTTACGAATTAAGAAACTACTGGAGTGAGGTCACAAAAAGTGCAAATAAGGTGCTTCTGCTAAACGAAGACTTTGACTATGAGTATAATTCTGGGTGAGGAAGACTTAGTGGAGGATCTCTCTTACACACAAAGATGCTGGTTTTTCAGGGCAGCGAATTCCACACAAAAAATAATTCTGAGGAAAGGGAAATGTGAAGAAAGACCAACTGTATCTGAATGGATGAATGACTTAAAACAAGTCTCAAGAATGAAGAAAATAATCCTACACAGAGACAGGAAAAGGAACTTAATTGATTAGATCTGGGGTAGATTTATGGAATTATAAATCTGTCTTATATACTGCTCCTCTATGAAAAATTGTCTAATTTGTTTGATTCCTTAGGAAGACTACTTCTGCAGGATTATGTTGGGTATTCTTTTGGTGATGAACCTAGTATTAGGTTTGTGTATTTCTTTGTGATGGCTAATGTTGTGGTTTGGATTGTTTATGTTTGTATATCAATTTTAACAAACAGGTAAATAAAAAAATTTAAAAACTAGGTTTCAGGAGAATGGCTCCATTCTCCTGTGGGCTCCTTTTCAGCAAGTTCACTTTAGTAAAGTATTTGCATTTAGTTCTTTGTAACTACTTTGATCAAGTCGTTTAGTTCGGATATTGGTCTCTTCAATTTATCAACAGTGTCCTTTATACTGTGTTTCCCCCTTTCAATATTCTTCTTCTCTTGTTCGTTAAACTTGAGACTTTTTCTCTATTCATTGTCCACACTTACCTGGCTGGGCCAAGTAGGACTGTTCCCATAATGATTCTCACTCTCCTCCACCACTATCCTCCATCCCGGGAGGATAGCTCAGTGGCAACGTGCTCGCCTTGGAAGCAAGATGACACAGAGTGATACAGGTTCGATCCCCGGGTCCGCGCTTCGAAACCTCTGGGTATTACGCGCATTATCAATAACATATCATATCATAACCTATCACTTGCTAGTTACTGGGAGTATGAAGGTTCCAGTAATGATTCTCACTCTTCTCTACCATTTCTTTCTTACTGGGATGAGTAGGAGAGTCCCAATAATAATTCTCACTTTGTTCCATCACTTGACTCTTACCGGGATGAACATAGTTATTCCAGTAACGATCGCCTGTCTTATCAAACATTTCCCATACTTGGTCCTTACTGGGACAAGTATGAATGTTCCACTCGTTACTTTTGGTTCTCCACCCGGGTCTCCTGCTCTCCCCATCACCTTTCTTTCTCAGGAATTGAGTCACTGGGTTTGTGGTCTACAAGGGGTCTTCTCCGGTGAGTGTCTGGTTGACTTGTCTGCTCCTCACTTCCTCTTCATTCAGCACCCTACGCAGTGCCTTCAAGTGGTCTCAGCGTCGGTAAGGGACTCCTGAGTCCACCTTGCTTCGGTCACACAATCACTTTTCAGTCAGTCCCTACATGGACCTTTAGTTAGTTCTCCGGCTTTTCGTTTTCCAGTTAATTAAATGTCCGTTCTTGCATGCCAGCTTCCTCCCAGGACCTGAAGCCATGCACCGCCACCTCCTTCAGTTGAGCTCTTCGAGCAGATTTGGATCGCCCAGACTTTTCACCTGCTCAGGTCTCCTCCACTATGATTTATAAGGATGCCGTGGGCCTTGCCTGGAGATGCGTCAAAGTCAGTCTTGGATGTTAGATTAGCACTCAATTACTGGCATGGTTTTCTTTGTCTCAGTATTAAACAAGTTATGTCCTTTTCAGTGTATTCAAGGTTTCTACATGAAAATAACAAACAGCTTGCTCTTCATGTTTTCTTCAGATAGGGGTTACTGGTGTTGAGTTATAGCTGGGTTGGTTAGGGAGTTAGTCATTGGAACGGGAGTCCTTGTCCCCATGGGGGGATGAAGGGGGGGGGCTGTGGGGGGCCTGTCCAGTGAGGTCCCACTTGCCTCTACCCCTAGACAGGGTATTGCGTAGTGGGCTCACCAACCTAGACTCACATGGAAAGGCTCCCCCCTTTTGGAGAATTGACTGAATCCCGCGATTCGTCACACTAGAGAATATTACTTGTGACTTGGTTCAGTCTTACTGCATCACTTTAGTTACCCCTTTAGTTGATTTAAGTCATTGAATGAATTTTAAGACCCTATGGTGGCTGTATATATATATATTTGAGTGTTGTGCGATATAATAACCTGCTTCATTCACTTTTTACGGTGTTTAAAAGGCCTACAATAAATGCTGTATTTTTATACATTCCTGTCTAAATTGAATTATTGTGTGCTTCACTATGTGGACTCATTGTGGTCCCCTGACCACCACTCCCCTGAGAATAGTCTAGACTGCTCTCCATTGGTACCTTGATTGGGTTTTGGCTAACCACTCAAGAGTTCCCCTGTTCACTATAACTAGTGTGGCCTCCTAAAATCGGTCGACCATGCTTAGAATGTTTCTAATCAAGTAAGTTATGCGAAGATCAGAATTCTGATGCCAGGAAAATCTTAAGAATTAGTGCCCAATTAGTATACGCTTTGAAAGTTGCCTTAGAATGCAGAACTGGGTCCAAATAAAAATGCAATTGTATTCACAGGACTGTAGAATATTAAGTACCAGTACCAAGTTTTACTAAAGGAATTTGTCTTGCCAGTCCTACCAGGTCCATGGACGTAGATCATCTTACCAAGAATTGTGCGCATCTGGCCAATCTGGAAGATTGCTACACTAGATCTGGGTCTGACCAAAGCGAGCTAAGCTTGTGGCTCAAGACAAACACTGTAATGGCAATATAATAATAATATAATACAATATGGCACCTTTAAATCATTCAGGTGTATATATTTATGCCTACCTTCCTTTTCTGTCCTACTCATGAATGTTTGTCTGGTTCCTGGAAAAATTATTATAAATAAATCTGAAATTACACATTTCCGAGGCAGAACACTCCATTTTAAAATGTGCAACATCCCATTAGTGGCAGGGGAAGGCTCTTTCATCAGCCACAGTCCAATTTAAGAGGTTAGAAGTATCTATGTTTATTAGGCTTTTAAACTATTGTACCCCAGAAATTGCTCCTTCCGTTTCATTGTACGGTTACAGGAGTAGAGTTTGGCATCAATTACCCTTGTGACTAGAAAGACTGCAGTTATGTTAATTTAATTGCAAGATAAGCACTGAGAAAACCTAGTATACCCAAAGGGTTGGAAACTAGGTTGATGGGTTTCACAGTGTGGAATGCTCATCTGTAGACAAAAGTAATTTTTACAAAAAGGTGCCCATTGCTACCAGAAACACAATACTACAAGCCAGAGTCGCCAAAGCATCCGTACATAAGAGGAGAAGAGTTGGAAATTCGGCCTCGTAGCTCTCCTCGCTACAGGTGAGGGCCAAAAGACTCAACTATATGGTTCCCTCTGGGGTGCTTCTAAAGAGTTCCTATCCTAACACTCCCTGAGAATGCTTAACAGGAATGCCATTTTTCTTCTGCCGGTAACAGACACCCAGATTCATTCTCTCATGCATGAGGTCTCTTTCAATCTATCACTCTCTTTTTCTCTTTCAATCTATCACTCTCTTTTCAAACTGTTCTTTTCCTAGTTCTCTTCTTCCTTTGGCTCGAATGTGCACCTGCAACCAAAAACGTGATGGGCCAGACTGTGGCAATTATTTCCCCATTATCTCAGTTATACAGGTGCAAGACTTCACAAAGCCCTTAGCCCCTCTGCTTTCACAGGTCTGGCTGCATTCTCCGTTTCTCTGGCATGGTGTGGGACTGCCTTTTCTTTTTTTGTTGACATGTTGGCGTTGATTCTTGTTGGGGATTGTGCTGCCTGTGTCTGTGCAGCGTTTCTCCGTTTATTTTGCTGCCGCTACAAAGAAGAAAACATTACCCAAAAATGTACTGGAAGGCACTTTGTGACAGGTGGTGGTACAACTATTGGCATTCACTGCACAAGAGGGGGTTTCAGGATTTGAAATTATATTTATAATGAATGCTTCCAAATTATACTGGTCCTCCCACAGTGATGGTAAATGCATCAACTTTATCAGATGTCCGTTACATTTAAACAAAGGCAGGGGCATCACACCTGAGAATGAATAAATACATTCTAGTGCACCTCTGTATTTTTAAAGATATACAGTCGGATGAAGGAGCAACGTTATTCAGTTCCCACACGGGAGCCAAGGTGTCTCTGGAACTTAGGGCTAAAAGATGCTAAGTGCTAGCTTTTTGCATGTGGCAATGGTATTTTTCAATGCTAAGTTAGAGGAGTACCCTATGGTTGCCTAGGAACCAACATTGTCTAATGGAGACAGGTTCTGCAAACCTGTGGCCCCCCCCTCCTCCATTTTGTAATCTCTGCCCTGCTTGCTAGCTCTTCCTTTCCACCACTCCCCTGCTTGTTTTTGTCATCCATTACCCTGCTTTGCTGCCTGTTAATTTCCTGTCTTTTTTCCATTTGTCTGCCGCCCGTGACCTCTCCCTTGCCCCTTCCCTATGATTGGCTGTTTCCTCCACGAGGAAGCTCTTAACCACACCCCCTATGACAGCCCACTGCCCGTGCATCCCCTTCGGCTAAGGGCCTCTAGGCAAAGGGCAGCTCCAAAGCTGCAGCTCCACACCGTGTTTGCCCATGTTCGCCTGAGAAGCCAGTAGCCAGCCGTCAATCAGCAGCGACTGACAAGTGTGGTCTGGGTGGTGAGTACAGCAAGCACTGTATTACAAAAAGCCTTGCCTCTCCACCACAGCATACCAACATAGCATAGCAAAATCATTCAGCTAGTAAAGAATACCCTATCACTTCTGCGTACCAATCGTTCATTGGTGTTATTGACTGTTGTGTCTCATACTTAGGCATTCTCCCTCTATCCGGATATCTCAAATCTAGGTGTTTTGCACTTTGTTGTGCCTCCAATTTAGGAGTTTACACTGTGTCCAGGCAAAGTTTAACCATACGTCACACTCAGAAGAATTATGGAGATTAGTATTGCTTCATAGCTAGCCAGAATTGAGATGATTAGCACTGTCATATCTAGACAACTGTAATACCAGCTTGCGTCATATCTAGACAGAAATGTGAACATTAGCATTGTGTCACATCTAGACAGGATTGCGAAGATTACCTTGTGTTTGGCTACCAACTGTGGCTAGTGTCCAAACGTGGCCGTGCCACATGGTTTTTTCCGTGTCCTTTGGCCTGTAAAGATAACCTTGCGTCACATCTAGATACAATTTTGGAGATTAGCATGCGCCACAGATAGTGTTGCCATTAACCAACCCTACCAAAAACCTCACACCTCTGCATACACATCTCATACTCAAACCAAACACGCATTCCTCCAAGCACAATAAACCGAACACACTTCACTACACCGCAACAACAAAACAAACCATACATTGGGCCTCATTAGGACCCTGGCGGTCCCATAATGAACGGTCCCAGTACGGGACCGGCACCGTTCATTACGGGCTGTACCATTCTGAGGTCTGCAGCGGGACCCGCTAAGGGCGTCTGGTCTGACCAGACGTCCTTAGCAGGTCTGCGCTAGCAGTAAAGGGTGCTAACAACGGGCCCGTTGTTAGCACCCTCCCCATTCCTATTGAGCCCTATGGGGGCTGAAATGGGAATGGAGAAGTACCAGGTCCGGGTCCCGCGAAAGGGATTTACCGGGCCCTCCAAGGTCAGAATGGCCCAGTAACCCCCCTTTCGCGGGACCCACTACGGAGGCAGCCATGCTCTTACTAAGGGCATGGCTACCTCCATACTCTTAATGAGGCCCACTGACTCGCACAATAGCACATGACAGCAACCAACCGAAAAGCACACTTAAGCTCTGCGAACGCTGTTAACCGAACTGATGCTTCCAGCAGCACATCACAGCTCTCTGTTTCTTATCGCGCTCAGTCCTGCTACCTCACCCTCTTTTACTTTCAGATCCGCCAGAGCACCTGGGGACTACTCCGGTGGTGATAGTGTGCAGCATAAATATCCTTTAACATATCAGACTTTTGGGACTGCAACCAAAAAGGTCTCCAGAACTCAATGCAATCCAACGGCTGTGTGATTTGTTATGGTCTGTGGTATTCTGAAGTAACATCTGTTCAGAGGTTCTGGCTGTTTTGCAGGAGTTTTGTCAGTTTCAGTATTCACCAGTTACCAGAGGACAAACGCTGGTGGTTCCTGAAATCCGGGTGAGGGCTCCAGCAACATACAATTTTCTGAGAGAAAGGAAGCTGAAAACTCATGAGAAGAAGGCAAAGTATCACAAAAGTGTCTGCAGCTTCTGGGAAGTGTTGGGACCAATACAGTTCAAATAGCTGTTCTTCTGGCAACAATCACTTTTCCAACCCGAACTCATCTGTGTTAACCACCCATCTCTGTTTATTTCCTCCCTTTTGGTAATTTTCAAGCAGTCAACAGAGACAATCTCATCAAGGAGCACATGCCGATAGTGGCAGGTTCTCCAAAATACTTCACAAATGGAGACTGGTCACATGAAGCTGTGCGATCTCTCTAGTGGGCATGGGGTTCAGACTCCCATTGCCTCCTTCCCCTTACAAATCATCCTTTCATCATCAAAAAATACTTCTGGGTCACGAAGACAGTGACATGAGGGGACAGGGGCTGAATCCTGTTTTTTTAATGTTATGGAACAAAATTGGATTGTAATAGTTGACAGTGTGTGGAAGTTCAGTTTATGTAATTTGTACCATGTCTACAAGCTAAACTCCTAGAAATGAATGCCAAACAAGCTCTCCCAATTTGACCCTTTAAAAAGGCTACTGCACTCACTTCTGCCCTTCAGATTAAGCTCTGCTTTCAGTCTTTGAGGAATGTGTGAGATAACAGACTAATTGCCTAAGTCTTGAACCCTTGCCTGACTGAAGGCAAGTTAAGTCTTTTTAGCTTCACTTACCTGCTCGACTCTTATTTTGGTGAGACTGGTCAGCCCATATGGTTACCAGTTCAGGGGGACTGGATTCCCCTTTATGCTTTCCTCTGCTGTGTTATTGCAGTACACACCACCTTACAATGAAGTGCTGCAGGAAGGTCTCAATATTTGCACAATGACATTTCAAATACTATATACCCAAGATGGCAGTTTCATGGGGTTAGCTGTCCATGGGCAATTTTTCTTTTTGGCCGTCTTCTTGGCCTAAGGTCTGGAAACTAGATAACACTTTCACAGGATCCAGCTTGGATTCATAGACAAGAGCCTGCATTTGACAAGACTGGGTTTGGGACTGTATGGTCCCAATACATATTCTGTGTCCTTTGATGGGCAGATGGCGGTTACTTGTGGTCCAAGATTGGACAGCCCTTACCTGTTGGAATGGGGCAGATCCTAGTTATTGGTGCACAGGGTCAATGGCCAACTGGAAATTGGGATAGGAGGAGTAGCCTGAAGCTGTTCTGGAGTTTCGCCACTGGAGCCAACAATTGGAAGAAAAGCGTGCATAGAAACCTGAGAGACGGATGCTGCAGTCAACCAGTGTTGCCCAAGCCAACTCCCGGTGAAGCATTGATGTCCTTGATGCGGCCAGAGAAGACCCCAACTGTGCCTTGTTGTCCTGGACTGGTGGTATGAATCAGTCCAGTGGTTGCCATCGCAAGTCTGAGCCTGCAACTCTACAGGCCTTCAACTTGTGCTTCTCTCCTGCATCAAGACGTGCCTGACTGGAGACTGTTCTTTAACACGGTTATGAACCGAGCCCGATGGCCACTGAATGGGCTCCATTTGTTGCTGCAGGTTGTCTGCAATGTGTCCTATACTTCTCTGCTCATCATGGGATTCATCATGGCTGCGGTCCTGAGGTTTCTGGCCTGTCCAGCTGCAAGTCTCTCTGATACACCCCAGAATCAATGATCAGAACTGCTGTGTAACCAAACCTAACCCAGATACCAATGTCAGCCACTGCACCAGGAACCCCTGGAAAACCATTATGAGACAGGTGGAAGTAAATGGCCCCAGTGCTTCGGAATAGCGGTTGACACTCATAACTAGAATAAGGGACAAAAGTGTTTTTGCCTCTTTGTGCCACCCCTCCCCTATCACCATAAGGAATGAATGGGCACAATGTCCACTCCCTAAACACTCTTCCCGACTGTCTTCGGTAGAGTTCTAGCCAATGAGTTCTCTGCTAACCCTCCACAAGCGCATACTGTAGTTGGACAGAGTGTATGTAGCCCTACAATCTTTACTTTGCCTGTTATTTCACATGCTGCACTAAAAAGTAATCTTACCATCATCTTTTCTTTGCAAAAGCTTGTGCATGGGTTTTTCAACTTCCACCTCCCCTCCCCCTCAGGTACTTACTTGAAAATTAACTGTTGAGGCACTGGACCTGCTTACCTGATATGGAGAGACTGCTAACGTTAGGTGGCTGTCTTGTAAGGCAGGATACACCCAAAGCATGGAACCAACAGCTTCACATTTGCACTACGCCAGTCATCACCACGTTCTGAAAGAACCACAAAATAAACGTTTCCCCTTCACATAATCCAGTGCCTCCATCTCCCCTGCTACCACTTTCCTATCCCAATCTTCCTATCCTACCCTGAAAACATAATGTAACTTGTACTTTTTGAACCTTGTAAAGTGTTCCGAGACCCTCTGGGACAGGCCAGTGCTTAACAAAAATTAGATAGAAGATAATACGGTTGATAATGTTCTTTGTGTCGAGCCTGCCATCAAGTAATACCAACACAAATGTCATGAGGTTCAGGACCCTTCGTTAGGTTGTACCTCTTCCTCTGGACCTTTTATTTCCTCTTTGAAAACCAGAAGGGGAAGATTGTCCTTGCGATGGGCTCCAAGATGAACTGTCCACCTTGAATATATCTGGAGCAGCGTAGGGAACCATGACCTCAAAACCTTCTGTAGTTTGAAGATCCCTGTTGTACATAGGGCTTTTTTTGTCAACTGGCAAAGGGATTTAAGAGCGTCATACTCCTCCATTGCACTCTTAACAGAGTCTTCGACAGCCTTACCGAAAAGTACATTAGGCTCCATCGGCATGTTAAGGAGGGTGGCCTTGTCTCTAGCCTAAAGCCAGGCGTTTCTCTTGATGAGTGAGCCTTCTGCAATGATGCGGCCTGCATCGTATACTGCATCAAGATGATTTTTGAGGATGCAGTTTGATATTACTACAATGAACAACCTGCAGATGCATGATCTATGGGATCCAGAGGACCACAGTTTACATATGAACATGCTAGAACTGAAGGCTATCTTTCTAGCTCTGGGCATTCCCACCCTTGATGCACAGCCTAACAGTATTGAGGTACACCGGCAATATCGTGGTCATGTTCTCTGTTAAATAGCAGGAATGGTCCAGGTCCTGCGCGTAATTCAAGTTATCCAAAGAGCTTGGTGGGGGTGAATTCGATGTAGTATTCATCCCAACACCATGCACATTGTAGGTGAGATGATTAAAGCAATGTCTTAAGCAGGCCCCAAATAGCCTTCTACAAATTGACTCTCTCAACTCCAATAGTAGAGGCAAGCCTCCAGATAAGTGTTGGATTGTTTTCTTTTATGCAATACAATATTTTAAATACGACCCCTTTAATCTTACTATGCATACCATTTATACACCATTTGAGAGCAGAGGGCAGTAAAAATGATGGGTAACTTGACAGAAACCAGACCACCTCTTGATTCTCCTCTGCATGGATGTAATTGCCAAAGCAGTTTGGACGTTTTTCTCTCAACAACTGCACACAGTAGTGGCAGAAATGATAAGTTACACACCGTAGTGACTAACAGTCTTAGTCCATAGTCCACAGTCCCCTTTCCTCCATACTGTACGGGCGTCTCTCCCAAGGAACGGGAGACGGAACCTTTCTTACCAGAAAAAAACCTTCCCCTTTAAATTTAGAGGCACGCGGGGGGCGCAGCCCAGTGAGCATGCGCTGCCCTGACTCCGCCTTCCGGCATCACACCTCAGTCCCCATTGACGCGTCGACAATAGATTTAACATTGCCTAATGACACCAGCATTAAGGGGGAGGTTGGTGGGACGTATGGAGGACAGGGGACTAAGAGTATGTTAGTCACTACGGTGAGTAACTTATAATTACTCTTACGTCCCGTCTCCTTTCCTACATACTGTATGGGCGATTACAACTGATTGTAGCTCCAGGGTGGAGAGGAGACCCTCCTTAAGCAAATAGGTTCTCGAGAACCACCTATCCGAAAGCCTCATCAGAACTAGAGCTGGCGTCTAAAAACTAATGCTTTCAGAAAGCCAAGGGAGAGGCCCAAGTGGCCGCCCTGCTTATGACTTGCCAAGGGACATGGTGCTGGAATGCGATGGCTGTTGCCTTGGCTCTGACTGCGTGGGCATGCATGTTGGCCAGAAGTGGCTTGTGCTGGCACTCGTATGCTTCTTTGACGGCAGAGACCATCCAGCGGGATATGAAGGCCTTAGAGGCCTGATAGCCTGGTCTTGAGCCTCCAAAAGTGAGAAACAGGGCGTCTGACTTGCGGAAGCCCTTGGTCCTGTCCAAGTAGAATTTCAGAGCACACCTGACATCCAGGCAGTGCAGCACACTTTGTGCTTCGTCCTTAGGCTTGGGGAAAAAACGTAGGAATTACTATTTCCTCGTTAAGGTGGAAAGCAGACGGAACCTTGAGCAGAAATGCCGGGGTGCGTCCGCATGACTACCCTGTCCTTGTGAAAGGTGGTATATGGCTCGGAGGCGGCCAGCGCCTGGATCTCGCTGACTCTACGAGCCGAGGTAAGGCCGTCTTGATGGTGACCATCCTGATGTCCGCGGACGCCATTGGCTCGAATGGTTTGTGTGCCAGTGTGCCCAAGACTATGTTGAGGTCCCACACCGGGTGCGGTCTCCTGATGACTCCACCCCCCCCCAACCCCCTTGCTGTGCAAGAAGATGCGCTGGGTCTGTCGGAAGGTGTATCGGGGGCACCTCCAAGAGGCTGAGTAGCTCCGAAAACCATGGCCTGGCCGGCCACCATGGAGCTATCAGAATGATGAGGAGTGGGCGAGACTCCTTGATCTTGCAAATTACACTGTGGATCAGAGGAGTGGGAGGAAAGGTGTAGGCTTTCATGCCGGTCCACTGGAGGTGAAATGCGTCGCCCAGAGAGCAGGGACCCTGACCTTGCCAGGATGCGAACTGGGGACACTTCTTGTTTTAAACTTTCTTTTTGCATTTTAATAAAACATGTGTACAAACAAGCCCAAACAGTGGGCTACCAACTTGCCGCCGTCGCCACCCCCCACGCCCGCCTGCCCACCCCCCGACAGTCCCATTACACAACAGGCTTCTATTGATTTTGATTTACTCAGCTGTAGCTTGTGGTGGCTGATCAGGTGGCACAGTGTTGGAGAGGAGGTGAGAGATGTACAGGCCCCAAATATCTGGGGGTCTCGCGTGGTGGGCTAGTGTCTTTATGAATTCTGTTTCTTGGCAATTTATGATGTCTCTCCTCCAGTTTGCTAGTGTGGGGGGTGTACCACGTCCCCACGCCATGGCCACTCTTCTACGTGCCAGTACCAATAGCATGCTTGCCAGTTTTCCAAAGTGCGAGGACAGGGGTCTCGTTAGCCCTTGGAGTGCCACTAGTGGCGAGTGCTCCACCCTCTCGCCGATTATTGCGTCAGTTTCATCGAGGACATCTGACCAGAATTTGGTCACTGTTGGGCAGCTCCACGCCAGGTGCAAAATGTCAGCATCAGGGGTCCCACATCTGTCACAATATGCGTTTGCCCTGGGGTGATGTCTGTTTCTCTTTTTGGGGGTATAATAGGTTTGGTGCAGAAAGTTGAAGTGGATTTGTTTGAAGCGGGAGTTGAGTGCCACTTTTTGAGTCTGTTGTAAGATATAGTCCCAGTCTTCATCTAGAAAGGGTGTTTGTAGCGTGGTTTCCCATCTTGCTTTCGTTTGGGGGTTCGATGGTAGAGTGTCCATTAGCAGGGCTTTGTAGATAAATGAGACCAATTTGCCCTCCCCTTGTGCCTGAATAACTCCGTGCAGCAGCTGCCAAGTGGGTGGTTGTTGTGGGAACGAAGGAATGAGGGCCTGAAGGGTGTACCGCACTCGGACGTACATAAAAATATCAAGGGAGGAGGTGCTACCTTTCTCCTTCGCTTGCTGCGGTGTTATGAAGGTGTCTTGTATGAAGAGGTCACCTAGTGTATTTATTTTGCACTTGTCCGCCCAGTTCAGATACACTTTCTCAGCGGTGAGTGGGATCCCGGGGATGAATTTAACGGGTAGTAGAGGAGAGTATCTAAACTGTATCTTGTACTTTTGGGCCATTTTCCGCCATGTTGTGTAGGTAGCTTACACTATGTTCAGCGTCGTGTGTGGCACAGCCTGTTTGCTGATGATCACGGCCCTTAGCAGGTTGGGTGAGGCTAGTGCCTGTTCGACCTGTACGTGTGGTCTTACGAACTAGGGCTTATACCAGTGACTGAGGAACTGGGCTTGTGCTGCCCAGTAGTACCGTTCTAAATCTGTAGAGCTAGGCCACCCTTAGTGACAGGGAGTACGAGGGACGAGTATGCCACCCTTGCGGGTTTGCCCGACCAAATGAGGTCTAGAACTAGACTTCTCAGATTACCCAGGAAGCGCCGAGACAACAGGATGGGATGTTGGAGAATAGGTACAGGAGTTTGGGGATAATTAGCATTTTTACCAGTGAGGCTCTTCCCCCAGAGGGTGAGTGGTAGAGTTTTCCACCTGTTCACCTTATCTCTTAGTGATTTCAGTGTGCTTTCGTAATTGTCTTTGAATATGTCGTGGTGGTTTAGGGACATTCGGATTCCTAGGTATCGGACGTGGGCTTTTTTCCAATGGAAGTTGAAGTCGTCTTGAAAAATTTTGGTCATTGTGTTTAAGGGAAAAACAATTGATTTAGATTGATTGATTTTCAACCCTGATACCCGCCCAAACTTTATTATTTCTCGCATGATCGGGTTAAGGTTTTCGCTGGGGTTTTGCATGTACAGGACTATGTCGTCGGCATAGAGGGATATTATCAGACAGTGAGGTCCTATTTTGAGCCCTCTCTGAATTTGGCGTTCCCTGAGGCCTGTTGCTAAGGGTTCCATCATAAGGGCGAATATCATGGCAGATAGTGGGCATCCCTGCCTGGTGCAGCGTTGGAGATTAATATATGCCGAGCGAGTCGACCCAAGAGTGATTGCTGATAGGGGCTGATTGTAGAGAAGTGAAACCAGCTTAATAAACTGTTTCCCAAGTCCGAGCTGTTGCAGCACGGCAAACAAAAAGGGCCACTCGACGGAGTCGAACGCCTTTTCGGTATCCAGCAGCACCGCCACCGCCTGCTGTTCGGGGTCGAGGGCTGCCAGAACCCCGAACATTCTACGTATCCCGAATGTAGTGTTTCGGCCAGGTACGAATCCTGCCTGGTCGGCGAGTACCAGTGCTGGCATTAGCGGGAGAAGTCTGTTAGCGAGGATCTTTGCCAGGATTTTATTGTCGAGATTAATTAATGATCTGGGGCGATAGGATTTACAATTTTCGGGTGGTTTGTCTTTTTTGTGTAGCAGTATCACGTTGGCTTCTCTTAATGTCTGTGGGAGAATGCCAGATTCGATCGCTTCTTCAAAAGCATTTAGCAGAAGAGGGGCTATGAGAGGGGCAAAGTGTTTATAAAACTCACCAGTTAACCGATCAGGCCCCGGGGCTTTGGATGGTGGTAGACTTGTAATGGCTTCTTGGATCTCATCTAGAGTTATGGGATCGTTCAGCGGCTCACGGAGTTCCCTTTCCAACCAGTACAGTTCTGTGTCGTTGAGATAGTTCTGGATCGCCTCGGTATCTGCCGGGCGCCCGGCGCTGTATAGATCTTGGTAGAATGCCCTGAATACTTCGACTATGTCTTCTTCTTTGTGCAGCATATTTCCCTGTGGTGTTTGGATACTGTCCACCCTTGTTGGCCTCCTGTCTGCAGCTATAAGACGAGCAAGAAGGGCTCCAGGCTTCTGGCCTTCGTCGTATTGTCTGATTCTATGATTGTGGCCCAGAAATTTTAACTCGCCTTCAGCTAGGTTTCTGAAGTTGAGAAGTTCTTCTTTCAACATAGCCTGGATGTGGTCTGAGTTGTGAGCGGCTTGCTGCTTTTCCCGTTCCTTCAGGTGTGTTTCGCTGGTCCCTAGATCACGTCTGATAAATTTCAGGATTCCGTTTTCTTTGGCTAGACAGACGCCCCTTACATAGCATTTGAGTGATTCCCACAGCACTCCGGCAGAGTTGACGGTGCCATGGTTGATTTCAAGAAAGGTGCTGATTTCCTCGCTTGGTTCAGTGGCAAATATTTGATCTGCAAGAGATCTGGGTTTGAAGCGCCAATGGGGGGGGCGTGGTCTGGTAGTCGGCAAGCAGCATTTGAGTATTACCGTGGCGTGGTCCGAGAAGGTTTTGGGGAGTATTTGGCAGCTGCCCCATTGCCAGTTGCTGTGTGCGGAGACTAGCAGATAATCGATGGGGGGAGTTCGTATTATGTACACTTGAGTGGTATGTGTAGTCTGTGACTTCCCAATTCTGGATCCTCCATAGATCTGATAGGTCAAATGCTTTGCAGATCTCCTGCACTTGTAGGCTGGCCTTAGACGGGTGCGCGGTTGTTGGCTGTGATTCATCTTTCTGTGTGTCGAGAGGAGTATTCAGGTCGCCTCCCCAGATTATGGTAGCGTTTCGCACTTGCACAAGGCGGGACAGCACCCAGTCAAAGTTGCTTGCGCCGTCTGTGTTGGGGGCGTAGGAGTTGACGAAAACCACCTCCTCTCCCTCCACCATGCCTCGGACCAAAAGAGCCCTTCCATCGTTATCTCTTTCCGTTTTGATCAAGCGAAACCCCAGCGAAGTGTGAAGAAGTATTGCAACTCCCCTGGCATAGGATGAGTATGAAGAGAAGTAGTGATGGCATCCCCAGCTGCGGGCCCACAGGTGTTCGTTTTGAGGTAAAAGGTGGGTCTCTTGAATCATTGCCACCTCGATCTTGTGATGTCTATGTAATTGCAGGATCTTTCACGTCTTGGCCGGTATGTTACCGCCTCTAATGTTCCAGGTAGCTACATTGAATTGGAACGATGATGTTTTACACAGAGCCCATTTGATGGGGTAGCGGTGGGCCACTCCTCGGTGGTGCCCCGACATTTGGGGCAGGTGGAGTGCATGGGAGCTGCATCAGGCGGGAGGGCGCGCGAAGGGTGGCGGCGGGGCCCGGGACAAGGCCCGCGGTTAGGTGGTGGCGCATAGCACGCGTTTCAAACAACAACAATAAAACAATTTTCCTTACACGGACAACCCCCAACTCCTCCGTTTGGAACCCCCCCCCCCCAACTAGAACACAAGGTGTGCTGTGCACGGGGCGCAGATGGCCTTCCGAGGCTTAGACCCCAACCTCCCGTTTGCGAAGATTGTCCTGATGGCTTGTTTCCTTCTTGCTTTGGATCAGTGGGGCGGGTGTTCATCAAGGCAGGACTCTCGTGCTCTTTCTCCGTCTGTGGCTCTGGATATTTGGTTTGCGGATTTATATCCCTGCCTGTCGAGAACAGTGTGGCTTCGTCGGGGGAGTTGAAGAAGTGGGTATTTCCCTCAAGTTGAATGCGAAGCCTCACCGGGAAGAGCATAGAGTACGTGATTTGGTTGGCACCCAATCTGTGTTTAACATGGGTGAACAATCTCCTTTGGGCTTGGACTGACGGCGAGAAGTCCGGGTAAAACTGGATGTCCTCCTCATAGAAGTGGCATCTGCTCTTTTCTCTTGCCATTCTCAGGATCGCGCCCCTGTCCTTGTAGCTTAAGAGCTTGGCGATGATCGGGCGGGCAGGAGCTCCCGGAGCAGGTTTTGTTGCAGGGATTCTGTGGGCTCTTTCCACTACGAATATTTGCGACAGAACTGCGGGACCAAATAGTTCAGTGCATAGTTTTTCGATGTGCTCCTCCATTCTGTTTGGCGGTAGTTGTTCTCTGAATCCGACTATCCTTACGTTATTACGTTATTACGTCTGGAGCGGCCTTCCAAGTCCTAATTTTTGGCCAGTACGGTTTTCATTTGGCCCTCAAGCGTGGAGACTCGGGAGGTGAGTGCTGATGTGCCGTCGTCCAGATCTGACACACTCTGTTCGACGGAGTCGAGCCTGTCACTGTGTTTGTCGAGACGGTGCTGCAGCAGGTCCACCTTGGACGAGAGCGAGTCTTTCTTGCTATCCAGGCCACGTATCCCAGCTTTTAGTTCCATCAGGATTTCGCTAATGTCAGTTTGTTGCAGTTCTACCTCCGATGGATTATTCGGGGCGGTGTTCCGGCCTGGGCGTTTTGGGTGCTGGGCCTGCGTCAAAATGGAGTCTTTTCTGGTACTTGTCAGGCTTCCCCAACTTGATCTTGGAGGGTGTATGGGCGCAGTTCGGTTGGTGGTCCCGTGCTGCAGACGGCAGCGTCGGATTTTTGAGTTTTAGAAAAGGCGCTGTCAAGGCATGCACGAATGGAGGGTCACAGTGCAGTCGTGCCGGGGTTTCAAGTTCCGATTTAGCCGCTGTGTGCCGCGCAAGGGGCTGAGAACCAGCCGCGCGGAAAGTCGTTATGGGCTAAGATGGCGGGGGTGCCGCAGAGCGACCCTTTCTTGCTAGCGTAGCTTTGACTTGCCGTCGCGCTCGTTTTGTGTGCTTCTGTGTGCCTTAGCGCGCCTCCCGCCTCTCACCTGCGGGTGTTCGCTCCGACAACGTCCCTCCGCCGGCTGTGGGCCGAGTAGCTGCTCTGCGGGGCCGGTGAGGCGGCGCCACCGTCTCGAGCGATTCTTGCAGTGCTGCTCTCCAGAGTCCTCTTCCTGCTGTTGCCAGTCTCGGTAGGTCTCACGGGTGGCTGTCTGTCTATGGAGGATTGTGGCTAGACGGGCCGGTTTTCCGGGGGCCCACGCGGTTCGCGGTTGTGCGGCCCGCACCATGCAGTGGGTTTCTCGCATAAGGCGAGACCGATTCTCTCCGGATTTTCGGCAGGGATGAGGTGCTGCGCTAGGGTAGTGTATTTCTTGAGAATTAAATGATTTCGCCTCAGGATTGCCGCGATTAAACAGGATTCATGCGGGAGGTAGCCGAGAGCTTACAGGGGAGCGGCCATCTTGGTCGGACCTCTAGCGCCCTCCTCTGGGACACTTCTTGTTGTGCCAGGTGGCAAAGAGATCCACGTGGGTGTGACCCCACCTGTTGAAGATCTCCTGAATAACAAGGTTGTTTAGCTGCCAGCATTGTCTGCGCGCAGCCTGCTGAGCCTGTCCGCTTCCAGGTTGGATTCCCCCGGGAGGTGGACTGCCGAGAGGAAAATGTCATTTTCCAGGGTCCATTCCCACATGCTGATCACCAGTCTGCACAGAGGAGGGGATTTGGTGCCTCCCTGCTTGTTGACGTAGTACATGCTGGTCGAGTTGTCTGTCTGGATGAGGACAACCTTGCCCCTGAGAAATGGTAGGAATGCTCTGAGCGCTAGCCAGATGGCATTCAGCTCCAACCAATTGATGTGGTATTCCTGTCCCTGTCAAGTCCAGGTGCCTTGGACCGAAAGCTCGTCCAGGGTGGCTCACCAGCCCTCGAGCGAGGAGTCTGTGGTGATGGTGGTCTGCAGAGAGGACGGCCAAAAGGACTTACTCGTCTGTAGGTTACAGTCCACGGACCACCATGTTAGGTTTGGGCAGAGAGATGGGGGAACGTTGTTCTCGGATTGCTCGCCCCGCTCCTGATTCCATGAGGATGAGAAGTGCAGCTGAATCCTTCTCACCTCAGTCTGATGTGCGGCACGGCTAATAGGACCGCTGCCAGTAGACCCAGGAGATGTTAGTACCACCATGCCGAGGTCACCTCTCTGCTGAGGAAGTGGGCAGTGGCCCTCTTGATGGCCGAGATTTTGTCCTCCGACAGGAAGACCTTCTAGGAGCACGTGTCCCAAATGAGTCCCAGGAATGTCAGTCTGCATAGGCTGCAGCTGTGACTTCTTGAGGTTGAGCGAGAAGCCCAGATCGTGGAGTGTATTCATAAGGGTATGGGAAGAGTGGAGAACCGCTTCTGGAGATGTAGCCCTGACGAGTCAGTCGTCAAGGTATGGGTAGATGTGGAGGACCTGCGCTCAAAGGAGGGACGCCACAGCGTTCATGAGTCTGGTAAAGACCCTGGGGCCGAGTTGAGGCCAAATGTAAGGACTTTGTATTGAAAAAGGTAGCCCATGATCCTGAACCGTAGGAAGGAATGATGGGACTGCCAAATTGGGACGTGTAGCTACGCGTCCTTCAGGTCCAGGGAGCACATACAGTCTTCCTTGTCCAATATCCGCGGTATAAAAGCTGGCGTAACTATCTTGAATTTTTGCAGGGGTAGGGAGAGGTTGAGGGTGGAAACGTCCAGCACAACTCTCAGGCCCGCCTGGTTTTTCTGAATGGTGAAAATCCTGGAGTAAAAGCCAAAGCCTCGCTGGGAGGCTGGAACATCCTCCACTGCCTGGCTCTCTACGAGCGACCGGATCTCTGCCAACAGAGTTGCTGTCCCAACCTGTGGGAGTGGAGGGGAGGAGAGGCTGGGATAGGAAGGCGATACCTCGTGGATACTACGGAGTGGATCCAGGGGGTCCGCGAAATTCTGGCGCCAGAAATGTGCATGAGAGCAAGCCTGCCCCCCATCGGAGACACGTGGACCCGAAGGGGCGTGTCATGCCTTCTTTCCCTCCGAGGCCGACGCTGAGGAAGGGGACTGGAAAAAGCCCTTACTCCCCCCAGCCCCCTTTTTGTTGTTGGCACCGGTTCTGAGACGGCGAGCAGTCCGATATATATATATGATCCTTTTCTGAGCGCTGCTGAGATTGGGTGTACGATTTGGGTGTGGTCTTTGTAAGAATTGGTAGAGACTTTGCCGTTTGTGCACGGTTTTTCTTTTTGTCCAGCTCTTCGTCCATAGAGGAGTGGAACAGGTCTCCCACCCTCCCCCTCAATAGTAGATCTAGAATGCGCTCCTTGACATCAGAGTTGAATATGGTTGCCCGGAGCCAGGCTGTTCTTCTCATGTCCGTGGAAATACAGATGGAACGGCCTGAGGTATCGATATGAGCCACTGTGGATTCGATGAGGTCATGCACCACCAGCTTGGCTTCAGCTAGCTCCGCCTTAAAGTGTGATTGGCACTGGGTGGGGAGTTCCGGGAGGAAGTCTACAATTTCCCACCATAAACTTTAGTTGGCGGCAACCTGTATGGCGTCTGTGTTGGCCCGACGCAGGTGCAAGGATGCGTTGGAGTAGATTTTCTTGCCGTACGCCTCAAAGATCTTCTCCTCCTTGCCTAGCAGCGCCGCAGAGGAGGAGGCTGAGGACGACTGAGGCTTGAGGTATAGTGATGCCGCAGCGATCACCGAGGAGTGTGGCTGAGGATGGGTCGAGAGCAAGAGTGTATCCCCCTCCATCTGTCTGTACTTGGCGTCCAGGCGTCGATTCACCGGCTGGGCCGAGTGGGGCTTGAGCCAACCCTTCTTGGCCAGGGAGACTACATTGGTTTGCAGTTGAATCCCTGTGTTGGCAGAGGGGCGTTGCGCGAGGACTTCAGCCAGAACCCCCTCTGCCAGCTGTTCGACCTCAGGTTGGGGGGAGGCCGAGGTACTCCGCAAGGCCAGCAAGACGTCTGTGGAAGGCCCTGACTTAGGATGGCATGTCCGGATCCTCCTCCTCGTCGTCGTCATCCATATCCTGCGGATCTGGGAGGATCCTGTGGAGGAGGAGGAGTAGATGGCGCCAGAGGCTGGGGTACAGGGACCGCAGCTGGAGGCAGAGGAGGCGGCAGAGGTTGAGGAGTTGGCTGTGGAGCCAGAGGAGGCGGCTCCACCGGGGCCTGGGGGCCCGATGGAGGAGTCTGTGGTGCAGCTAGCAGGCGGGGATGACTTCCCTGATGGCATCTTTGACGATACCCCCAAATGAGGAGACCTCATGAGGCAGAGGAACTTCTCTAAGAGCACCCCCTCACTGGCCAAAGAGGTGGCAGGGGGTGCCAACAGGGTAGCAGGGGCTGCTGGAGCCGCTGCATACCCTGTCCGTATGGACGCAAAGGAAAGCTGTCCTGTGCAAATGAGGGGTAGACTGTAGGCCACGTACCTGGTCGAGGCCAGTCCCACCTTGACACTCGTTCTTCGCTGAATACCTGGAATGGTGTCAGACGGCCATTTTGTTCAGGTGCCTGCGACGTGGTGCTTGGTCCGCTGGGTCCAGCCTCGTCCAAGACTCTTGCGTGTGGATCACGAGGCCTAGCCAGCTCCTCTGGCCTCGGCCCGGTAGGTGCGACACCCTCGATCCGAGGGTCGGTAGAGCTGCGTTTAGGCACCCCCTCGATTTATTTCCAGTATTAGGGCGTAGCCCCACGGACGAATTGCTGGTATTAGGGCGTAGCCCCTCAGCCATGGTCCCAGTAAAAGGGCGGAGCCCCTCGGGTGTAGACCCGGTAAAAGAACCTTCCGGTCCCTCAACACTGCACTCGGGAGGATCAGAGAATCCCTCGACCCGAAGGGCAGGAGCTGTAGCAGCCTCGGTGCACGTGCCGGTAGAAGGACCTGGGCGGTCCCTCCCGCGCGAGTCCCTGGGAAGGCATCTCCCTTGCGGGGTGCGCTGGAAAATATCGGCCCTACCTTGGGCCTGGTATGATACTTTACGAAGATCTTGAGATCCTCTGGAAGAGCTCCCTCCACCTGGCAAGTCTGTTCTTCAGCGCCTTCGAGAACAGCGAGTCACACGCCGAACATGACTGCCAACCATGGTCTGAGCCAAGGCAACGTAGGCACAGGGCGTGGGGGGTCTGAAGTTGGGAAGAGCCCATTGCAGGAGGACACCTGCTGAACCCTGTAGAAGTCGACATGCGCCAGGGAGTAGCGTGACGCCCGAGGACCGAGTACCTGAATGATAGATGGGACAAAGAAGAAGTATCCATGCGTGGCATTACATGGTTGAACCCAAACCCAGAGGCGCTGGTGAATTCGGCCCATTCCCGTCGACGAGGAAAAGGGGACTGGGGTGTGGCGCCAGAGGGCAGTGTCAGGGCAGCGCATGCTCCTTGGACCACACCCCCACACACCTCTAAATTTAAAGGGGAAGAAGGTTTTTTTCTGGTGAAAAAGGTTCCGTCTCCCGTCCCTTGGAAGGGAGGCCCGTACAGTATGGAGGAAAGCGGATGGGACGAAAGAGTAATAGTTTCCTTCTAATCTGCTGCGTTTTGTGTCTGTAGACGTTCATGGAGAGGAGAATTATGCATACATATTTATTTTTCTAGCATTTTCAGATCATGGCAGCAGTAAGATGGAAAACTTAGTTACAATTGGGAAGTACCTTTTTAACCAACAAATGATGCTTTTTTAGAGAATGCTTGCTTGCATTAGACAAAAGCATTTTTCGTACTCTGTGTTGTGTGCATTTATCAAAGCTGCATCCATGTGGTGTCTTCATGTGTAGGAGAGAGTGTTCCACAAACGTAATAACTTGTTTGAAGCCAGACATCTTTGTTACACCACTGTTTTGGTTATGCGTTATATTAATTTCCAAGTTTAGTAATGTTATGGTTGCATACTTTTTACACTCTTCACGCTCCAGTTTCAGAAAACGCTTGGAAACTGCTTACCAAATATACAGAAACAAACTAAGCGTACCTGTTTAACCCTCGTTTGAACTTACCTTCCATATCTGTGGAACATCGTATCCAATCTGTAACTAGCGCATAGATGCCCGAGGGCTTTGTGAACTGCTATAAAGGTAATAATAAATAAGTAGTAGCAAATATGCATATGGCTGTTGTGGTAAGTAAGAGAAGGGAGACAGACCGGAGGACATGTTCAACAATTGAATTTAAAGAAATGTAAGAAAACCGCATCCAACCCTATTTCTATGAAGCTTTTCCTGCTCTACAAAATAAAGGGACTCTGTCGAAATCTATTCTAACCCATTATCTGCCCAACCACCATAAAAAGAAAGGCAAGAGAATAGAAGCTTGGGAATAGGATACGGTTAGTCCCTCCCCCCTCCCTTACAAATATTTAGTGTTGGCTGGCTTTCTGACCCCACAGCAAAGAGTTAATCTGGTATCTTTCAGTTCTTTGGACTCAAGTTCCAAAAAAAAAAAAAAATCTTGCTTTTTTTTTGTTTTTGGTTGCTACAAGTTCCTTGTCATAGTCCAAACAGTCTTTCGCTCACCCCTTTGTGGGGAATCCGGTTTCTCAGCTTCAGGTGGGCTATGGGTCTGTTCAGCCCTACTGTAGTAGTCGCTTCGCTCACCCCGTAAAATCCCTGCCAGGGGACTCCTTCTCCAAGCGTGGTGCGGATACAAACCGGTTCAGCCCTGTTTGGTAGCTTGCTTTTCTCACCCCCTTCTGGGTTACTCAGCCCGGTATGGGCTAATGGCTTTCTAAGCCTTTCTTCTCGGTCTTCCACGGTTTCGTCGGCTATTTGGTTTTGCAGCCCTGTGTGAACTTTTGGCTTTCTCAGTATTCATGTTCTCAGTTTCTTCTCCCGTTCGTGGGAAAGTGTTCTTGCAGCCCTACGTGGGCTCCTGGCTTTTCCAGCCATACACCCCCTTCTGGATTACACAGATTCTTAGCTCAATGCAGACTTTGCTCTGGCCTGACCGCCTCCGCCCGCTCTAGGTATAAGGTTGGGTAACTTTCGGCAACGGAGTCCATTCGGGGCTCCGCTGTCTCAGGCCGGCACGATTCAGCGTCCCAGATCTGGTTTCAGTCTGCACACTTTGGCGGTCCTGAGCTCTCCAGGGTCTCCGCCTTACACAAAGCTGCAGCGTCCTGCAGGATTTCCAAACTCTCCGCCCACCACGTGTATGACGTGGTTCTACATTTTGCTTGATCCTGTGAGGGAGGAACTCCCTTTTCGGAACATTGGTGCAGGTTAGCATTTCTCATTCTCCAGCCGCCTCTCTTGTGCTGCTGGAATCCAGGTGTATTTGTCTCCACCCTGGAAAGAAAGGGAAAATGCTGCTGGTCCTGGTGCGCATAAGAAGGCATTAACAAATACAGCTCAGAAACCAAGCCATCCACTTTAAAGGGGCCCTGTATATGATTATCCTGTTCAACCACCCATGTAGCCAACAAACTGAGGATTTAGAAGTGAAGGGGGGTGGGGGGGAGGGTGGAATCCTTACTTGGGACATCCTTGTTCACAGTGGGTTGTCACCCCAGTGGCATCCCACTTGCCCTGTCCTCTAGGGACGGTATTGCATAGAGAGGTCACCTCCGTAATCACCCAAGGGGGAGACTGCCCCTTGGGGAGAAGGGACACATTCCCTGTATTTGTCACATGGTGTATAATAATGGCAAGAGTAGAATGAAAGCTTTCTTCAGTTAGGTTTCCAAAATCTAGAACAAAATATCTACAAAAATGGTGGCCTAATGCACTTTAGAAAGGAACTGTATATGGTAGACGATCCCAAACCCAAAAGAAAAGAATATTCATTTAACATACAGCCCTGGGTTTGTAACAAGCAAGTTGTGGGACACTGTAGTGAGGGGGCAATATTCTTGAGGTTGAAATGGAACAGAATCTGGATACAGGCGCAACTCCAGGGTGAAGGAATAAGACGTTGGACTAAACTCTCTGCAGAGAAGGGGAACAAAAGCATCAACTTTTTAAAAGACCACATAACAGGGGCAGGAAATTGGCAATCAATCAAGGGAACAAAACAGTGTCTCCGGTTTTGGTACTCTACTGAAAAGGGGGCAGGCCAGAAAGAGCATATAGTATTTCTTTTTCTTTTTGAATGCCAAAGATAGCCCCATTCAATTATTCTCTACACCTTAAACAATACACCAAATCCCTGCTTAATAGGCCTCAAGCACCAACCTCCTTCATAATATAGAAAGTATGACTGACGTGCTGTATAAAGAGTCAGACCCAAAAGGAAATCGTTCTCCTCTAGTTTTGTAACAAAGACGGACGACCATAGCCCCATTAAAGGTAAAGCTTTTCCAAAACGATAGCAACATACCTGTCCCTTGAACGATTTTCTTACTGAATTTCTATAAAACTGTATCCATTGCCCTGCCTACCAAAGCAGGGCGAAGCAATGTGCCTGATTTTTTAGCAAAAGCATGTTTGGCTGGTCTGCAACAGGAAAAATATGCTAACCTCTGCACTCGTACAACAGATCAGTGATAGGAAACAGACTTCTGTCATAAACACCACAATTCAGTAATCCAATGTTTCTAGGTTATACATAAGCAAAAGTGGTCAAGGAGAGGGATGGCATTCCCTAGAAGGTAATAGCATTGTGACTGTGCTTCATCAGCCATCATATACTATATAATAAAATGGAAGTATGTGGCCCAATCAGATTTTCCGGCAGGTGAATGCAAGCCCGCCTCCCCACACCCCACTACTAAGGCTCCTGGCTGTGCTCTGGGGCCAACTTGCTGGCATCGTGCGATATGCTTCTAAACTCATTCACATTCAATGCTCCTCCAGACTGTTTCTTCTCGACCCGACTATCAAGTGAGTTCTGGGTCTGTCTCACCCCCATAGAACCTCTTCTTCCAAGTCTTCAATCCTGAAACTACTCTACTCTACGGTGTCTGTTTTTTGCCCTAACACTGTGACTCACTCCAACATCTACTGATTTCTGTGCTGCCCTCCCTGTGTCCTTCAAAATCGTGCTGATGGCCTGAAAATCGTTTATTCTGTGCCCCCTTGCTGTTTCGAAAGTGCGTGTTGGTGGCCGGGCCCTGAAAAAAGCCAGAATTGCATTGGAAATGCATTTAGCAGATAAATCGGCAAAGGCAATGGGCTTATTGCCAAGCAGTTTTACTATGTAAATAATAATAAAGCAAACCGCCTACTTGCTAATAAATTAAAAAGTTACATGTGAGGGACAACGTACCAATACTTATGGGGGCAGATGGGGTGCCCCGGCATGGCGAGGGAGAGAAAATGGAAATTCCACTAGAGCACCATAGGGGGATCATGACCGGCCCCCGAACAACACATGAAGCACAAATGTATTACCTGGGATCCATTTGCAGTCCTCCTCCCCGAATGCCTCTGGACTCGCGAGAGCTCCCAAATACCATGGAGGAAATAGGGGAGGCCATCAATTCGCTAAAATCCACGGCTCCATGTCCTGATGGGCTCTCAGCGCAGTTTTACAAAATGTTCTCCCACATCCGAGCTCCCCAACTGGCAATTTTGGTCAACTCTTTCCTCACTAGTGGTGCAATCACCCCATCCATGAGCTAAACGACAACAGTGCTCATCCCAAAGCCGGGTAAGGACCCTGCCCAGTGTGCCTCTTACAGGCCAATTACTTATGAATAATGACGCCAAGGTCTTTTCGAAGATCTTGGCGGCCAGACTGGGCAGAGTCCTTCCTGAACTAATTCATCCGGATCAAACAGGCTTTATACCTGGGCACACCACCCATGATCACATTAGGCACACTGTACACCTAATTGAAAGTGCTTCTAGGCTCAAGGTGGAGCTTGTCGTCATTTCCCTTGACGCGCATAAAGCCTTTGACCTGCTGGACTGGGGTTTTATTAGCCAGACCCTGGCCTTCTTTGGCTTCGTGCCTAACTTCACCAAATGAGCAATGGCAAACTATCAGCACCCGTTCACCTCTCTCAGGATAAACGTCACCAATTCAACCAACATTGCAATCTCCAGGGGCACCCGGCAGGGCTACCCACTATCGCCACAGATGTTCGCACTATCTATGGAGCCGTTTGCCATTCGCCTCTGGGAGGATGCAAACAATAAAGGTCTAAAAGTGTGGGGATAGAGGCGCACACTTACACAGCAACGATATACGCAGACGTCCTTTTAACCATAACACAGGTCGGCAGCTCAATGGTAGCCTTGTGAAGGTAAATCGATGCTTTCGGTAGTGCCTCTGGCTTCAGAGTTAACTATCACAAATCTGCAGCAATGGCGGTAAACCTCCCACATAACCACAGAGTAGCCCTGGCTGCCAAGCATCCGGTCCCCTGGGTTACCTATAGCATAACCTACCTAGGGGTCCAAATCGCTGATAGGGTAGGAGGGCTATACCGGTCCAACTTCCCGAAGTTGTTTAGCAAGCTACATAAGGATCTGGACAGATGGCAGAAGGAGATGATCTTCCGGTTAGGCAGACTGACCGCCGTAAAAATGAATGACGTCCCTAGACTGCTTTATCACAGCAGAGCCCTACCAGTCCACGTCCCTGTATCAGATCTGCAAAAATTACACAGGAAAATACTAAAATGTATCTGAGGGGGGAAAACCTTGTATATCTAAAAGAATCATGCTGTGCAGCACTGGTATGGGAGGCTTGGGAGCCCCGGACACACTCAGATACCACAAAGCGGCACAACTGGCCCATGCGTTCTCGTGGGTTGCCACCATTAACCTTCCACGATGGAGGCAGATTGAAGAGGCCTAGAGCAATGCCCCCCTGGTGGCACTCCCCCCACCTCCCACTACGACAGGCCTCCCCAAACTGGGCCCCGCTATCCTTCACCAGAACCACGGTCAAGGATTGGCGTGACGCTGCTCGTTTATGGGGCTGCTGAGGTACACTGGGGCCCCTGACCTTGATGGGGAATAATCCCGAATTCTACCCCAGTTGGCACCCGCAGGTCTTCACCAAGTGGAAGGAGGGAGGACTAGTACAGATCTCAGACTTCCTAATTAATGGGGCTCCCGTACCATTCCAGGAATGCAAAGAAAAATTCTAAATCACGGAGGCGGAACGATTCATCTATTCACAAATTAGGCACTGGGTCTCGCAGACCACTGTTAGAACCAAAGGGGGTGGGGTGGGGGGGCGGGGGTTTAACAGCTTTGGAATTTATGCTTACGGCACCCAAGACCAGGGGCAGGATCTCAACTCTCTACCGCCCATTAGACAGAGCGGATCCCGAGAAAAAAAGAGAAATATATGCTGGCTTGGGAGAGGGACCTGGGTCGGACACTAGAGGTGGAGGACTGGGGTCGGATTTGGGCCCGGGCACACAAAGGTTCAAGATGTGTCACCAATAAGGGGGGGGCTGAAAGTATGCTTCAGATGGTATTTGACCCCGGAACTACTCAACAAATATGACCTGAAGCTACCTGCACAATGCTCGCGGGGATGTGCAGCCACCGGAACGTCGTTTCACCCTCTCTGGGACTGCCTGAAGGTCTCCCCCTTCTGGCGCGAGATCTTAAAGCATATAAGGGTAATCACAGGATTGAGCATCCCATGGGACCCAAGAGTGATTTTTCTGGGAGACACACAGGGAGGAGCCTAACTGCTATGAGGACACATGGCTAACCTATGCACTCCGCTACTGACAGCAGCCAAACTAACAATTACACAACTATGGAAGAACTCTGAGGGCCCGGCCCTCCCGCTGTGGTGGGCGAAGTGCTGGAACACAGTGGTGGCAGAAAAGATCAGAGCTATCCAGTCGAAAAATATAAATAAATTCTACAGCACCTGGGCAGCATTCCTCAACTATTCTGACAAGTACCCGGGCCGGACCCACCGTCCTCCCATCACTAGGTGGATATCCTAACTCAGTCAAGAGGTCTGGGCACGACTTTGTGTCACACGCAACAGCGCAGTAATTGACCAGGCCTCGTACTGATTCGGGGACCTCATGCCGAACTGCGAGATAATTGACCCAGGGGAATGGGCGGTCCCTAACGAATGCAATCCCCAGCACGGCCCGTTCGGACCTGGCGTCATATTGTGACACGGCAGCCGCCTTTTCCCTACCCAAAGCTGAGGTTTATATTTGCACATTGCACAATAAAACATGTTGTTGAAAAAAAAAAGTGCCCGTTTGCCTGAAATTCGTATTTAGATGTGCCTGCAGAGCAATGTGCTTATTTGTCTGAAACCCCCAGCCCTCTGACAGCCTTTGTCCCCTACTTTGTGACCCACCCATTTCTTGGTTCTCAGTGCATCAGCCTGTTAGGTGTCCTCCCCAACATTGTAGCTAGCTTTGTCACTATCTCTCCTATCTTCTCCAACTGCTTCTCTATTTTCTATCCCTCTCCCATTACTAATCTGCCAAACGAAACTTTAGAAGGAGATACAGGGCTCCAACCCAGCCCTTCCTATTGAAGAAACCTATGTCACGGCTTCCACCAGAGAGACTCTCACAGACATCCTCTGTCGTTCCCTCACCCAACCTATGGACCTGATACATGGTCACCTTTCTCTCTCCTATTGCCTCTTTCCCCATTAATGGTGGCACCCGCTGGAGGTTCTCCTCAACCTATTTGCCATTTCCAGGGTCGTCATCAATGTCTATCTGAATGGAAAAGTCATTGTTCGGCGTCCTCAACCCAACCACCTTCTCTTTGACAGGCTCCTACCTCGCCTCTGAAACCTTACCTCTCCCTCTGAACAGGCTCCCTTGCCCATTGTGCCTTCCTCCTCCTCTGCACAAGCTCCCCTGCCTGCTGTACCTTCCTCGTCCTCTGCACAGGCACCCTGGCCCCACATACATAGCGGTCCAGACTTTGGATCTCTCTTCTCTCTTCACACTTAAAGCTCTCCGCTCACATTGGCACACCCGGCACAGCCCCTAGGATTCAAAGTCACCAGACCCATGAAAAGTGTGACAGTGGCTGCCTTTGCAACCACCTACTCTCTGCCTCTTACGCCTGTGGTCGGCTCTCACCCGGTCACAGCCCTCGCTAACTTAAATCTCTCCATCTCCAACACCCTGGACATTATTGCCCCTGTCATGAGGGTCCGACTGAAGCCTTCCAAATAGTGCAACTCTTGGTACAACTCTAAACCTGCCCTTAAACGCAAGTGTTGGGCAGCTGAACGGAAATGGAATGCATCAGGCGGACCCTCTGACAAACTGTACTGCCGCCTCCTTCAAAGGCGATATTAACTCTGCATCCGTACCAAGAAAAGTCTCTTTACTCAATCCTGCATCTCCGTGGCATCAAACACGAAGTTTTAAAAGTCTAATGAATTGGGCAATCCTACAGCAGCCTCCTCTTCAGTCACACTCACTCAGGACCTTTGCTCGGCCCTGGCTTCTCACTTCACGGCTAAACACCCATCATCCTTTCCTCTGACTTCCACACCAAATCATACACCAACACCCCGGGACCCTCCCTTGGCCTCTCCACCACCTCTCCTCTCTTTGCTCACTCACATCACACCTGAAGAGGTCGCCAAACAAGTCTGGTCCATCAAGGCCTCGTCCAAACAGGTGGGCCCCTGCCCCTCCAAAACCATTAACGACAACATTGACTCTCGCCCCAGCTGATCTCTGCAATCTCTTTTGCCACTGGAGTTTTCCCAACTGCTCTTAAGCACTCCCCTTGTGCACCCTCTGCTTAAGAAACCTTCTGCCGACCCCACCATTCCGGCAAACTACCGCCCCATCTCCATCACCCCTTTCCCAGGCAAACTCCTGGAGAAACTGGCCATCTCTCAGCTCACCCTCCACACTGAATCTGCCGGCTGCCTCCAAGACCATCAGTCTGGCTTCAGAGCATCCAGAAGCACGGAAGCTGCTCTTCTGTACACCCGTGAAGACCTGCTCTCTAATGTTGACACTAACACTCCCCTCTGTCCCCGTTCTTCTGGACCTCTCCTCTGCCTCCGACACCGTAAATCACAACATCCTGATCGCATGTCTCCGGGACACCCGGGGAATCACTGGTCAGGCGTGGTTAACCTCCTTCCTGTCCGACTGCCCATCGCAGGTGGAACTTGGGTCTTTGCTTTCCACTATCACTCTTTCAACTTGCGGCGTCCCCCAGGGCTCTAACCTTTCCCACTGGTTCTTAAATGTCTACATGGCTGCCCTGGCACGTGACATTGCCAGTTTCACCTCTAATCCGCATAGTACTGCAGATGACGCACAACTCTCCTTCAGGCTGCCCTCAGCCACCTCCTTTACCTCGCTCATATCCGACTGTCTGCAATTCAGTCATGGTGGGCTGTAAACGACCTATGCCTCAACGCCAGTAAAACCAAGATCATTCGCATTGGGACTCCAGCTCAAACTTTCCCACTCTGGCCGGCCTCCCTTGGCCCTGCACCCGAACCCACATGTGAGGCAATAAACCTCAGGGCCATCTTCGACTCTACTGTCTCCTTCTCCACGCACATTTCGGACATCTCCAAAAACTCCAAATACCAGCTGTACTTCCTCAGAGGTACTCTTCCTTTTCTCACCTCCCCCCCTACCCCCTGAGGCTCACTGTCTCCAGAGCCATGGTTCTCTTCAAGGCTTGAATACTGCAACCGCCTCTTTCCCAACCTCCCTGCCTCTGCTCTGCACCCTCTGCAACTCATCCAGTACAGAACCGTGAGACTTAACCTTGGCCTCAAGCCCAGGGACTGCATCTCTCAGCGCAGAAATCCCTCCACTGGGTCCCCGTGGCCGGAAGGATCAGGTTCAAGACCCTGTGCATTGTCCACAAGGCTTTCTGGGGCCTGGGACCCACCTATCTTCATTGATGCCTTCCTAAATACTATCCCTCCCAAACCTTCCGCTCCTCTACCTCCAACCTTCTGCGAGTGAGCCGGTTCTCCAAGCAGAGATTTGGAGGGATATCTTTATCCTCAGCAGGGGCCTCCCTCTGGAATAGCCTCCCTGAGTCTTGAGCCTGACCTCCTTAGGGTCCAGGAAACTCCTTAAGTCATTCCTCTTCTCTTCATTCACTCTCCCTCTACCCTGATAACCTCTCTCTCCGTTCTATCCCCCTCTCCCTCCTTTTCCACACGCATGCCGATGGGAGTACCTCAGTCGCACAGGTCCCCAGCACTCTCGCTAGTCCACCAGTACTTGCCTCTGGGCTTGCACTTGCCTCATTGCTACTGCACTGAGTCAATTACCCATTGGCATCTCTTAGCACTTACCCAGTTTCTGAACAACTGGGCCCATTTGTACTCCCCCCCTCATCCCCCTGCACTTGTCCTCCCACCACCCCCTCTGGACCTTTTGCACTTGCACAATCTGAACGTACCATGCCTTGATGATCGTCTATCTTTTTCCTCTGTGTCGTCCCTCCTACATGGGGCCACCTCTATGCTCTTGGAAAAACTGTAGAATCGTCGTCAGACCTATTTGTGGTTAGCTACACTGTTAATTGTATTATTTGCACTTACTCTGCCTGGGCATACTGGTTATCGTTCAGAAACTGAAGGACTTTGAATGACTGTTTTCTCCCCTTTTCCCTCCCTCATTCCGCGCTTTTAAACATTTGCCTTGTGTATAGGCGCTTTACAAATAAGCATTACCATACCATGTTTGTCTGAAGCCCTCATGTGCAGTAGAGCTACCCGAAGGCACAGAATGCTCAGTTGGAGGGAGCTGTTGCCTTAGGATATACAGTAGTCCAATTTGCATAGCTTCACCTGTTGTCACCGCTAGAGGGAGCTGTAGGCTTAGGATCCATAGTGCTCCTACTGTGTTAACGAAAACTGCACTTTGGCCTGTGTACAAGGGCCTGTACATTAGTTAATCATGAATCAAGAAATGTTTGGCACGGAAATCTCAAATACTATTATACACCAATAAAATAAAAATTGTGTTTTAAACACTTTAAAAAATAGCTTTATGAGCAAATGCCTATGCATAGGATTTACCTTGACCGATGGCGGCCTTGACATTTTTAACTTCTGGGTCCACCGCAAAGCAATCTTAGTGGTTTTTCTACAGAACTATTTGTCCCACAAGACAAGGGAAAAACAGATTATTTTACTCCATGTAGATTGGCAAAATGTGCTCATATACGGATTGCTGCAAATAATGATTAACACGGCACCTATATGCTAGCTGGGAAACGAGATCAAAACGATCGCCGAAATCATAAAACGATTTTCTGGATTTAACTCACGTATCTGCATAACTTATTTTCGTGCACTACACATGAGTTTGTGTGAACTACATAACAGAAAACGTTAAATTGTAAATAATCTTACCCGAAATGCTTAAAAAAGCAAATTTTCCAGCAAAAAACACCATTTATTGCGTCATTTTAGCCTGATTAAGAGGGCCAGCAAAAATGCTGCAATTATTGGAATTGTCTTGCAAAACTTACTTTTTTATGCGTCAAAATGTTCATGCCGGTATACCGGGAGGGGCAGTTTAAAAACAGAAAATACTGTTACGCTCGTGCTATGAGGATGAAGATGGGACTAAGAACAAATGATGGGAGAGAAAAAGAAGGTAATATTGGAATGAGCGAGGGCAAGAGGAGAAATAAGGAAAAAACG
Source organism: Ambystoma mexicanum (assembly GCF_040938575.1). Lineage (NCBI taxonomy): Eukaryota > Metazoa > Chordata > Amphibia > Caudata > Ambystomatidae > Ambystoma > Ambystoma mexicanum. Next base: position 593,315,791 of record NC_090931.1, on the reverse strand, counting down.
AGGTAAAGCGGGAGCGAAACAAAGGAGGAAAATACCAAGGGTCAAAGAAAAACGGAGAAAATTAACATTACATTAAATCATATAACACAGACTTTAAAAGAAAAGGTTAATAAGCTTAAAGAAAGTTTGAAAAGCATTAATAAAAAAAATACTTACAAAAGAAAATACTAAACATGAAGACAAGTGGATAAAAAACGAAAGAAATAAAAAGTTCAACCAGTTGATTAAAGGTGTACCAAGAAGGCACGATTTAAAAGGAACTCTTCGTCCGAAGGGTCTTGACCTGCTTTTTTCGGGTCATGGGTAAGCAAGGGGGGAAAAAATAAAAATAAAACTAGCCTTCCATTTAGTGCCTAGGTTTAAGCGAAATGGTTCAGTCCTCGGCACGAGCATTTAGACATGTGAGCTCGATGCCATGGCCTCGCAAGCGGAGCGTCGCTATCCTACCTACCTGGCGCACCTGCTCGTTCATCTGACAGATTAGGAGGACAGCGCCACAGAGGCTCTGCTACTCTCTCCTGGGGGGGAGGAGGGGTGTCACCCTTGGACTCGCGGCGCTCGTGCAGAGGTAACAGAGGAACCGCCGCACGCCATGCAAAGGCCGGCTGGCATGGGCGCCTGTTTATTCCAGGAAATTGTGTCATACTGCCACTTAAAGCGATCCGAGTGGAGTGGACCATCTCAAATGTGAGGACTAATCTAGCGGCGCAGGGTGGGAGAGGGAGGCGGCGACAGAGGGGGCACTCGAGGTAATCCATGCTGAGCCCCCTCGGCATTGGCTGCAGAGACGACACAGAAGCTTCTACCTCTTCAGATGTTCCGACTGTACCACCTGCGGCCCAACTTGGGGGCCGCCAGCCTGCCGCCCTGCCTGGGTGATGTGCAGGACCGTTCCTAGGAACAGGACAGCTGCGCAGGCGGTGTGCTCGCCCGCTGCAGCACCATCTCCGGCGTCGTCGCCAACTCAAATCTCATGTTACCAGTCCATTAACAAACAAACACTGTACAGGAAGAGCTCGGGACACTAAATGCTAGTCATATTTCCATATTTTGGAGGCGCAATTGATTAAACGAGACGCCCCGCACAAAACGTCGCAAACGCACAAGTTTACTGGCAGCAGTTCTATCCATAATGTGCTAGATCGAAACCGACATGCATATCACAGCCGCAAAATATAATAAAAGCATCCTTTATGCATATCAGTAATAACGTCAGCAGTCCCGTTATTATGGAGTCTTTAATAAACTCATGTTCCCATTACTCGCCAGTTGACCCGAGTTCTCAGTGACCACACAGTAGCCTTGGTCCTATTCTTCCATTATAATACACCCAATTAAAACCGACCTAGCACCACTACTCTATAGTTAACGCTGCAGTGGCAGTCCCGTATGATTAACCCACCAGCGCCAATAATCCCGAGGGTAAACTCTGCTGTGCCTTTACTAATGGGAAAGCTTCCAATGACGTAACTACAGTAGGCCATACAATGTGGTAACTCTATAGTAAAACCCGCGGGGCCGTTGTACAACAGTTCACTGTGCCATTAATAGTAAACCATGCAGTTCTGTTACCCAATGGTTACCCAGTTGAGTTATTACTCCATAGAGCAAGTCCCATGGCACACTTACCGCACCATAAACCCAGAAGTGCCACTTGTAAACATGAACATGCAGTAACACTGCAGTCAAATCCTAGTTCTAACTTGAACCTCTGATGAAAGGCCCCATGTACTCACTTTTATGCTAGATTGGTTTACAAAACGATTCCATAAGGAGTCCTTACCAAGGGCCCGATCAGGTATACTGCAGAGATCCGAAGCCTATAATGCTTAGGATGCCCCAAAGGCACCCCTGTTCCCTGTGCGAGTACCCTTGTCCACCTACCTATATGGGCTCCAGTGTTTGCTTATACATTTAGTGGGGCACAGCCTGCTGTACACAAGGGAGCCTGCTGGGGAGAATTCTCATAAAAGTGCTAATTCTTCTCTACCATAGAGACTGCAGCACTTTTGCTGGATTCTAGGACTTTTACATTATTACCCTGGAAAGAGAGAGTGACATTTTTCCCACTTTCTGATGTGTTTTTCTGTGATTTGAACACTTTCTTTTGTTTTAGGAGTCTGACAAACTCCATAGGCACCATCTTTGCATTGTGAGACACAGCACCTTCAGTGCAGTGGCACAGGGCAGTCTTTTAGATTTCCCAAGTTTTAAATACCTTCTCTTGGATAAACTATTGTTTCCAAGAGCAGTGAAGTGAAATTGACTACTTACTTTTTGTAAATTTCTAGACCCAGTACACACTATCTTACAATAGGGTGCTGGAGGGGTTACTTAGTATCCCCTTTGCCTAGTTTCTCATAAAACATTTTTATGTTACCCTTTATAAAAATAAAAGCTGGTGGCAGTGGTTTACTTTTTACTACCATTGTGTGTTTTTACTGCGGACTGCATTCGCAGCTGCAGTAAGACACCTATGGGTGCCCAATTGGTCAAAATGGCCCCCATCTTTTTTTTGTCGCCATTTCTTGTCAGAAAGGTCCTTCTTGAGATTTACTCTGCACGCCAAACCAGGTTTGGTCCCTTTGTTCATTTGGTGTTTGGCGGGACTCACGAGTGAAGCCCGCCTCTGGCTCCAGTATGTCTGGCAGGAGCAGGAAGTGAGAGAAGTGCCCAAACCTCCCTGTGCTTAATCCCCTTGGTTACAGAAATCCACCCAAAGTTGATTGGCTGGCTGGCTGGCGTCTGGCGAGAAACCTGCATAAAAGGCGAGGCTTTTTGGCTTGGAAGGCAGAGTCGACAACTCGATGAAGGAATCCGAAGAAGAACTTGGAAAAGACGCCTGCTGCAACTCCTGGACCATTGGTTTGCCCGGCGAAGCCCTGCTGCTGTGCTGAAGCTCTGAATTCACCTCGACTAGAGAAGCCCTGCAAGGACGACTTCTCCTCTTGAGTTGGTGGGACCGATCAACTCCAAAGTTAAGTCGTTTGGACATCCTCTCAGAGCCGGATGCACTTTCACTGCTGCTGCTGGAACCGAAGTGCCAGGGAGAGGAACACCAAACTGAGTGCATCTCCTAAATCAGACCCGAGCTGCTGGAAGATCCCTCAGACTCCCAGTAACCAGGGCTGACCAAGCCTGAGCCACCTCAACAGAGTGCTGGACTCCAGATGCGAGGACAGTCCAGAGTGGTATCCGAGAGTCTGCAGTGGTGCTATTTGGTGAGACGCGAGGGGCTGAATCAGCAAAGTGCCTCTGAATTGAAGTTTGTCCTTTGCTGCTGCTGCCCGTCCAATTGCAGTGCAGGAGTCCCCAGACATCCTCCCTCTTGTCCCCACTTCTGAGGCCCAGGAATAGCAGGATCTGTAGAGCTGCACAGGAACAGAAGCCAGCTGAAACCATTTCTTCTAACCAAAGGTACTGTAAAGTTTGAGACGACTTCCCTCTTGTTGTAGCCTTACTTGATCTCAGTTGATACTTGTCGTGGTTGCTTCTGTAGAGTTTCTTGCATCTTCTGCCTCCCACAAACCTTTGATTCTACTTTTTCTACAAACATGGTGCAAGACTTATTTACCAGCAAGAAGTGCTTCAGCTCACCTAGACTTTTGCCCAATTGACATTGGCTGACCTGGTACCCTGAATGACTCTTCTCTCCTCTTCTTGTGTCTGACCTTCCCCTCAAGGAAAGGATTAACTTACTTTGCATTGGGGGGTTCAAAAGTACTTACCTGCTTTTACTTTAACACTCATCTCAGTATTGCTATAAATGTACTAGTGATATATTAATGTCCACAGTGTCCTAGTTATTTAAGTCACCTGAGGGTGTAGGAAGTATTTGTGCCATCCCAAATGGATAATTGCTGATTTAGAGAAACTAAGAGTGTGTATTCTGGAGTGTAATTTTGTGTTACTATTATATTGCCCGTTCTGAAGAAGGCTTATTCAAACTGACTGTTAAATGAATGAATAATTGTTTAATCAAGAAACCTTGAGTATAAGTGTTATTGTATACTTGTCACTGTGAATCTATGCGTAACTCCCCTACTGCTCACATTGACTGCTCAGCCACACTACCAACCTGTGTAGTACAGACTTATACCAAAGTTTGGTTCCTATAGCCAGGAGGCCACGGTTGTTGTAGTGCATCCAAAGGGAACTCCATCAAGTCTTCCCTAACACCACCTTATGTGGAGTGATCCGATATTATAGGTTATTTATAACACGCTTAAATACCCAGGGATTTTTAAGTGCAGACTCGGAAATCGAACCTGTGTTGCTCTGTGTCGTCTTGCTTCTAAGGCGAGCAGGTTGCCCCTCAGCTATCCTCCCGAGATACATAGTAACTCCGTATCACACTTCTCTTGTAACATTTTCTTACACTAACTTGAATGGCTGGTGGCAGTTGTTTCTTTTTACCACCTTTTGTGCAATGTATCTGCAGGCTTATTTCTCAGCTGCTTAGAGGACGACCCCCACTCCTGTGTGATTGACAGCTCAGTGCTGTTGATGAATGGGATTTCGCATTAAAAGGCAAGGGTTTTGGGACTACAGGCAGAGTCGACCACTGGAACATCAAATCCAAAGATGCAGAGGGACGCAAGCAGCACCTTCAGAGACCGTGAAAACCGGTGAAGCCTTGCAGCTGTGCTGATCCCATTTTCCCATTGACAGGGAAGCTCCGCCAAGGAAGACTTCCTCCCGTAGGCTGCTGGGACCAACTAGCCCCGAGACCTGCTACATGCTGGGACAACCCAAGTCGCTTGACTTTCCTGGGCTGCAATTTCCCAAAACCCGGGGTACCTGGACCACCGATGAGTGCAACGTCTTCCCCGAGAACAAACCCTGCCAAAACTTTGTGGGCATCTTCAAGGCCCTCCAGAAGCAGGAATTCTTTGTCCAGTCCCCTCACCAGAGTCCAGGACCGAGGGACCAAGGAAACTCCAACCATAGTAATTAGTAGTTCTTTGGCGCTGAGAAAGAGCCGCTTAAACGAGTGGAATCCATTGCTGCAGAGTCCCTCTTGAGAGTACTGCCGCAGAAGCCTGCCAGACGTCCTTCCTTTCATCACCACCACCAAGGTCCAGGAACAAGGGTCTGCATCGCTGCATCAAGAAGACAGGCAGCTGGAACATCTGCTGAATTGTAAGCTACTGTGGGGCTTTGGGTTTAACCACCTTTAGCCAAATGTAGTGCTTCATAGTTTGGGGAGTGTTCCTTTCTATCCTTTTGAATTACTGCAATTCACTTCTGCAGGCCCAACAGCTTATGCACATCAGTAGGCTCACTTGAGCTCCTGTATTTTTCTTCAATGAACTACTGTTAAACTTCATATTTTATAAGAAGATTGCATCAGAACTAGAACAGTCTTATTGACTTTGGCTGTCCTGGCTCCCTAAAGGCATCCCTTCTGAACCCTACTGGCTTTGGCAGTGCTTGTTCGTTTACAGGTTTTAATTGTTTTACACTATTATTGCTGGGATAAAAGACTGCCTACATCCCTTTGAGAGGAAAGACTAGTGTTACAGTGCTAACGTGTTCTATTCGACCAAAACACTTTTTCCCTCCAAACTCAATATTGTATGGTAAGCCATAAGTGCTACTACTGACCTTGATGTCACTCAGTGTGCTGGAAATGTTTTGGTACAAAAAAAAGTTACTTACCTGCATTATTGTAACTTGAATAACTTGAGTCTGACATTTTGCTTGATGTTCCTATTAGTTGCTGTCTAACCTAGTGTGATTCATTTGTTTTGTGTATCTAAATACATCATTTTAATATAAGTTGTAAAGTGGGTGTGTACTTGCTTACTAGTCTCTAATGATTTCATTGTACTACTCTACAGCTCACAGTAGCCCTTCTAAGATGAGCGTGGCTGCTCAGCCACTCCACTGACTTGTGTAGTACAGGCCTATGATAAAGGTTGGGTCACTAATGCCAAGCAGATACGTCTTGCAAATTTCCACACCAGTTGGACTCTGCACATGAAGTTTTGGAATTTGTTTTCTTTGGTTGTGATAGGTGGACTATCTGGTGTACAATGTCGCAAAAGGAGAAATTATTTACCGTAATGATCTTTCTATGGAGTCTTCTCCTGCAGATTGGTCATCTGATATCCTCATCCAGCTCTACTGCTCGGATACTTTGACACCGGGCCTAGTGGACCTCAACCCGACCGTCGAGCCATCTTGCTCGGTGCTCGATCGGCTTCGGACGTGGCGTAAAGCTTTGTATATATACCACGTCACTAAGCCCCATACCTCAATTCCTTCTTTTCCCCCCGTACTTGTACGCTGCATAGGAAAACTATGGGAGACGAGACCAACCAGCCCGTTAAAAACTTGACAATGGGAAACATCCCAACGGGTGAAAACCCCAAGAATCAGAGAAAACTTGTAAGAAAGTTTTCCCTTTTATTTTTTTTATGGAAAGCGACTAGCCAGATAGAAGCAGCCACGTCAGAGCCATCACCGCACATCCCTTTGCTTAGGCATAGTCGCAAAGCCACAAGAACATTGAGCGGGGTTGGAAGGGAGGGGCAATGAGGCATCTGCAGGATAAGAATCCATAGAAAGATCATTACTGTAAATCATTTCTCCTTCAATGGATTGCTTTTCTCCTGCAGATTTCTCATCCGATAGACTCCCCAAGCAGTTAGGACCACAAAGGTGGGCAGGTGTTACAGTAGCACATACCAAAACGTGCATCAGCCCCGCGGGTGATATTTACCAGGCACTATTGGCTAGTTATGTGCAAGGACGACAATGTGGCTGCATGACAGATATCACTAATGGGAACTCCCCTCTGCAGGACAGTGGAAGTCGAGACCCCTCTCGTCGAGTGTGTCCCGATGCCGGGAGGAAGCTCCCTGCCTGCAAACTAACATTCAGCGATGCAAAGGCGAATCCATCCCGATAGAGTGTGCTTCAATACCGTTAGACGTTTGCGGGATAATGAATTGGCCACGAACAGCTGGTCAGATTTTTAGAACGCAGACGTCCTCACAATGTAAAAGCTCAAGACTCTCCTTGGGATCTAAGCAGTGGAACTACTCCTCTTCCTTAGAGGGGTGAGGTCGATGGCTGAAGACCGGCAAATCTTTGGACTGCGAAAGGTGGAAATCAGAAACCACTTTCGGGAGAAAGCCGGGTCTTACTTTAAGGGAAATCTTTTCCCGAAAAAACATAGGAAAGGAGGCATGCAACACAAGGCCTGCAACTCAATAACTCTCCTGGCAGAAGTGATTGCAACCAAAAAGGCTGTTTTCAAGGAAAGCAGTCTCAAAGAACAGGAATGCATTGGCTCAAATGGAGCCGCCATCAAGAATGTCAGAACTAGATTTAGAACCCAAAATGGGAAAGCAAAGTGAGTGGGCTGAAATTTATTCGCGAGGACCTTCAGGAATTGGGCCATAACCGGGATCGTAAAGTAGAAACCTTGATCCAGGGAGCTTTTGAACACAGACAAGGCCGCCAAATATCATTTGACTGTGGTAACCTGAAGGCCTGCTGAGGACAGTGACAGAAGGAACTCAATCACTGGAGTGGTGGGACAAGAGATAGGATCAATCTCGTGTTCCTTGCAACAAGCCTCAAATCTTCTCCACCTGCAAGAATAGAGATCTTGTAGATGGTCTGCGTGCAGCCAGCAACAACTTGAGTACCTCCTCTGAGAGGTCCCCGTCATCCTCTCAAGAGCCACGCATGTAGGTTGAGGGAATCTGGGTTCGGGTCGACTACCCGGCGATTCGACTGGTTTAAGAGATCCGGGGCACCAAGGCAAACGATGAGGCGGACAGATGGTCAGATCCAAGAGACCGGCATGCCACGTTCTCATCACCAAGTCTGGGGCGATCAAGATCACAGATCAAAACCTCTTCAACCCCCTAAGAAACCATGGGATGATGGGAATCAGGGGGTGTTGAGGGAGGAGGCATAGTGGAGAGGGAAGGTCCAATCCACCAGGAACGCGTCCCCGAGTGCTCCGTTCGCTGGGAATTCCTTCAAGCAAAACTGTCTGCACTTCCTGTTGGACTCTGTGGCAAACCGACCCAATGCTGGGGTACCCCAGCGAGAGACAACCTCCTCCAGAACTTCCTGGCACACTTCACACTCTGCCTGCTCAGAGCATCCACCAAGCCGTTCCATGTCTCAGTTAGATGAACTACTGACTAAGACTTCATTCTCCAGCAACCAGAACCACAGCAGCATCCCCTCTCTGCAAAGGGGGTGGGAGCACACACCACCCTGCTTGCTCAGGTAGTGCTTGTGCACCACGTTGTCCGTCCGGATCAAGACAGGTTTCCCCTTGAGAGACGCAGCGAAAGCCCTCAGGGTTAGCCTGATGGCTCGCAACTCCAGCCTGTTCATATGCCACCAGGCGTCCTTCCTTGACCAAAGGCCGCTATCCAGCAAATCCTTGCACTGAGCGCCCCAAACCTTCAGAGATGCATCAGTGACCACTCGGATCTGAGGCCAAGGAGGCCAGAAGGACTCCCCGCCAAAAGATTGCCACGGTCCTTCCACCAGTTAAGGTCGTGGACCACTTGGTTGGACACCTTGAGGGGTTCTGTGAGCGCTCCGAGGTACTGCGACCACTGACCTCTTAGGAGCCACTACAAGGATCTCATGCGCAGCCAGGCCTCTGGCGCTAGAAAAATACAGGAGGCCATGAAACCTAAGTGTCGGAGTAAGGAAGCCGCTGGTAAGGTGGCGTGATTCCGCAACAAATGTACCATCTGTGATATGTAGTCACTTCTCTCCTCAGGAGGGAAAGCCTTTCCAACCCGGGTGTCTAGGAATGTTCCGACACCAGACAGTCCCGATGTTCGAGAGCATGGAGAATTGCTCGCAACTTCACCATCCTGAATTTGTCTTTCGTCAGGAACTTGTTCAAGGTCCCGAGGTCCAGAATGGGAAGAGACCTCCTCCCTTCTTGGGTACCTGGAAATACCTGGACTACTAACACTACCCTCTCTGATTGGAAGGTACCTCTTTCACAGCACCCTTCGACAACAGGGCTCGCAGTTCTTCCTGGAGATCCTGTACCGGTTGGATTGGAGGCAGTGATGGTCTATGCAGTGGTTTTCTTAAGAAGGGCAGACTACCCCACCGAAAGAGCTGCAGGGCCCAGGCATCAGAGGTAATCTCTTGCCAGTGGGGACAATATTCTTCCAACCGGCCACCAACCGGTAAGTCGTGGGAGGGGAAATCAAAGCACCTCGGAGGGTGGTGCCGCCCCACCACTTACACTGTAACCTCTGGAGGCCCCTCTACCCCTCTGCGGCTCGAGAAACTCTGAAGCTCCCACTTGGGCTGTGGGAGCTGCGCTTCGCTGTCATAAGGCACAGAGCTAGCCTCTGCCCCTAGAGGCAAAGCTGAAGGCAGGTTAGGCCGGCTGCACAGCTAGGCCCATCGATGATGGGGCTAATTTAGACACCTTAAACATTTCCAAAGAGTCATCAGCCTTTTGGCCAAAAAGAAACTCTTCCTCGAAAGGCATGTCCAATAGCCTATTCTGGACGTTCGGGGAGAAGCCAGAGGTTTTCAGATGGGCTTGTCTTAACACTACCGCCAACCCCAAGGAACAGCCAACGTAGTAGGCCACGTCGAGGCCCGTTTGCAATGACTGCTTGGCTACCTCCACCCCATCTTCCACCAGCTGTTTAAACCCAACCCACATTTCACCTTCGGGGATGTATTGCATAGCCTGCGCCACAGCTTTCCAAAAACCAAAAGAATGTTTTGCAAATCCACATGCCACATTGGTGGTTTTTCGCACCATGCTGCCAGAAATAAAGACCTTCTTGGTCATTGCATCCAACCATTTACCCTACCTGTCTGGCGGCAGATTCGAAGTGGATGCCGCAGGTCTGGTGAGGATTGTGGCAGACTGCACAACAAGCCCATCTGTAGAAGGGTGAGAAGCCAAGAAAGATGGATCTCCTCTTGCCGGCCTGTACAGTTAGAGTTGACCGGGGGAATGGAGCAGAGATGTTGCCACAAGGAGACTAGGGCATCTGCAATTTCTGGATTAAGTGGAAGGTTATGCTCTGTCACAGGACCTTCATCTAAAGAGGTCAGTCAATTCGTAGCCCTGAAAAGCTGCTGACGAGGACTTCAAACCTAGGGTGTCTGCTACCTTTTCTACTAAGGACATAAATTTAGCATGGGTGTGCGTTTAGGGCTGGACCCTGCTGAAATTCGACATCTGGAGATGTGTCCAGGCCACCAGCGTCTGTTAATCCTTAGGCTAATGCTAACAGGTCTGCTTGATAGTTGAAAAAATAAACCCCTCCCGACCCGGATGTCCCACTGGCCGGTGCTGAAAACCGATGCCATGGACTCGAAGAATACAGATCTGGAGAGCGGGACGAAGGATCCGTCGCAAATAGTCGGCACCAATGGGACGGCGGTCACGCCAGCCAAGGCTTGGGTATTTCTTTGAAGTTGGGCAAGTCATCCTGTCAACGCACTTGAGAAGGACCAGGCGTCGATTGGACCTGTGCCTTTTTCAGCATCGAGCCTGAAGGCTTCTCTGATGCCATTGACAGTTTGGCATGAGTGTCGAGTGCGGATTTTGAAGCCGAGCCTTGCTGTTTGTTCAGCGGGGTCAGTGGGGGGTTTAAAACCTGTTTGTTAAACATGTCCGACATTTATTTTTTGAAATTTCTCCAATCTTCGCGACTGGTCAGCTCAGCCAAGGGCTTACCTTTTTCCGACAACGAGCTGGACTCCTATCAATGACGATTGTGCCACTTTCTTATGCTTTTCCTTCAACTTTTCCGGGGCGGGCCTGCTGTCTCTGCCCCAGAGGACCGAACTAGCGACCACGCTGGGGATTTCGGGGACAGTCGGCCCAAAGTAAGTTTGACGGCCCTCTCACAAATGGATTTCGAATACATCTTGGAGCACGATGCACATCCCTCTGTGTCGTGATCTGTACCTCAACACCACAGACAAACGTTGTACGGGTCAGTCACCGACATTTTTTGAATGTCAGTCAGTGCACCTTTTAAAGCCCGAAATCCGATGAGTGGACATCGTGATCAAGGTTTTTTTGAAAATGTTTTGGTCAAAACTCTGTGCCAAAGACTCGATGGTGTGTTCCTGAAGCAGCGTGCAAGCGCACGGAAAAAAGAAACCAAGTGATGTAGTATATATATGATGCCTGACGTCAGATGATCCAGCACAGAGCAAGACGGATATACGGCCATATCGAGGTCCACTACACTCCCTGTCGAACAGTTTCCGAGCAGCAGAGCTGGGTGAGGATATCTATCAGATGAGGAATCTGTGGGAGAAATGCAATTCATTCAAGATCCGTTTCAGTGTATTGGCCCGAGTTCCCACTCATGTTCTGGGATTAAAATTCTGATGACAGTCTGCCAGACAGTTGTGTATTCCTGGAACACGTTGTGCTTGGGTGAATATGTTCTGTTGTATGCACCAGTGCCAAATGATTTGGGTGAGGATGGACAATTGTTTTGAGTATGTTCCATCTTGTTTGTTGATATAAAACATTGTGATTTTGTTGTATGTTTGCATGAGGGTGCCTTTTATCTTTCAGAACAGTTTGGAAGGAAATCCGTGCATTTTTAATGCAAGGAGTTGTAACCCATTCATGGGTTAGTATTTTTGCGTTATTGTCCATTTTCCTAGAGCAGTGAGGTGCAGACAATGCGCTCCCCAACCTGACATGGACATGTCAGGTTACAGTGGTTTGTGGCAGCGGCAAAATGAAAGGTCTTCCTTTGATCATATTTGCTGTTGACCACCAAAGTAGAGTTATGTATTGTTTGCGAGACGATCACTAGATCATCCCACTGGCCTATTTTTGGTGACCATTGTCCGAGAGGCACAGCTGTACTATGCGCATCTTGAGACATACATGGGGTATCATGAAGATGTATGATGTCATCAGGCCTAGGTGACTCATTACCTTTTTAATGCTCATCATGATGAGCAAAAACAGCGTTTGTAAAGCCTGCACTTTTTCTGGTGGTGTTTGAGTGTTTAAAAACTGCCCCTAAAAAAACTTTCAGCCTGCTTGGTATGAGGCGGGACTTTTTCTCGTTTACTGAAACTCAGACTGTGCGCGAGCGTGTACTAGACATTCCTGTACATTTTCTTCCCCGTCATTAGCCGAATGTCTAGATAGAGATACACTGGAATTGCTTTGCAGCGTAAGTGTGCTGCTGCTACTACTACGAGCACCTTGCTGAATGCAAAAGGTGCTGATGCAATTCCAAAAGATAGGACTTTAAATTGGTAATAATTGTTTTGCATTTTGAACCCGAGGTAGTTTCGAGGACTTTGGACCTTGAAATATGAAAATTCACATCTTTCATATCTAATGTTATCATAAAGATTAATCATTTTAGGAGCAGTAAGATCTCCTGCAGCGTTGTCATTTTGCATGTTTGTGGTTTTACATATTTGTTTGCAGGTCTTTGATCTAGCACTGCTCGCAATCTTGTCTTTTTTGGGTATCAGAAAATAAACTGTATATTTTCCTGTGTTTACCGGTTTTGGTATTTGTTATATAGCCCCTTTCAGGATGGGTGCCTGGATCTCCTCATGCAGGACTTTAGATGCTCTTGAGCTATTGCTCTTGATCTGGGTTGATAATCGTGCAGTTTTAATAATAGCTTGATGCAGTAACCTGCTTTTACTGTGCCCAGTACCCAATCGTCCAACGTTATACCCTACCATATCTGGGTATAAGATGTTATGCGTCATCCTACTGGAGTAACATGGGAGGGGACTTTTACTGGTCAGTCATTTTGAGGGTGGGGCTGCGCCTCTTGAGACCTGCCCTCCACCAGGTGCTCTCCCCCCCTGTGAGGTTGTCACATGGTTGAATAACCACTAGTACCTTGTGGAAAGCTGCCTTGGTAACTAGAGGTACCCTATGGAAAACTGGAATGCCCCGTTTGACTGTACGTCTGAGCACGAAAGGACTGCCTGCAGGCAAAATACCCATTGTGTTGAAATGTTTTGCTTGATATTTAGCCTAGGCTTTCTAAAGCGTTATGTTCCTCTTACTCCTTCTCTAGTGGCTGGTCTACTGCCGCTGCAAACCAATATCTTCAACTGGTTTGTCCAGCAGATTAGCCTGTGTTTCCGGTTTGAACCCCAATCCTCTAAGCCAGGCATGTCTCGATTATGCTGGAACCCGCTATTATTCTCCCCACTGTCGCAGCCGCTAGGATATTTTTATATTGCTATTTATAGTGCTGCTACAGTTTTTATCCACATTGCTGATTTAGTGGGTTCAGTAACCCGATCAGTGCAACGTTCAATTTTATCCCATTGATCTCTGCTATGCCTTGCCATGAGGGCTGTAACTTCATGAGTTGCTAAAGTTGCTATTCTTCTCCCGAAAGCGTGTCATTTCTTGCTTTCTTTATCTGGGGGCAGAGTGGGTATTGATTAGTTGATAAGGGTGCACCCACCCCTTTTCCTTGTAGTGGTTGCTACATGAGAGTCTACTTTGTGAACACTTCTGTATAGTGGGTCGCTGGGGGCAGCCTTGCATTTCTTCTCTATTCTGCATTAACCACCTTAGATTGTACAGGGTTAATTAAGGATGGTGAAATTCTTTTAAGCCCACTTAAGTGGCATGGTCTGTGAAACAGACTTCGTTTCCTTAAGGACATCCCCAATTAAGTGTCTTCTTCAGGGTCCACTGAATGTCAAACCTTGACAAATCAGCATAAAAGACATGATCTTCTGTAGGTGAAAATGAGGAAATGAGGTTGATGGCTGTTATGTTTGGAGAAGGAAGAGTATAATCATCAGGGTCAACCTCTAGGTTGTCTTCATCATCCCCAACAATTTCCTCACCTGTATAGATGTCTTCATCAGCTATCTCCTCATGTAATTGTTCTTTGCTCTTTGTAGTGATGTATTCGAAAACAGGTTCACCTTTTTGCTTTGTTGGTAACTTCTCAAAGAATTTCATGAAAGCCTATATTTTACTCATAAGATATTTAAATCGGTCCTCTGACCATGGAGTTCCCTGAAGGATGAATGGTGTGGTTCGAGAAGTAAATTGTCTTCTAATTCGGACTCCGAAGTGCAGATGTTATCCTTTTACTGCATAGCAGATGATAGTGTTCCTTTCCCTTGCATGGTTGTAGAAACATACGTTCCTTTTACTTCTGTGAGCGTGGAACTCCATTTGTGTGTCTTAGATGCCGAAACATCTGAGAGGTATATTTAGACACACTCGACAATGAAATGTGTTCAGGTGTTCTGTGTTTTGGTTTCAACACATTCAACAAATGTCCCCAAGTGCTTTTGCGTTTATGTGCACCGCTCTCCTGTTCCGTCAGCAGCCTAGATTTAGGTACCGGTTGGGTATGATTTTCATATTTGGGATACATTTTCCTGACCTGTGTCACCCCCAGAACCCTGTGCTTTTCATTTACTAATTATTTTACCTTGCCCCTATGCAAGTGGGAATCTTTATCCCTCTCTCACCTAGTCATGTACTCTTTTTGTGGGTGACCTTTTTATGTCCCTCCATATTGTATGGTTGGAGTTATAGTTTCCTATAACTTTTGGGGTTGGGCTGGGTTGACCCTTTGGGCTTCCTGGTTAATTTCTCTTTCATATACTTGGGTGAACTACTATTCCCAAGTAGTAAAGAGGGACTTTCATCCCCTTTACATTTTGTATAAGTGAGCTAGAACACCCCACTTGTGGAGTGCTGGGGGATACAATGTATCCCCTTTCTTACTTACCTGTTAACATTTTGTTACAATTGCAAGTTTACTCGAATGGCTGGTGGCAGTATAACTACTTTTATGACTTTTAGTCACCATTACTTGCAGGCTGTTAATTCAGCCTCGGTAATATACAGAAGGTCCACCAGTTTGCTAAAATGATAGGCTCCTTTTTTTCCATTTATTGTGTGCTTGCGGTTTCTGAGGTCTTCCCCAGCCATTCTAGGGGAGCACAACCTTAGTGGAAGTTGTGTCTTAGGCGGGACTCCTTTGCAGCTCTTTGTCTTTCACCTTGCCTGAAAGGAACCAACTCTCAGTGGGGGGCTGGCTGTCCTGATTGAACAGCCAGACCACCCCTTGCGGTAAAATGCAGGGAGAGAGTGCAGAAGTTGTGCTGTAGTTCCTGTCAACCTGGTAGCTGCTGACATGTCGACCACTGATCTGAAACTGAAAAGTAAGATTAAGAAATGACAGCAATAGCGAATTCCAGCGACCAGAGAACATGCTGTGTAACCGCAGAATGCTGTGACCCTTCTTTCCAATCAACTGGAGTGTCCTGAAAAAGACACTGACCCAGAGCATAGGGGGATCCACTAGACTCAAGACCACCTGCATTTTGAGCCATCCCACGACGTGCTGCAACCTTGCTGGGCTGCAATACCGCAATACCCTGAGACCTCTAATCATCGTGCAGTGCATGGTCTTCCGAAGTCCGAAAACATCCAAAGCTTTTGTGGCCTCCTCCTGGCTTTCCAGATCGGAAGTCCCCTCAACAGAGTCCAAAGAAAGTGATGAGAATCCAACCAGCGATATTCGCTCTTCATTTGGCTGCTGAAAGGGTGCGAAAACCATACAGTCTCATCCATCTATGAAGAAACCCCTGCCTGAAGCCTTCCCTGTTCATCCATGGTGCAAATTCCCTTCCAGTGTCCAGTCTTTGGTCTTCACGACAAGGAATTAATCTACCAGATTTTTGGCTACAGATCCGGAAGACGTCCTGCTGCAAACTCGTCTTCCGTGCTGAGATAATGTGTTGGCTGGGGTATTACTCACCTTAAGCCTTTTGCAATTCCTGTGTAGCTTTTGGGCGTTTCATGTAATTGGGAGTGCCCTCATCCAGTTCACCCAGGCCCACTGCTGGAATCCTCCTATGGTGTCTTCTTTCAAGTCCCGGACTTGAACTAACCCTAAAGTGAACTACTTGTTTCAAAGCGACTTCCACAGGAACTGAACCCCATCTCAACCTGCCTACAGCTGGCGCCTAGACCGCTTGGGTGCCTCTTTTGTCTCAGAGTACTCATGCAGAAGACTAGGGAAGGACTGGATAAGAAAAGGATTCTGCCTTGAAAAATGTGTTTAAAAGTTACTTACTTGTAACAGAGCTGGTGTGGTGTTGGGGAGAATTCTCAGAAATGTGCTAATTCCCTTCTACCTTAGAGACCCCCAGCTCTTTTGCTGGACTTTACGACTTTTCATTTCTAACCTGGAGAGAGAGACCTTTTTCCCACTCTCTCATGTATTTTCGTGTGATTTGGATTCTTGTTTCGTTTGACTTTGCAGTCTGACAAACTCCATAAGCATCATCTTTACATTGTGACACACATCACCTTCAGTTCAGTGGCAAATGGAAGTCTTAGATTTCCCCAAGGTTTAAATACCTTCTCTTGGTGAAGCTACTGTTTCCAAGAGCAGGGAAGTGAAATTGACTTTACTTACATTTTGTAACTTTCTAGACCCAACAGACCCTAACTTACCATAGGGTGCTGGAGGGGTGTTAAGCAAGATTGCATGCAGTACCCTGTGGGAGACTGCACCAGCCTTGTCCTCTTGGCAATAGGTAACCAAACCTTTGGTATAAGCATGTACTACACAAGTTGGTAGAGTGACTGAGCAGCCAGGCTTATCTCAAGAGGGGTCAATGTGAGCTGTAGGGTTATTACACAGAGATTCACAGTGCCAAGTATCCAAATAAACACTTACACTCAAGGTTTCTTGAGTAAAGTGTTTTTTATTAATGTGTCAGTTGAATAAGTCTTCTTTAGAAGGGGGCAAATATATGTAACACCAAAATACACTTCAAAAACTACACACTCAGTTTCAATAAATCAGTTGATGCCCATTTGGGACGGCCCACAGACACTTCCTGAGGCGACTTAAATAACTAGGACACTGTGGACATTGATATATCACTGGTACATTTAGAGCAATACTGAGATACTAGTCTCAACTGAGAGCTAGCAAGGCTACACAAGAGGTAAGCAACCCCTTAGTTTTACAGTACCTTTGGTTTGAAGAAAACTAGTTCCAGCTGGCTTCTGTTCCTGTGTACGTCAGCAGATCCTGTTGTTCCAGGGCCTCAGTCGTGAAGACAAGAGGGGGATGTCTGGGGACTCCTGCACTAAGAATGGAAGGTCGGTGGCAACTATGGGCAAACTTCAGATCAGCGGCATCTCACCGTTGCGGCTCTCACAAACGGCACCACTGCATTTCTCGGATACCATACCTTTGTGGACTTTCCTCGCATCTGGGGTCCAGCACTCTGTTGAGGTGGCTCAGGCTTGGTCAGTCCTGCTTCATGGGAGTCCAAAGGAACTTCCTGTAGCTCGGGTCAGACTTAAAAACGATGCACTTAATCTGGTGTTCCTCTCCCCAGCTATCGAATCCTGTAGCAGCAATGGAGGTACAGCCAGCTCAGAGAGGATGTCCAGACAAGGTCGCTTTGGAGTTGATAGGTCCCACAAACCCGAGGGGAGAAGTCCTCTGTTGCAGGGCTTCTCTAGTCGAGGCTAATGCGGAGCTTCAGCAATGCAGCACGGCTTCACCGGGCAAACCAACAGTCCAGGAGTTGCAGCAGGCGGCTCTTCCAAGTTCTTCTTCGGATTCCTTCATCCAGTGGTCGACTGCCTTCCAACCAAAAAGCCTTGCCTTTTAAGTAGGTTTCTCCCATTCATTCACAGCCTGTCACTCACACAGCAGGGTGTAATAGTTAATTACAATATGAGGTCTCACTCACCTAGTCATCCGAGGGTTATCCTAAATGTAGTTATAGGTTCATGCTATTCCATGAATTTCTGTTACACTATTCAAAAAGTATGGTGATAGGGTTGGTTAACTATGTGATTCCTTAACAGAGTGTCACTGCACGCCAGTCAGGGTCTACTACCCTTGAATTACTGACTGTATTCAAAATGTATGTGTAACCTGGTTTTATTACCAAAGAATAGCGGATTGCATACTGAATGTGTTATAGGTTTAACTAATCTTGAACTGCTGACTGCTATGCTTAAGATAATACTTTGGGTTGTATCCATTAACTATTGAGTTGGTTTTTATAATTGTGTTTATGTATAATGTGATAGTACTTATTTACCCAAGATTCATCTTGGCCTACTTGTATTTAAATAAAACATTCATTTTTACAATCCACAGTGTTGTGATACTTTGGACCATGTATATGCTACAATTTTTTTGTACCAAGCTACAGCCCTCTCTCCCTCCTAAGATAAGCCTGGTTGCTCGGTCTACCCTACCAAATAATCAGTTGGTACAGCCTTATACTAAGAGTGGAGTTTTGTGCTGTCAGTTGTATGGCTTTATTAAGCCCTTAGTTGGCCTTCAGAAAAACAGTACTGAACTGGAGTGTTGGCGTGTTTGGTTTTGTTGTTGAAAGCAGTTAGGAAAGATCTCTTTGCAACGTTCCCTCCATAGTTTCTATGGACCGCCCTTTATTTTTGGTGCAGTTGAACCTATACTGACTTTTTAAAAGGGAAGTAAAGCTTGAGGGCATGAAAGCAGAAACCTTTTTCGACACCTTCTCAGGCTTACAAGGCTCGACCATGTCTCAGCTCTTCTTCGGCTCTCTTGAAGGGCCGGGAGAAGCCACCTTCACAAATATTTTCAACTTTCGGAGGCGAATATCCTCCCACTCGGCTTTAGAAGCTGACATGCCTGCACAGATGACCTAGCGATCGGGCGAGGAGTCAGGAAAAAGGGTTCTATATATGACACCTCTTCTTGGCCTTCTTCCAGGAAGACGAAAATTGGTGCTATCTACTCCTCGACCTTAGAGCGCTTCCGAGGTGGTGATTCACCCCTCAAGCTCTTATCAAAAGACCTCCTTTTCGAAGTAGTTGTTGATGGGGACTTTGATGGGGCCTACCCACGGTGAGTGCCTCTTCCTCTCCTTCAGCGCCTTTCCTGTCATGGACTGACAGGAACCACAGTCTATCTTGTGATCTATTCCCAGTCAGAGACAAATGTGTTGTGGGTCTGCAATGGACATCTTCGACCAACATCTCTTAAAGCCCATCTTAGAAGTGACAACTGAAAAACAACAGTTGATATGGAGTCAAAAAGCCGATACGAAGCGAACTTTGCAGCGGAAATACTGAACTGAACTAACAGGCCCAGTGTACGCTATATATACACAGTTGGTGACGGCATGTTCAAGAGCAGACAGAGGCCGTCAGGGGACACGAGTCGATGATGCACAGTGCCCTCTGCTGAGAAAAAAGTTCCTGAAGCAGATAATGCTGTATGGCAGATATCTAGGATGAGGAATACGTGGGAGGACACAATCCATTCAAAAAGGGGATACTATGTAACCCCTTAGCACTACTCATAAGGTGGGTTGTGCTGATCTCACAATGGGGATTGTAGAAAGGCTAAAAAAGTATCCTTCTACCTTTGGGAACATTACTTCACACAAAGAGCCCAAGAGAAAAAATGGGTAGCCCAAGGTGCTCCCCAGCAACACTGAATGGAAGAAAGTGCTGTGTGCTGCAATAATAAAAAAAAAAGCCGAGGCCCAAAAGGTTATAGGAAAGTAGGATTCCAAAAATAAAGTATGAAGAGTCACACAAATTACTTCCATTATAACAGTAGCCAGGAAGCTGGAAAACTGAATGTTATGAGTAGGTGAAAATACAGTAGGGGTTAAATGCATTCTCTAAACTTGTATTTAGAAAAAGTTAACTTCACCCTCCCCTACTGCATAGTCTATTCGGCGTGCATAGTCTATTCAGCGTGATGTGCCTTTCAGTGTCTGATGATGTAAAATACTGCCGTCGTCGCATTCAATCTGAGGAAGTCGACGCATGAAAGATCATCGGTATCTGTACACGGAGGATAGGGATAGTGTTACAGGTCGACGCACACTTTTTCAAATTGGAACAAATGTGATACTCTGCACTAACCACTAGATGGGGGCCTATACAAAGCATGTGGATCTAAGCAGATTCACAGCCCCAGAAACGCTTCTCCTTCAATGTTTCCAGACAAAAGCTCTGAAAGTAATGCATTAAAAATAATTAGCTAGACAAGATTAATCATGTGGAAGAAAAGGTTAAAAGAAATGTGGACCACTGACACAAAAGTATTTAGTCCCATCAATATGGAGGAAAAACAACAAGACTTATTTGTGCTGGCGTAGTAGGAGGGTCTCCCATCATGAACTGCAATAAAAAGGCCTAATAAAGGCCCCATTTTAAAATCCTAGCTGCATTACAAACTGGAATAAAGCACATTGTAAGGATGTGTTTAAAAATGCATGAACAAATCTTCCACCTAAAATGTCACAGTATAATAGGCCCTTTAAGCTAGCAACCCACAGTGCCACCTACTCGCTAATCCTGAAGTTTGCATCAGGGTCAGAGCAACTCTGAAATGCATTGTGGGTATGCAGATTAGCTCAATAGCATGCATTTTCCTCCTGTAATGTTGTGCTTCATAGGGCAATGCTTTTTTTAATTAGCTTTATTAACCTAAGACAGACCGCTCTCAAAGATACAAGACAAGCACATAATCATGTCACTCTCGTCTGCATACCCATAAGGCAGTGCTTAATGGATATGTACTGAGGTGAAGGTCCTGGCTACAAGATGGCAGAGTAGCAGGAGTGTCTTTTTGGCTGCAAGAGCATTTTCCAACAACTGGAAAAAATATTGTCAATCACTAGTGGGAATCTACAGGATTGCATTTGACCACTGAGTTTATTAGACATGCAACTTCAAGTAGGTTTCTTCAAAAATAATAAACAAAGGAATTCCCAACACAATTTACCTTACTGTTCTTTTGAAAGCAGCAAGTAATGTGGTACTCCTTCAAAATATCAAGAGAATAGCTTCCAATAAAAAAAATTCTCAGCATTTACTAAACTGGCGGTGTTGCTGCAGATCACGGTCCTAATGATACCCCATAGCCACCAAAGAACAAACAATAATGTGCTTTGATTTGCACCAAACTGAAGCAGTTTCCACTGGTCTCTCACAAAGCTCAAGATATGTTTCAGCACACATACTCAAATATTACTAATGAGAAAGAATGAATTTGCTTCACAAAAAAAGCGTTAAAATCAGAGCAGAGCAAATGGGCTAGTATTCAGCATTAGCACAAAAATCACCATTAATGGAATAAAATTAGGTTTTTAACAGGTCTCTTTTAAACAATTACACATTCGATAAAAGGTTGAATGACTGAACACTATAAATAAAACATATTGCAGATATTTGCCAGACAGAATAAATATGCATGCTATCTCTGCCAGTCTTATGGGCATGTCAAGCTTTACCTTTTGAACCCTTAAAACAGGTGTATTAGAAATTGCATTAATTTAGGTATTGCATTGGTGTGTCAGAAAAAAAAAGTGCAGGTAGAAGAAAGTTAAAGCAATAAGCAACCTCTAAAAAGTAGTTAAACAAAATGGAGGCTCAAAGCTGGGGTTCATTAGGATAAAGCTAATCTTCGCCCAAGGTTACCAAACTCAAAAGGTAGGAAAACTAACTGACAGCCTAATAGCAAGGAAAAAACATACGCTTAATTTTAAAGCGTTTTATAGGTGGAGTGAAGCAGGTAGCTCAGATACATAAAAAACGAAGAGCAACAAAATAATTAAAGTTTAGAAATTCCCGAAACCGTAATGGAGATCAGAGCATGGCTCAGCATTAACAAACGACAATGTAGCAATGCAAATATTGAACATATACGCATTTGTTTAATAAAGAAATAACCCTCAAACAATATACGCATTATACATCTTGCACAGTTTGGTCAAAAGGATAGCAACACGTGGCTACTTCAACCCCACCCAAAGAGGCTAACTTGATGCAATCATTCTAATCTACACGGAGCTAGATTATCCCATGCATTGCATGTACACCGTGACAGAGATAGTGAACACTACATATTCTCCAAGTAACCCAAGTCAGACAAAGTACACAAACGCAGTACAAAGTGCATCACCAGTACACAATCAAGCAGTAGTTTCGAAAGCAGGCAAATGTTTGGAGCAATACCAAATGATAAACGGTCACATTAGACAGTTATAAAATATAGTAAACACCAAGGAAAAGACACATAATTGTCATTCATTTAATATCAGCTCGTTTAACAATTGTGGCCACTGTGGCATTTATGAAATATGAAAACCATCTCCAACCACTTCTTTTAATATTCTCTACATCGCAGTTTCAGATACTGCACAGATGGTCCTGGTCTGGTTTAAGCTTCAAGCCTATGATGCGCTGGCTATTTGTGAATACAGCCACAGAGGGTGTTCAGCTGAAAGCCAAAAGCAAGAGGACTCTAGGTTTCCCCATCAATGTTAAGAAATTCAAGGATTGTTTCGTACACCAACTACATACAGTATTAAGGGATACAATATAGCACATAGACATTTTGGTGGCCTCGTTGTACCTGGCTCTGGAACAAAAGAGTGAAGTGGTAGAGGGGGAGGCAGGAGCAAATTACGCGATCTTCATGAGTGCAAGGCAGAAGTACCTCCGGCTTATGTGCAGGCTGGGTTCTAGATGTTTTTTTTCCAGCAATACTTGTGCGCAGGTTTCATCTAAAGGCAGAAGCCCAAGGTCTATTCAGAGAACAGCAGGAGCCACTGTCGTGAGGCGGGCATGCTATGAGCCTTTAGATGCTCTGCTGAAGTTAATGTAGTAGAGGTCGGGTTAGCACGCATTGCTGTCGTGCATGAAAGTAAATGTGCGCAAGGCCGATAGATAATTGAGAAGTTAGCGATTAGTGGAACGGATAATATGTTTTGGACCCTTACATTCCTGTTACTAGCGCTTTAAGGCTACACTGAAAATAAAATTATGTATTTAAAAAGCGACTGCAATGTTTTGTTTAAATATAAGTTTTCATACACTGTAAAGGCATAGAAAAGGAAGCATGTCCTACATAAAATCAAAACATAATATTGTTATGTTTTAAACATCAGGTGCGATTTATGAGGTTACAAAAGTGATGGGAATATATTGAATACTGTTAACATGGCGGGTGCTGCTAAGCAGCAAATAATATGGCAGCCTAATTTCGAGGCTCTGCCGTCCGACTAAATCCCGTCGAGAAAACATACTTCTTTTCGGCAATGCAGTGCTGTCGCACATTAGCATTGGACTGCTGTGGGAGGCGGCAGCATATTGGCTAACCTTTGTGCCAATAGAACTCTGGAGAGACATTTCCGACGGTGGTGCCTGCCAGTGCGGCGTGAGACTCAGGGCCTCAGCACGCAGAGGAGACTGCAGCGGCCGCCATCGGAGGATCCATGTGATTGGCGGCAACGGGCAGGGCTCAGCTAAACTTCTGCTGGGCCGGTGATAGGATCGGAAGGCGCAAGGCCATAAAATATAAAAGATTTAAGCAGCCGGGAGGCCCCCGTTGCTGCCACTTCCACGGTGTGCCCCCGATGCGGGGTGGAGCTGCAGAAAGTATTGGGGATCCTGCAGAGGACATGCCTTTCCCCCTTGTTCACCGCGGGAAGGCGCGCTACAGTACAGCGGGGCATTGCGGCGGCAGATGAGGAGAAAAGAGGCTTGCCCTGCATTATAGGTGGAGGCTGCTCTTGGGACCCTTGTAGTAGCTACTGTCTAGACACTCTCGAAGGGCGGCCTAGAGGCGGCTCGGGTGTCCCGTTGTGTACAGAAGTCGCATGAGGGATATCTGCACCCTGCATTAAACACTGTGGCATGAGACTGGCGGCATTCAAGTATTGCGCAGATTCAGTGGCTTGGGGACCTCATAGCTTTGCATATTGCGTGAGCAGGGGAGCTTGCTGGAACCTGTTCACATGGATTCAGGGCACTAGTGAGGCGAAATTGATGAGGTGGCAAGGGCGGACTGACACACTGTAGTCGCTACTGGGGTGCCGCATTTATTGTCACAGATAAGACATCAGTGGGGGCCGAGTGTGCTGGTGTGCATCGGGAGCCCCAGTGGAGTGTGTATAACTTAACTCTTACATTTGGACCTGGTGCAGGCGGCTGGTGGTGCAACACAATGCCGCTTGTCTTCTACCTATAGCTTTGCCTGGTCTCCTTGGGATATCCAGTGGTTGTAAAGTTGCGAGCACCTGAGGTGGCATTG
Source organism: Ambystoma mexicanum (assembly GCF_040938575.1). Classification (NCBI taxonomy): domain Eukaryota; kingdom Metazoa; phylum Chordata; class Amphibia; order Caudata; family Ambystomatidae; genus Ambystoma; species Ambystoma mexicanum. The sequence goes on along the minus strand of NC_090931.1, from coordinate 593,291,690 downwards.
CATTATAACAAATGCCTGCAAATCTGACCTGAGGTAGCGGGAAGGGTAAGAAGAGGCCGATGGATTAATTTACAAGTACCCAGGCGTGGTCAAGTGGCACCCAAGAAGGCGGCATAGTTTGGAAGCTCCTCAGAACAGGAATAATTCTTTAAAATATGGGCACTTCTCAAACGTATGCAATTCTAAACCTCTACTTGGCATTAGCTAGCAAAAGAGTTTTGTATCGCTGGGCGAATTACTGTTACCAGGTGACTAGAGCCCTCGTGTGTGAAGAGACACAACATCTGTACTGCGTGAGGTGGGCCCCCTTCAGTCAGCTTGCGACCCTCCAGGGTACTGTGGTCTATCAGAGGAATGTGAGGAGACTTGGAAGTCTTCCTCACAAACTGGAGAAGGGAATGAGCAGCCGTCCCTCCCTGAGGTACATATCTTATCAGCTGTTCCTGTTATTGAATTGCCTCTGAAACACTTGTGTATGAGTGATCCAAATAAAATATCAATATCAATGCTCACTCCCGGCTTCCCTGTTGCCCCAGAGTCCTACTCAACACTGACATCCGGTGGCCAAACGCATTAATACACTCCATCCTTTTTATTCTGCTGATTCACCAGAGCCTATTCACAACTCATCACATATTTTACTAAAATAGGGCTGAAATATCTAAAACTTCACTGCACCGGAAAATTCCTCCTTGAATTCCAGTTTGGAAAAAAATCTTAGAAGAACTCAGCACCACTCGCTCTTTCATTTCCACATTAGACTCATGTTCTTCCAATATTCAAGACGCAATAAAAAGCTTTAAACAAAAAATTACAAGTTTTCTGGAAGATTGGGTGAAATAGAGTAAAGTATTTCTTTTATTGAAGATAAAGTGAAAGGCCTTGAATGTATGCAACAAAAAAAATCCTACAACTTGAATGTGACAACATAGATTTGGAAGATAGAAATCGGAGAGACAACCTTCGCTTTTATGTGTTTCCTAACCAAATGAATCCCTCCTGCATTAAAGTTACTTTCTCACCCCAACTGGAATTACAACATGTGCACTGAATAAGGCGTCGATCTACTACTAAAAAGTCTACGCCCAGACCTCTCATTGCTTGCTTTCTAACACATCAGCAATCCACGACAAACGTTGCAAGCTGCAAGGAAAAGCTCTCCTCTTCTTTTCCAAGGACATAAAATCTTCATTTCCCCAGATTTCTCCAAACCCACCCAAATCAAAAAGAAGAAATTCCTTGATATGAGACCTCTGATGAAGACCCTTGGTATTAGATACGGGCTGCATGAACCGGCAAAAATGATAATTACCATAGCAGATGGTCCAACCACAGAATTCACTGAACCTAGTGATCTGTACAACCTGCTTCAATCTCTCCAATCCATCCCGATGGAAACCACTTCATCAGAACAAACGTCTTACCCGGCTAAAACAGACCCCAACGCTCAAGTATCTCCTTACATAAGATCTAAAAATCAATTTACCAAGGTTATTTCAAAGCGTAGCAGATCTGTTTCAACACTTCCCCAAGATTCTTCTAATCCTCTGTGCCCCAGAGACAAATCAAGATCTCCCATTAAATGTTTGGTCTCTGCTCTTTCCACTTTACAAACTTGATCATACTTTGACTCCAGCCATTTTGTGCCTATTGCTATTCTTATAAACAAACTGTCTAATGCTTACTAATATAGCATCATTTTTATCACTGTATCATTCTAAGTATCGCCAATTTTGCCCCTCTTCCCATTTCACCGGGTATCATCTTTATCTCCTGTTCTTTAGCTCCTCTCTCTCGCCTCACTCTTCATTGTGCTCTTTTATCCCCATGATACTCCTATCTTTTCTATAGCTCTAGATGAACTTTCTCCATTCTTACTGCTTTTACTTTCACTTTTGTTTTTCATCCTTAACATATTCCCGACTATCTTACCTATATTCTTCCCTCATGTTATGGACCCACCATTATGTCCTTTCCCTTATATATTACTGATGCTTTACTACAAATTTCGCAATGTCACTTGCTCTTCACTCACTTTAACACCATATATACTGTACATTCTCTCCACCATTTCCTATTGATATTACGTACCTTGGTCATTTAATCAACAATTCTATGCTTACTAATGTCTATTAGGTTGGTTACCTGGAATGTTAAGGGGCTCAATCATCCCATCAAACGTAAAAAGATCATTACCCAAATCTCAAAATTTCATGCAGATTGTTTGCCTCCAAGAAACCCATCTAGACGCCCGACAGTGAAAATCTCAAAATCAAGGCACCATTGGAGGCACCATGGATTAGTCATACATTCTTCTCAAATGCTCTAGACAAGAAAGGAGGAGTCTCCATCCTGATTAACAAACTAATTCATCTTCTCCTTAACCATTGAAGAAAAAGACTGATGGCCGCTGGATCATTATTGAAGGTATTATTAATAACCTACTAGTGACTATAATCAATGTTTATGGCCCGACCGCTTCTGACCCCCTATTCTGGTCTAACCTCCAGAACATACTTTTACAGAAGTGTCCAGATAGTTAACATTGCCAGATAAAAGTAGTCCAAGTACTTGATTTCTCCTTCAATCGTAAATCTATGTCCACTTTTATTAATTTCAACTCCCGCAACAATTTTCTAAATCGAATGCATAACCTCTATTTGATTGACTCCTGGTCCTGATACTATAGACTTCACATTCTATTCTCACTCTTTCTCTAGATTAGACATCTTTACTAACCCTTTGCTTGCCCCAGCCATTTTAGAATCTAATATCGGACCCATAAATATCTCCGATTATGCCCCCGTCTCTATCCTTGAAAGGGCACCTATTGCAAAATGTTCCCCAAGATAGAAATTCAATTCATTCCTCCTCAAGGACAAACCTTTTATTGAAAATACAAACACTTTAATTGAGGATTACTTCCTTCTGAATCGACCCGAACACACTTCTATCCACAATAATTGGGATGCCTTCAAAGCCACCCTTCGGGGCTTTGTTAGTCAATTCTCGACAACCAAAAAACACCAATCCGAATCCATTCACAACACATTATTAACCTCCATCAAAAACTTTGAAAGATCCTATTATGCCAATCCGGATCCCATTATTCCAAAAAACATTATGAAGAAGCGCACTGAATTCAATAAATTGTGCACTGACAAGGCTTCAAACTCCATTCTGTGCTCTCTAAATCCAAATTTTGTAGTGAATCCAACAAAACCGGGAAAATGCTGGCATTATATTTAAAAAGAAAAAAAGAAAAATCACTCATCGCATTCATCACTTCCTCGGATGGCAGTAGACTAACCCAAAAGAGATAGCTGGTGCCTTTCTGGACTTCTACTCTACTCTATATTCCTCCGATACCCCCATTAAAGATTCTGAAATTCACTCTTTTCTCGAGAAAAATGAGAGACCCTTTCTGATCCAATTCATCTCTCTGCTCTTGATTCGCCCATATCTTTATCAGAAATCAAACAAGCTATCTCAGAGCTTAAACTTAATAAAGCACCTGGTCCTGATGTTTTTTCCAATGACTTTTATAAAGCCTGTGTTGATTCCATCTCTCCAAAACTTTGGCCAATTTTAACAACATGATTATATAATTGTAAGAGTCCACGCTCCTTTGGAGAAGCCCTCCTTGCTTTATTTCCTAAACCTGACAAAGACCCCTCTCTAGTTAAAAATTATAGACCTATCACACACACATCGACCGGTCAGGCTTCATAAAAGTTAGATATGCATCCTCCAACACCAGACTATTATTTAATCTCCAACACCAGACTTATTTAATATTCTATCCTATTATCAGAAATCTAATGACCCCTTGGGCCTTCTCGCTCTTGATGCGGAAATGTTTTTGATCATGTATCCTGGCCATTTATGTTTCACTACTTAAAATGGAATGGCTTTTCCTCTTTCTTTATCAATCTTATCCGAATTCTTTACTCCCCCCCGCCCCCCTCGACCTGGATTCTTATCAATAATTCTCTTTCTCCCACCTTTCAAGTTGAGAGGTGCCCACCAAGGATGCCCCCTCTCACCCTTATTATTTAATGTTGCATTAGAGCCCTTTTTGCAGAGCATAAGAACTAATACCAATATCAAAGGTATTACACCATGGGATACACCAAAGTTAAATGATCTGCTTATGCGGACAATGGTTTACTTTATCTTTCTGACCCGAACTCCTCCATGCAACAAGTGACATCCCCAATGAATAACTTCATCATCTCTGGATACAAATTAAATCTTGATTAATCAGAACTTATGCCACTTACTAACACATGCACTTCAAATAATAGCAAATTATTTGGTATGACTTGGCAATCTTCTCATATTAAATATCTAGGACTTCATATTTCTAAAGACATTAACATTACAATTAATTATAAATAATGAAATCTGGATGGTCACCTCTCTTCCTATCCTGGTGGGGATGCTTGGATTCTATAAAAATGATGATCAGCATCATCATGTTTTACACTACGATACTTGTACCAATTCCAACCAAATTTTATTAAAATAAAAAATGGATTCTCTACAATTTTTATGGAATCAGAAAATTCCTAGAATTGCCATTAATAAATTAAGATTACCGCAACTCCTAGGAGGTGTAAAAGTCCCCAACTTCCAAATATATCATAAAGCCTTTATCCTCAAGCAACTAATTGTTTTTAAACAATATGAAAATCATCTTAACGAAGCTCCTATTTGTAAATGTTAAAGGACATTTGTACCGCACACTATCACCACCGGAGTGGTCCCCTGGCGGCTCTGAAAGAGGGGGGGGGGGGGGGGGGGGAAAGGGAGGGTGAGTTAGTGGGAGGAAGCTGGAAAAGTGCAAGGGAGAAGTGATGTGCTGTTGGCGGCCTCAGCCGGGTGGGTCCATTGGCTGGGCTAGGGTTGTTTGCGGCCGGTAGTCGTCATGTACTGTTGTGTGAGTCTATGTGTGTTTTATGTTTTGTTGTTGCAATGTAGTGAAGTTTGTGCAGTTTGTTGTGCTGTAGGTTTGTGGTTGTGTTTGGTTTGGAGTTTGAGAGGTGTATGCCGAGGGAGAAAGTGTTAGTGGATTGGTTAGTTGTAATTTCTGTCTCAAAGTGAGGCGCTGGGTTTGCGTAATCTCCCCAGGTGGGGTGTGGGAGCATGTATGTGCCTCTGTCCTGATCTGGGCTTGTCCGGTACTCACAGTCCCTTTCACATCTGGACTCCACTTAAATCTACATCCTTCATAACCTTACCTACCTTCCTTTTCCACTCATACGGCCAGTGTACCTCCTAATGTCCACAACTCAGTTCGAGTGTGGTGATTGCTAACATTTAGATAACTCTATAGTAGTGTGTTACCTGGTAGCAATTATGGGCGGATGAGGATATTGGCTGGGTTTGTTGATTCAGTCTTAATGGGTGTAGCTTGTGTTCTATTTGACTTGGCGTTACCTGTCTATTTGTGGTGGGAGTTACTTAATCGGTTCTGGGTGTTGTCAGTGTCCTCGAGTTTAGTCATCCTTTTTCCTTTCTGTTTAGGTTTTCACTTTGGGTCTGTGGTGTTAAGGCAGGTTTTTAATAATTTCCTGAATTTTAGGTGATCTTTGGTGTTTATTTCTTTTGGGATGTTCCAGGTTTTTGTGGCTAAGTGGTAGAAGAAGGTGCCTCCAATTCTTTTCTTAAGGTAAGGTTTTTGTTGCACGCGGATTTCGTTGATTGACCCGAGGAGTCTTGTTGGCTTATAGATCGTTATTTTCTTTTGTAGGAATTCTGCTCCTTTTCCACTGTGCGTTATGCACATTATTTTGAAGGTGATGCGATGTTTTACTGGGAGCCAACGTAGTGTTTTTAGGGCAGGAGTGATGTGGTCTCTCCTTGGTATTGTTTGAGGAGTAGTCTGGCTGCTGTATTTTGGATCTGTTGTAGTTTCTTCAGGAGGTATTCTGGTATTCCGAGGTAGAGGCCGTTTGCATAGTCGATTCTTGACATGGTGAGGGCGAATATTGTGAGTGTTTTGTGCGTGAAGGAAAGAAAAGGTAGGATTCTTCTTGCCGTGTGGAGGAGGAAGAAGCACTTCTTGACTGTTGCATTTATTTGTGGTTCTAAGGTTAGGGTGTTGTCCATCAGGACTCCCAGATTTTTTACTACCTTAGATGGTGATGGTGCTGTTCCCATTTCCGTTGGCCACGGAATGGCGGTTTTGTTCTCTTGGTCTTTGGATATGATCATTATTTCTGTCTTTCCAGGGTTGATTTTCAGATGGTTGCCATTTATCCAGTTGAAAACTTATTTTAGACTCTATATTAGGGTTGAGTAATCGGTTTGGGTGTCTTCGATTTTGTAGATGATTTGAGTATCATCTGCGTAGTTGTAGCATGTAATGTTGTATTTTTTCAAGATTCTGATAACTGGAGTCTGGTAGATGTTGAAGTACAGTGGTGATAGTGAGGATCCTTGTGGCACTCCACAGTCAACTCGTGGGGTGGGCTTGAAGGGTTTAATCCATACGGTTTCTTTTCTGTCTGCTAGGAATGATTTAGTCCAGAGTAGTGCTGTGTCTGTTATGCCTATGTCTTCTAGTCTTTTGGTTAGGGTGTCAGGGCTAACTGTGTCGAAGGCTGCGGAGAGGTCGAGCAGAATAAGGGCTGAGGTCGGGTTCAAGTCTGCGTTCGTTTTTAGGTCATCTCAGATGGATAGTAGTGCTGTTTCTGTTCCTCTTGCAGGTCTGAAACCGACTTGAGCTTGGTCTAGCAGGTGGTGTTTTTCTACGTGATCTTGGGTTAGTTCGTAAACGTAGGTTTTCAAGGAGTTCTGCTGGGTAGGGAATGTTTGAAATCGGCCTGTAGTTGGAGACGTCAGCTACGTCACCACTAGTGTTTTTTAAAAGTGATTTGATATATGCTGATTTGAAGGTTCTTGGTGCAGTTCCTGTTGCTAGTGAAACATTTAGAAGGTTTCTGTAATATTCTGCTGGCGTTCCTTGTGCGAGGAATGATTTGTAGATGTCCGGGGGACAGGTATCCATGGGTGATCCTGCATTCTTGCTATGTTTTACCATCATGCGAATGCCTCTGCTGATATTTCAGGGGAGTTTGTGCTGTGGTTCTGTGTTGGGTTCGTTTGGTTGTGTGTTGTGCTTCTTTGGTCTGTTTTTGTCCGAGTTGTATTGTTTCCTCTTTTCCAGTTCCATCTTTGTTTTCTTTTTTCATCGAGTTTAGTAACCATTTTGCCATTGGTCTTTTTTTTGATGGGGTGAATGGCTTTTCTGGGGCGATCTTGTCAATTGCATCTGCAATCCATTTGTGATGTAGCTCCGCTTTCCCGTCTAGGTCAGCTAGCTCTAGTTCTGTAGTGGAGGGCTTGGTCATCTCCAGTTGTTCGAATAGTTTTGATTTGACGTGTTTCCAGTTTCGTTTTGTTATGGTTGTGCGTTTAGGGGGTTGGATGTAGACTTGAGTTGGCGGGGTGATCACGAATGGGATGATGAGATGGTCGCTCCATAGTATTTGTATCGGGGGTGCCATGGTAATGAGTCTTTCCTTTGCTAAAATTGTTTCGAGGGTGTGTCCTGCCGAGTGTGTTGCCCCTTTGACTAGCTGTCATAGTTTCATGGTGGTGAGTTGTCCAGTCAGTGAGTTTAGGGAGTTGGCGTGACTGTCTTCAAACCAGATGTTGAAGTCCCCCAGGAAGATTAGATGTTCATGCTTGATGGCTATGTTGGTGATGGCTTCTATGAAGTGGTCGACGAAGGTTGCATCGTATGTCGGTGGTCTGTACACGAGGATGAATGTGATGTTGGTTTTTGGGCTCGCTGATTGGTGAATAACCATGGTTTCACAGTTGATGATGTTGAGCGGTTTATTTTTATTATTTTCAGGTGTTCTTTGAATGCTATTGCAATGCCTCCACCTTTTTTGTTTTTCCCGTTTATTTGAAGGCATTTGAAGTTGGTTGGAAGGCAGCTTTGGAGTGGGATTTTGTAGTTGTCGTCCAACCATGTTTCTGTGATGAATAGGATGTCAATGCCGTTGTCGTCGAATAAGTCGAAGGTCTCTGTTGAGTGTTTTTACATGGACCTTGCGTTTATTAGATTGCAGTGGAGTTTGGAGGTGTAGTTTGGTTTGGACTTTCTTGTTGGGGTCGTCTTCTGGTCGGTTTTGGGGTTTGCTTTCTGGTCGATCTCTTGTTGATGTCTTGGTACCGGAATGTCAGTGTCATTGAACAGTTCGTCTAGGTTCTGTCTTAGATTTTTATTTTCATCAGGTTTGTCTTCCAGGAGTTGTGGGTGTCGGTTGGGAGTTACTCTTGTTTTGGTGATGTAGGGTGTTATTGCATCAATCGTGTTTTTATTGTTTCTAGTGTTGTTCATCCTCCTTCTGCGTGGTTGGCTTTGGTTGTTTGATGTTGCTGTATGTAGTGATGGGTTGGTTTGTAATGGTGACCAGTTGTCAGCGAGGTACGGGGTTAAGTAGAGGGATTTGTCACTTCTCACAGCGTTGGTTCAATTTTTGTTCCCGTCTGTGGGGGTGCGTTCTTTATTGCTGTTCTGGAGTGTTTCTTCTTTCTTTTCTTTTTCTTTCCCTTGGTATGGGTCGTTTGCGCAGCATTTAAAGATTGAGAGTTGTTTGAGTCTTTATTTGTTCGCTGATGCCAAGTTGGTTTTGCTTTGGTCTGGTTGTCTTGTGGTGTAGTACTGGGTGTGTGGGGGCTGTCTGTTACCAGTTTGGGCTCTATCTGTAGTTAGTCTTTTCAGCCGGTGTTGCCGACTTGTCAGTCGCTGTCTTGAGAGGGGTAGTGGAGGTGGGTAGGGGTTATATAGTTGGGTGTGAGTGGTGGCTGTCCTTACTGCCCGTATTCCTGGATGCCGTTTGCTAGCTATGTGGGTTTAATGATATCTACTAGTTAAATTGACTTTGAGGGTGTAGCTAGGACTCACTGTGTTATCTTATGAGGTGTGAGCCCCTATTTGTAGTGTCACTCCACAGTAATCCTTACAATACAATTTGAGAATGGAACCCCTGCTAAATCTGAGAGACCTGTATAGTGGGAGAGAGGCCCATCAACATAGCAGCAAATATTGCCCCATTCCCTCTTGCATTTCTTAACCACATCCTCGTGGTCTAATATCACCACATTCTCATCTCTACATCTCTTCAAAACCATCTTGAATAAACTTCCTTCCAACTCTTATCGAAACTGAACTGGGAGGTATATTTCTTTGGTTCAATAAATACTGCCCTAACAGATTCAAATCTTATATCGTAAATAGATGGTGCTCTTCTGGTGACAAATTTGTCAAATACATATTTCATAACTTTGCACCAATCCCGTCTGCACAACCTCAACTACATTTTAATATTCCTACGTCCCCTTCATACCTCTCTTCTCATATCATTAACCAAATCAGCAGCTATTATAACTCAAAAATCCCCCTCCCCTCTACTAACATTTCTAATCATTAATCCCTCTATGAAAGCCGTCAAGTTATATAGTTTCTTAAATAATCCCCTTCTCTTACTTTGCTAAAAATTCTAGTATTACTACACAATGGGAACTTGATTGGAACTTTCAACCCACCCCTGAGATGTGGAGCAAAATATGGAAACTTTATTACTCAACATCTATTGCCGCCAATCTAACTCAAACTCCTTTCTTCTTCCTAAATCGTGCATTTCTCACGCCCATGAGAATTGCAAAAATATATCCTAACGTATCTAATAACTGTTGGTCATGTCTTTCATCAAACGCTGACTTTCTCCACGCAATTTGATTGTCAATTTGTACATGCATTTTGGGAAACAATTTGGATTTTTCTACAATTTCTTTTTAAAGAACATATGTCTATGTAATATCATGATTGGCACTATTGTTAATCCCTACATGCAACTGATTGAATCGCCTACCTTATTTAATGTATTCATTAGCATTGCTTACCATATTACTTTTAATTGGAAAAATGCCTCTAATTTGTCCTTCAGTATTTGGTGGAACTCGATTTGCTCCATGCATGAAAAATGTCACGTCTTTACTGTAGATCGTTTACATAAATTCAAAAAAAAAAAATCTAATGTTTTTATTCAATACCTCGATAATATTGAATGATTTTCAACAATGTAGCATCAGAATTGCTATGTTTACACATGATCAACCCCCTATATGTATCTCCATTGTATCTTGTCCAGTCTGTCCCCCCTGTACGTCTTATCAATTTGTAATTGAACTGTTTTAGCTTATTATTGTATTAATCCGGTTATTCCATTGTTAAGGGATTTAAATGACTTGCAAACCTACTAAATACAAAATGTTCTTTATGCCTGTTTCAAATGTAAATTAACATGCTTAATAAAAATAAACAAAAAAACAAGTATCCCCCCCCCCCCCCAAGAGCGATATCTCTGTACTGGTAGAAACAGCAGTGGACGGTGAAGAGGGTCTCCTAAAGCAAATTCAACATGGATCCCTACATGACCATGATGCAGGTGGGCTTGGCCTCAGTAAATGCCAAGGTTGATGACATTGTTGTCAACATAAACACCCTGCAAACTAAATTGGACATGGAAAGTGGCAGAATTACAGAGGTGGAAACAGGGGTCAGGGGGGGTTTGGAGGACACAGTGGGGACGTATGACCGAGATCTTTCCCACAGAAACAACATTAGGATAGTGGCGATTCCAGAGAAGGCAGTTCAGGGTCCTATGGAGCCTTTCGTTGAGGGCCTGATGACATCTATATTTGGCAAGGAGCACTTCTCAGTGCAGTTTTTAATGGAAAGAGCTCATCGCGCGCAGGCTCCACCCCGCCGCCCCAAAGCCCTGGGTGCCGCCCAATACAATTATTGCCAGGTTATTAAATTACAGCGACCGGGATCTAATCCTGAAGTTAATACGTGAGAAACGGATGCTGCAATATTAATTGGCTAGTGTGCATAGGTATCGTGGCTTCTCCTTGGTGGTCCAGGCGGCCAGGTGCACCTTCGATCATTTAAAAAGTATCCTGCATGATCGGCAGGTACCATATGCCATGATGTTTTCAGCCAAACTGCGTATACAGCAGGGCAGCAGAGCACATTTTTCTGAATCCCGGAGGAGGCCATAGCATACATTGAATGGAGTCCCGGTGGGGCAGGGACCAGATGCAGGCCTGTAGGACCAGGACTCCTCAACAGCACAATCATCATCTGGCAACTAAGTTTAAGACTTATCTGCTGGTACTAATACTATGTGGAGATATGTTCTGCTGTGCATTTAAGGACGCAATGCTGTAAGTTTGGCAAATTGTATGGTTTGGTTGAATATCATGCTCCAAGGAGTTCCATAGGAGGCACGTAAAGGGTTACACTATCAAGGTGGGGACGAAGGGTGACCGGAGAGGGTAAAATGGGGAGGGGTTCAAAAGTTTAATGGTGGTACTGTTGGCAACTGTATATACATCTTTATCGGACACCATGGTCGATTGGGCGTTTCTAGGTACATATGGTGGGTGATGGGATGAGGGATAGTAGTCTCCAATCACATTACTAACGTGGAATGTTCAAGAGCTCAATAACCTAGTTATGGCCAGGAAGATACTATCCTATATTGACAGACATAGACCCAATATACTTATGCTCCAGGAGACACATATCCAAAAACGGGTACACGAGCGGGTACACGAGACATTTGCCACATGAGATTTTACACAGATTATTCCTCACAGTCCCGTGGAGTTCTCACTCCAATATATCGCTTTTTGGGGTGTCGGGTCACCAGGAGCAAAGAAGACCCACTTGGCTGCTATGTTATAGTTTGGGGGACTCTAGCGAGCAGCCTGCTAATACTGGTGAACACATATGGGCCGAATGTCGATGACCCGGAGTTCTAAAAGCAGATTTCTGACATATTGCAATCTAACGAGAGGGCAGGGATAATTTGGGGTGGAAACTTCAATACTATCCTGGACAATCAGGTAGATCGAAACAAGTGCCCCGTGGGTGTGGACTAGGGCGGCCCAGACACTCAAATTGTTGTATTATTCATCTCTGGTTAATAGATGGCGTGAATTATACCCGCATCAGAAAGAATGACATGCATTACTCACCGTAATAGCATTTCTGACGAATGTATCTGCTTAGATTCACATGTCACAACACCACTCACCACTTCAATCACAATATAAACATGACACATGTATACTAATAATACTTTACTCAATGTCATGTGATATGCTGCGTCACGATGTGTCACGGAAACGACCTTTGTCCCCATCAAACACTCGCACCTCACCACTATTTTGCACAGCCTTCATAAAGACCTACGGTCGAAACACGTGTTGGCTTTCCTCATATGACCAGTACAATGTGTGCCCAGCTGAACACTGGATATTGCATGACAATTAAATCAAGACTTTAATACAGAATCATGTTTTTTTAACCTTTATTTATGGAAACCAACCAGATGTGAATGAATTACTCAGATCCAGGGCCAATAAACATTGGGTTTCTATTATCCGTCTTACTTCAACATATGGGAATCTGTGAGCTTGTACCACTGAAACCCTATACATGGCAGTAGGAAGAAAACAGGATTCTTTGAGAATCTGTCTAGCACAGGGGTCAATCATTCCTACAAGCGCACAACCTCCATTTGCACACAATTAGTATATAGGTTTGAATTATAAGAGACAAATACCTAATTTATGTCCTGATCTTTCATGAATAGGCCATGCAGCCCAAGTTTTCCCTTTCTTTGTTGCCTACAACTTTCTGCCCTAGACAACCTGGCCACCATTTTGCCCGCCTTATCGCCATAGCACCAAACCCTAGCAGGTCTGGACATTTATAGCAATTCATGGTCAGCCAGTTCATGGAACACAGCCAACCTGTCCTAATCAGTCCCAGTACAGTCCCGTCCTGTGTACTACCGTGGTCATTCTCCAGCTCCTTTAATTGTGCCTCAACCTCCTTCAATTCCTGCCGGAAGCTTCGAAGAGCTCCCGCCGATGTAGAAAGTTGCACTCCTCTCACCAATACCTTGAAGGCTTCCCACAATGTGGAAGTCACCTGGACTGATCCATCATTCATTTCAAAGAAATCAGAAATAGTGCCATGTAATGTCTCCAGCAGGTTAGTATTTTTTAACATATCTGGAGCCTTTTATCATGGGGGTTGTGGCCTTGGGAAGTGCGTGAACATCAATGATGGCACAACCGGGGAGTTTTCAGACAGTGTTCGTGGACAAATATAACAATGTTCCACCAATGACATCAACTCAGCGGCAACCAGCAGGGATTGTGTGTGACCCAGTCGTGTAATGTTGAATAATATGTATTTCTGAAGCTTGTTAATCTGCTTAGAATCAAATGCTGTGCATATAGTCCGACATCTAGTGGTAATCGCTGTTACGCTCACCTGGTATCCACGGGGACGCCACCCAGCCCTGGTTGGATGATTTGCACTCTCAAACCCCCTCCCGGTCCCTTGATAAGGCCTCTGGTTAAAGATGGGTCTGAAATATAGGAGAGCTGGATTCAATACCAGATTGTCTATGTTTTCCCACCTCCCTTGCCCTCAACTCCTTCCTCCCCCTTGGGCCCTCTCCTCACATTAATATTGTAAAAGGTGGATTCTCCATCCTGCTCCTCGTGGCAGGGGTGCGTAGATGTGGGGGGCAAGCAGCGACCAAGTCACTTCACTGGTGCAACCACCCCGCCCCCCTGTGGGAATCCAGGCCTGCTGCGACTCCGTAGGTTTGCTGCTTTACAGTCTTTGTATGAAGTTCTTATGTTCCTCTTAGTTCGAATAATAATGTCTTGCTTCTTTCCTTTTAGGTATGGAAAGCCATTTTGGTGTTGTCATTAAGTTTGAAGGCGAAAGCGCGATGCTGTCCGGTGAGTAATGCGCGATGAGCAGCGCTGTTTCGCCTTTTATATTGCTAACCTGTGCCTTTTCTCTCCTTGCAGGTTGCGATGATCCTCGCCGAGCGCCGTAATGTCCCAGCAATGATACTGACCAGGAGATGACTACCCAGGTAAGAATTGTGTGGCTTTCTTCATTCGGGAGGAAACGTGAGTAAACGCTTACTAATGCTGTCTTTCTTTCTCCTCTTTCCAGGTTATGGTATTCCAGGATGCATGCGGTGCCGGATGATGGAGTTCATACCTTCAGGTTAGTGGAACTGAAGTCGGCGATGGATTGAAGACAGGATACTGTTCCAGGTAAGTTTCGTAGTGTTCTTTCTCTCTCTGCAGGTCCTTGGTTTCAGGTAAGCTGGCATCAAAGAACTGGACACGGTGAGCGTTACGCTGCCCACAGCAGAATAACGCAAAGCATGTTCTGCTGTTTGGGTGTGGTTTAAATAGTCTCAGGTAAAGTAGTCCAGATAAAATAGTCCCAGGCCTGCCGCACCCAAAATAGTCCAGGTAAAGTAGTCCCAGGCCTGCCACACCCAAAAGACTAGACCGCATAGCTCAGTTCCTTGTAACTGAGCTATGCGTGTGTCTCCATGTTGGCTGTATCCCCCCTCAAATTAAATAGTCCCAAGTAAATAGTCCCATTCTAATGTTGGTCTTCATAATGGTTATGAGCCCGGCACCAAAGGCGCTAGGACTGACTCCAAGAGAGTCTTGGATGAGGTTTTAAGGCCTTTGACCTGGCCCTAACTGGAAGGCTGACTTGCCAGTGAAGGCCAGGGGCAAGGGTCATGACAATCGCAGAGTATTGCATCTTTCTTTCGAGGATCGAAAGGGGACGTCGACATGGGCGTGCTTGTAGGGACCCTATGACTATCCTGAGTGAGTACAGAGAGAGCAAGGTGCAAGAGGTCTATGTTCCTTCTACTCCAAGAGGGGAGGAGGGTGGTTGCACGTGAATCTAAGCAGATACAATCATGAGAATTGCTATTACGGTGAGTAATGCATATTTTCTTTTTTTTTTAAAGTTTTATTGAATTTTAACAAACATTACAAACCAAAAACTGCAGTAAATACAACAACTTCTCATATATACATTGCTCAAACATGTTCACTGCTTCCCTTTACCCTCCCCCCCGTTTTGAGCCTACTACTGCTGACGTTCCTTTCCTGCGTTCTATGGTGAGGTTTTGCTTTCAGTGATATCTGAAGCGTCCTGGGTTGTGCCAAATAGTTCTGCTATAAGCAGTCTCCAAGCTATCAGGGTCTCAGTTTCGCCTTCTTCCCCACTGCTGCTAGCTTCTTGCCATACCATGGTTTCAGCCTCCACCCACTTTTGCAGGTTCATCCACCATAACTCCAGTCTCGGCTTGTGGCATGTCTTCCACCACATAGCAATTCTTCGCTTAGCATGCGCATATGCTAGATCTTTTAATTTGCTAATATGCCTGAGTTTTCACGGCCTAGGGAACCCACCTAACAAGCAGGCCCACCCAGAATCCACCACAAGCCCAATTCCCTTTACTTCTAAGGCGCGCACAACTTCTCCCCAAAAGCTTTCAATAACCGGGCATGACCAAAACATATGCACCATGCCCGTATTCTCCTCACTGCACTTGGGGCAAGCCTGCCGTCCCACATTCTTAAACTTGGCCATCTTTTGGGGTGTTAGGTACGCTCTATGCATTGCATCTGTTGTAGCCTAGCATTTCTTGACACTTTCTTGTGATACCCCTGAACTCGTTCCCACATCCCGTCCTGCAGCGAGATACCCACTTCTTCCTCCCTTTTCAGTCTTAACTGCACTAACTCCTTTCCCACTCTAGACATCACCAACTCTTATATCCTAGATATCTTGTGTCCCCCTTCGGCTATATCAGATAGTATCTATAGTAATATCTGGTTATTCCTCAAGTACCAGTTCAGACTACGTTCCCTTGAGTTCCCTTACCAGTCTATGGTACGTAATGTACTGGCCGGTGTGCAACCCCGTTTCTACCCACAACTCCTCAAAATCTATTATAGTCCCGCCCTGCCAGATGTCTCCCACTGTCACTATCCCAACCGACGGCCACTGGTTTCCAATTGTCGCCCTAAATTGTACATCTCCGCCCGCCAGTGCAACCAACGGTATCACGGGGGAGCACAGGGATGGGTTCCCCATCAGTTGGCACGCCTGGTGCCACATCTTCCAGCCTAGCATCATCATCTTGGGGCGCCCTTCAAATACAGTCCGGGGCAACCATATTATCTCTCTCAAGTAAAATGGGGGGCAGTCCAGTAGGACAGCCTGGTTTAGGTGGTCACCTCCTCCAAGAGCCATTTAGCCACATATTGCAGCTGGCTCGCTACATAATAGGCTTCAAAATTAGGCAATCTTATACCCCCTTTTTCATAGGGGTTCTGCAGCTTCCATAGTGCTACTCGCTTTCGCGTGCCCTGCCAAATGAAGTCCCGACACATACTGGCTAGTCTGCAGAAGAACTTCTTAGGTATCCAATACAGGATATTCCCAAAGTAGTGGAGAAGCCTGGGTAGCAGCACCAACTTTAGCATAGCGCTACGTCCCAACATTGCCAGGGGGAGCTTAACCCAGAATCGCATGCAGTTTTCAATTTTCGTAACCGCTACTTCTTTATTGCGCCTGTGTTCTTCCTCCACAGAGTGGTAGATATCTATTCCTAAATAGCGGAATGTGTTGGCCACCCATGGAACCAGTAGCACTGGGAGGTGATCCAGGGGAATCCCTCTATACCTACCCAGTGGGAACATGCTTGACTTCTGAGGGTTCACAGCTATACCAGACATATCTGCATATCTTCCCATCTCCCCCAGAATGTGCTGAAGGTTCTCTTCTGGATATCGCAGATACAGTAGTATATTGTCAGCATACAATATCATCAGGTGTCGCTCATCTCCCACAGGGATGCCTATTGTGTCATACTGTTGTCTCAAATAAATAGCCTGGGGTTCTAGAGCCAATATGTAGAGCATGGGGGACCACGGGCAGCCCTGTCTGGTACCTCTGCTGAGTTTCCACTTCTCCAATATCACTGTCGCTGTCTTAACCCTAGCAAGAGGTTCACTATATAGCAATTTGGCCCACCCTAGGTATCCCGGACCCATCCCGTAAGCAGCAAGGGTCGCCAACAGCCACGGCCATTTGACCCGAGTCAAAGGCCTTTATTGCATCCAGTGACACCACCGCCAGGTCATCTCCACTCGTGTTCCCATATTCAATGACTCTGTGGAGCCTCCTAAGGTTGTGAGATATGTTCCTGTTTGGGACATAACCCGCCTGATCCGGGTGTATCAATTTATCTATGACCTTACACAGCCTATTAGCCAGGATAGCTGTCAGAATTTTACTATCTTGATTCAACATTGACAGATCTATAAGAACTACAGCTGTGTCCAGGCTTGTTAGGTTTGAGGAGCGGTATTATGATCGCTTCTCTTAATGACTCTGGCAGTCTGCCTCGCTCGTGCGCATCGTTTAGCATGTCTAACAGCTGGGGGAGTACCTCCTCCTTGAATGCTTTATAGAACTCGCTTGGTAACCCATCAGCTCCCGGGGTCTTACTGGTTGGCAACTGCCTTACCACTTCTCCCAGCTCCTCCAACGTAATGGGTGTGTCCATTTCCTCCCTCTCATCTGCACTAATCTGTGGCAATCCTATGTCCTCCAGTGTTTCTTCTGTTCTCTCGCGATCATCCCCCCCCCCCGTCATCCACGTACAACTCCTCATAGTATTTCGCAAATTCCTGATTTACTCCTTCCTGGGTGTCTGCCTCCCCCCATCCTCCTGTTCCATCACTGTAATCGGGGGTCTCGGAGTTTCGCTCTTGTATAGCCATGCCAAAAGCCAACCTGGTTTGTCACCCCCTGCATGTTGCCTCTCTATATACTTCTTGTAATTAAGGTTACTCAGTCTTTCCCAGCATTCTGCACACTTTTGCTGCAGTCTCAATATCAGGTCACTGTCCAGAGTGGCCTCTTTCCCGCCCCTCAATGTCTTTTCCAATTCTTTCAGCTTCCTGTAATTCCACGAGGCTCCCTCCTTGCAAACCCTTAGACTTCACTATAGCCACTCCTCCCAACCTTGAAGGCCTCCCACAGAGTACCCGCTGAGTCTACACTGCCCGTGTTTGTCTCGAAATAGCTGACAATTTCCTCCCTCACGTCTTCTCTAAAGATGGGATCTCCAAGCGCCTTTGCTCTGAGGCGCCATGTCGGTATTCTTGCTCTAGGGGGACAACATTGCCAATGGAGGAGCAGGGGCGAGTGGTCCGAGAGGACCCTTGCTTTAAATTCTATTGGCGTAATTTCGGTCAATATTTCTGGAGTGGCGAAGACATAGTCCAACCTCGTGTGCAGTTGCTGCGGGGCTGAATAATGCGAATATTGCCCCGCCTGTGGATGGCGCTCTCTCCACACATCCGTTAATCCAAAATCATTTAGAAGTACCTGTACCGCCTTGGCTGACGGGGTCGGTCTATCTTGCTTCCCATCCGACCTGTCCACCCGAGGATCTAGTACACAATTAAAGTCCCCACCTCAGATCACCGCACCCCCCACACACATGCTCAGACTACCACACAGGGTCCTGAAATAGGCTGCAGTGTTTTGGTTCGGGGCGTACGTATTGACCACACTTATTTCCCTATTTTCCACTAGTCCTTTCACCACAACCAATCTCCCATCTGCCTCCACCCGCGTCTGCAACAGCCGAAACAGAACACGTGGCGCCACCCAGGTGATCACTCCCCTGGCATAGGCCGAATATGGAGCTCCCACCACCGTTCCTTTCCATTTCCTTTTGATCGTTTCTAGCTTGTCTCGCGTTCGATGGGTTTCTTGCAGTAAAGCAAAGTCAATTTTCTGTCTCCGGAGGTATAACATCACATTATTTCTCTTTAAATAACTATTAAGGCCCCTTGCATTCCAAGTAATTATTCTAAGGTCCCCACTGGCACAACCAAATCCCTCTCCTCCTCCCACCAGCGCAGTATGATTCGACTCTTCTATGTAGGCTCGTATTTAAACTAAAACTCCCCAAAACTATATACACCACAAACTTTCCCTCCTCCCTCCCTCCCAACCCCCACCCAACAACACCCTCCCCAACCGTTGCCCAGCTCCATCCCTGGATCTCAGGCACCCTCACATCTAGCCCTGCCTAACAAGTCTATACGCAGGGCTCAACAGGGTGAAGTCGCCCTAATGGTCACTTAACTACTAATTCTCGGGGGTAGGTTGCTTCCATCCCTTTGCTCCTATTTCCCATACTACAACGCATGATGTTATTGCAATTCCGCTCCAGCATGCCGTTAATTCTCTATATTCTAGTCCAGCCACAGTCAAGGCCCAAAAGCTACAAGAATGTCAATCAAATCACCCATGTTCCCATAACAAGTCCACCTTCTCACTTATACCCTTAATGTCCGCGACACAGACTCCTCACTTATGCTCCAGACGATCTCGAACAGCCGCCTGTTCCGGGCAGCCCTGTAGATCCAGCCACGGCGCCGCCTTCTCCGGAGTGTCGAAGAAAAGCGCCCTGCTCTTGTACAAAACCTTCAGCTTCGCCGGGTACAGAAGCATATATTTGATACCTGCTGCACGCAGCCTCCTCTTGACGGCCACGTAACTATACCTTTGCCTCTGCACCAGCATCGTGCAATCCGGATACGCCGTAATGTTGGTGGATGCTCTCTCAATTGTTCCGCCCTTTCGAAAATACTCCAGGATCTTCTCCCCATCTTTGTAGTTCAGGATCCTTGCGATTATCGGCCTTGGCGGAGCCCCAGGTTGTGGTTTCCTCACCAGGGCTCAATGTGCATGCTCAACGGTAAACCCCTGTGAGAGTTTGTCTGCTCCTATCTCCTGGAGGATCATGTTCTCCACATAGTCCGTGGGGTCATGGCCTTCTTCCCCCTCGGGCAGGCCGACCACCCATATGTTGTTCCTTCTCGCCCGTCCCTCCGCTTCTTAAACTCGATTTTCAAGGTTGGCGACCTGCTGTTTTAGCACGTGAACCTCCTTTGCATGGTTTGTGCTGACATCCGTGTTAACCTTCGCTGCGCTTTCCAAGCCACTTGTTCTCTCCGCCAGCGCTCAGACATCTTGTCGCAGCAGGGTAACTTCGATTCCCACAGCATCAATTTTGTTCTCCAGGGCTGTCCGCAGGTCCGCCATTGCTGTGCCCCATTTGGTGCTCAATTCTGTTATGGCCGCCAGGACTTGACGGTTATCTCCTTCTGAGGCGCCATCTGCGGAGGCCACGCCTGTGCTCTGCGCTGCTGTCGTAGGGGTCCGCTGCATTTTCGCAAAGACCTCCAGTGTGGATTGTTTGGATTTGGCTCTCAGTCCTTTTACAGACATCTCGCAGTTCCCTTTCGTATCTGGTTCCCACCATGCAGTGACCTTATGTCGTGCTCAGGTCTTCTGAGCACTCGGGCACTAGCCACGGGGGGTTGCGTTATGTTGTGGCACGCAACACTATGTTTCCAATGGACTGTCTTCTCCCACGTTTTCCTACTGCGTACAATTATCCACGCGCCATCAGCGTGTTACGGGGGATCACACAGAACACAATGTTACTTCACACCCTCCTTGCATTGGCCTGCCAGGTCACGTGTAGGTTTTCGCAATGTTAGGGTATGTCCTTGTCAAAATGTGTCACACGTTCACCTGCCTCAGCCGCCAGTTAATGTCTCACTTTTCTTCATCAGGAGGTACTGCGACGCTCCACTTCCCAGGTTGTCTCCAATCTTCTTACAGCCAACAGCGTCCATCATATGTGACTGTAATCTGCCACTTTTTCGGTGCAGGACCTCCCCAAGTCGTGATGTCCGGAAGTAATGTGGCAGGGGGTCTACTCGCGCTCCACGTAGCATAAAGCACTGTGCTACGTCCCTATGCGTCCACCAACCTGCTGTTTATTGGCCTTTGTGAGTGTGGAGTGTTTCGTTACAAAGGGGGACCTACAAGGGATTACACTCTTGTGCGCACAGATCGGAGCGCCCGTGTCAAGGACTCCCAACCGCGGGCTGACATCAGCTGTTTATGGCAGCAGCAGCCCACTGTTGTGTTGGGTCAGCCGCTGCTGTCCGCCTCGGGCCTCGCGCCCAGCGGGCGCGGCCCCTTTGTCGGGATTTCAGGATCGGGTTCGCGCACGCGACGTGCCTCTCCAGTGCAGTGCTGTCCCAGGCTGCACCGGCAGAAGAGGCACGCTGTCAGCAGCCCGGAGCGGCTGCGGATGTCTTCTCAATTATTTGTAGCCGTTGCGTGATACTGTGGCTAACCAATGGAGCCAGCAACTCCATTACATAGACGCATCCTGCGGGATCCCTTTGTTCTTTAGAGTCGCCGCCATTTTAATGTTGTATTCATGGCTGCCCTCAAGATACAAAGTATCCGTCTGGCTGCTCCTCGGTGTCTCGTGTGCCGTTCGCTCGCTCGTGCTCAGCCAGATAACCTCCGACACAGTTAGATGCGTTCTGCAGCTCGATTCGTGTAAATTAAGATGCGGTTTCAGGCAGATCTGGATACCGGATCACGGAGCACACATGGCTCGCAGCCTATTCCATGGCTGCCGAAGCCACGCCCAAAGTAGTAATGCATGTCTTCTGATGCTTGTTAATCTGCTTAGAATCATCACATGCTGTGCATAGACTAGTGATCAGTACCCAGAGATGGTGGTGAGATGTGTGAAGGAACAGTAGCAAAGAGATGCCTTAGCACTTCTTGTCCCATCTGAGAGTCAGACCTAGTGTGCGTCTATAGGCAGTAGGGTTGTGTAAAGGTGTGTACAGAACTCCAGGTTGGCGCCTTACAAATGGACTCGAGAAGAACATTTACAATGAATGCTATGGAAGCCCCAGTGCCTGGGTAGAGTGTGCTCTAGGCTTGAAGGGAAGATCTCTCTTGGCAAGACTGTAGCATCGTGTGATGCAGTTTATTATCCACTTTGAGATGGCTGATTTAGAAACAGGGTCCCCTTCTCTACCAGCTGCCACTGAAACAAAAGTTTGTTTTTCTTGGGGGTTTCGTTTTTTCCAGATAAGAGATCGCTGCTCTACTCACATCAAGAGTGTGGAGGCTTCTTTCTGCCACGTTAGTGGGGTTCTGGAAAAAGGTGGGTAGTTCTATTGATTGGTTCACATGGCACTTCAAAATGAACTTAGGCACAAACCGTGGGTGACTCTGCAGAACTAACTTATCCTTGTGAATTGTGACAGATGGGTCTTGAACTGAAAGGGCCTGCAGTTCACCAACTCTCCTTATTGAGGGGACTGCCACCAGAAAGGCGGTCTTGTAAGTGAGTGCTGTGAGGCTAGCCTTAGGCAAAGGTTCAAAGGGAGGCCCCATTAGTCTCGGTAGAACCACATCCAGGTCCCATCCGGGAACTGGGTTTGAAATAGGGGGATGAAGTCATTTAACCCCTTCCATAAAGACCTTGATCACTGGAATTTTCCACCACCAAACCTCTTTCTGGGACGTGGTGTAAGCTGAAAGTGCAGCTAGGTGTACCATCAGGGAATTGAAAACCAGACCAGTCTAGTAGGTGAGTTAGGGACAGGACAATATGCGTCGGTGAGCAGTCAATGGGATTGATGCTCTTGGAATTGCACCAGATGACGAAGTGTTTCCATTTGTTGGAATAGCAATGTCTGGTATTAGGCTTTCTTGCTTCTCAAAGTACGTCCATGCATCTTTCAGGAAGTTGGAGGTGACCAAACTCTGACCTCAGGAGCCAGGCTGCTAAGTTGAGATTTTGCAGGCATGGATGGAGTGTTTCCCCCATTGTCCTGTGACAGCATGCTGTACGGGCATGGTAGTTTCCTCACAGGGGATCGGGGGCGGGGGGGGGCTGCCATTGCCATCAGATGAGAACCCGGGGTGGCCGACCCACATGGGGGCCACCTGAATCATTGTGACTGTTTCCTGGTGCATCGTGTGCACTATCTTGTTGAGTAGGGGAGTTGGCGAGGGGCTGGGGGGGCAGGGAGGTGGGGTGGGAGTTGGTCCCTTGAACATGTAATCCAGAGACCGTTCCCCTTGGAGCAGTTCTGTGGGTACCTGGAGGGGTAATCTGGTCATTGCGCGTTCTCCAGAGTTACGAACAAGTCGATCTCTGGGAAGCCCCAGTCTGTGAAGACGTTGAGAACAATGTGTTCATGCAATCGCCACTCGTACTCTACAGGTAGTGGGAAGTCCCTGCTGAGCATTTCCGCCAGAAGATCGAGTTCCCCTGGAATGTGTTGTGACAGGAGGAATATCTTGTGTTTGAAAGCCCATTTCCATATGTTCTGAGAGTTTGGATAGCCCTGGAGAGTGTGTGACCCCTTGTTTGTTCAGGTAATACATGGCTGTGGTGCTGTCCATTAGGACTAGGACTGTCTTTCCCTGTAGGTGTGTTTGAAAAGCCTTCAGGGCCTTGAACACTGCTAGCAATTCCAACAGGTTTATGTGGTTGGATGCTACCGCTGGGGACGAGACACTGTGCCCGGTCTGATGAAGGAGGTGAGCCCCCCACGGGGGTGGTGACGGTTTTCCCCTGCAAGAGGTTTTCCCTTGACCGCCACTGCCGAGAGAGAATGAGGGCTGCCGAGACAACCACTAGATCATCCCATTGTCCGATGGCCTGACGACATTGGCTCGAGAGCCACTCTTGCATGGGGCGCATGCGGATACGTGCGTGTGGGACTAGATAAATGCAGGAGGCCATCATCCCCAACAGTTGAATGGCTTTGCATACGGTCACCTTGCGATCGGCTACATAGTGAGGGATCTTGGAGGGTAATACAAGCCCATCTTTGGTCCGAATGGGAGCCTCTAGAAATTGCTGGACTTGGCTGGGGTCTAGGCTGGACTTTTTCTCGTTGATCAAGAATCCCAGACTGAAGGAGATCTACCGTCTTCTGGGTATTTGAAAGGCACGTTCTGTACAAATCCACCGTTATTAGCCAGTCGACGAGGTAGGAATAGACTGGAAAGGACTGCCTGTGCAGGCGAGTCGCTACTACTGCCAGTACCTTTGTAAACACCCTTAGGGCTGAGGCTATGCCGAAGGGAAGGACCTTGAACTGATGGTGCTTGTCCTCCATCATGAATCTTATGCTGTCAACATAGAAATATGAAAGTATGCATCTTTCATATCCAATGTGGCCATGTAATCCCCCTGTGTGAACGGTGGTATTACTTCCTGCAATAATGTCATTCTGACCTTTTGAGGCTTGACAAATTTGTTTGCCGGGCGCAAGTCTAGCACAAGGAGCATGGTGAGATCCTTTTTGGGTAAAAGGAAGTACACTGAATAAATACCCTGGTTTACCTGATGAATGGGGCTGACTTCTATGGTGCCCTTTTCTTGAAGGATCTGCGCCTCTTCCAGTAGAATCTGCGTCTGGATGTTGGTGGACGGTATCGAGGTGGCCAATGGAACTCTTTACAGTAACCGTGGGCTATCGTCTTGAGCACACACTGGTCTGAAGTGACTGCCTCCCATGCCTGAAGAAAAGATGTTAAATGTACCCTGACAGGAGAGGCATGGGAGGAGACCCGGACTGGCAAGTCATTTCTGAGCAGAGGCTGGGGAACCTCTTTGGGTGGCGTTCCTAGCCTGCCTCTTCGCTGACCCCTCTGCTGGTATTGACTGGTGCCAGATGCGCCCTGTCCGGAGGACCATGGTGAACCCTCTGTTCCATACTGATTATGTGGGGAACAGGAAAAAGATTGCCCCCGAAAAAAGCAGCGAGTTACCTCCCAGCAGTTGGTAAGAGTGCAGTGATTTGATCAATAGATTTGAGAGTCTCGTGCTCCTTTTTCACTGTTTCTAAGGCATCATCCACTGATTTCCCAAACAAATGTGTCTTTCACTGGCTTATCAGTGAGGCCTGAGTTTCCGGTTGAAAACCTGAGTTTTTAAGCCAGGCGTGCCTTTTAAGAAGAATAGCCTGAGCCAGGGTCCGCCCCACCGTCTCAGTTGCATCCAGTGTGTTATTTAGGATGTTATGGGTGACGCGTTTCCCTTCCGAGATAACCACCAGCAGGCGTGTTCGTACCGGTTCTGGGACTTCCTGGAGACACTTATGAAGTAAATTCCAATGAACATCACTATAACTTGCAAAGAAGTGTAGTGTTATTAGCAATCCTCGTGGAGTATGCCACTGAAGTGGTGATGCGTTTTCCGAGGGCGTACAGCTTTTTACAGTCTTTGTCGGTGGCCCGTTCTGAAGTTGACAATGGCACCCCAGCCCTCTTCCTGATAGTAGTAACTACAAGGGAATCTGGAGTGGCATGCCCCTGGATGTAAAACGGGTCCGAAGGGGAGGGGCGGAACAGTTTTTCGTCCCAAGGGTTGCCAGCCCTTTTCAGTGAAGGGGTTAGCAAAGAAGGTGCAATGCGCTTTATGATGCAACTCAACAGGGGTACAGACTGGCTTGCGAGTGGTTTCTCCTTCAGGATGTCCTCCACAAAGTCAGTATCTTGTGCCACTTCCTGCGTGGCACACAGTGTTCTGCAGCCCTTTTGAGGATTGCATTAAATGCCATTTGGTCATCAACAGGTGAAGCTTGTCTCTAGAGGCGAGAGGGGGGAAGAGATCAAGACAAAGGGCGCCTGGGTCAGGTGTTCGAGTGGGGGTGTTAGGCAAGATTTTCACAGAGCTGGTAAATCTTCCCAACCTAGGTCAACCCCATAAAGTTTTGCTTTACTAGTGGGATATTTTTCCTTAATACCTCTGAGTGGGAACCTTTTTCCACACCCACAGAATGTTTTACTCTTTTTATGGGTGTCATTTGGTTGAATTAGAATTTTGAGTCATGTATACCGCGCACTGGACAACTTATTTATTTGGGCGCAGATGGCACCATTAGCATTTGGACCGTCGTTCTCCAATGTGATAAGTATAGTGCCCCTGTTACCATTTCCCATGGGTAATCTCAGCAGAACAGATGGGTTTTCAGGGCGTATTGGAATGTAATGAGTGTCTTAGTCTCTTTGATATATCCCGGGAGCTTATTCCATAATCTAGGTCCACAGACCCCAAATCTACGGTCTCCTTTGCTCACATATTTTGACAGCGGAACCTGGAGTAAGTTCTTCTCACCTGAGCGTAGCTGCCGGATAGGAGTGGAACTCTTGATTTTATCAGATAGCTACATGCCGCCAATTTATTCACACATTTAAACACCAGGCAAAGAGTTTTAAACTATATCCGCTCTTTCACCACTAACCAGTGTAAAGATCTTCTCAAGTTAGGGATAGGGGCAGATTTTGTTACCTTGCACACTAACCTAACTGCAGCATTTTGGGCCATCTGCAATCTGTGCAACTGGAATGCTGGTATTCCTGACAGCAATGCGTTGCCGTAATCCAGTCATGCGTTAACAAGTGTCCCAATAACCGATGCTCTATCCTCGTTTGCAATAAATGGCAGAATGTGTCTCAATGATCGCAGGGTGTAGAATGCGGACTGCACCTTTGTGCTAATCTGCGCTCCACAACACATATGGTCTTCCCACACGCAGCCTAAGTTTTTGATTTTCTTGGCAAAATTGAGCTGCACCTCTAGGACGCATGGTGGCAATATTGGTTTGTTCTGTTGAAGATGATATTTAGAAGCAAATAATGACACTTCCGTTTTGCTGGCATTCAGCAACAGTTGGTTGGCACACATCCAGGCTTGTACCTCCTGTAAGCACTGTTCCACTATCGCAAACGTATCCTCAGATCTATGCATCTTCAGGAACACCCGAGTATCATCCGCATACGAATGAAAGTTGATATTATGTTTCCTCAGTATGTCCATAAGCAATTTCACATATAGGTTAAGGAGCAAAGGTGAGAGTGAAGATCCCCAGAGGAACCCCACACTTTGGTAAGACAAAATCCGACAGGAAGTCTCCAAGCAGGACCCTTTTTTCCCCTTCTAAAAAGGAAAGACAAACCAATGAAGGGCTTGTTCCGTAACTCTTCCTACTTCCTGCCATTGTTGCAGCAAGATCCCATGGTCTACCATATCGAGTGCAGCAAACGGGTCCAACAAAACCAACAAGGACATATCCCCCTGATCTGCCGTCTTCAATAGGTCATCCCATACTGTCAACAACGCAGTTTCTGTCCCGAACCCTGGTCGGAAACCAGATTGTAACGGGTCCTGTAGGTTTTCACGGTCCACGTGTTCTTGCAGCTGGGATGTCAATTTTTTCTAGAATCTTCGCCATCCACAGCAATCCTGCCACTGGCCTATCATTTTGAAGATTCTCAGGATCTAGATTGGTTTTCTTTAACAGTGGGGCAACTACAGATTTCTTCAGAATTTGATTCTCCATAGTGTCTTTTTGAAGTTATCCTCTTTAACAACTTATTGGCAATAAGTGCCTGTTGTTGCTGGGTTGCTCTACGGCCTCCCCTTTTAAACTTTCTCTTGCTAACCTTGAGTGAACTACAGTTCTCATGGGTAGAAAGGATCTTTGGTTCCATGGGTAGAAAGGATCTTTGGTTCTGTGAAGCCAGAACACCCCACCTTATGTGGAGTGCTGGGGAGATGCAATGTATCCCCTTTCACATTAAAACTAACAATTCTTTTACAGGGACAAGCTAACCTTCAATGGCTGGTGGCAGTGATACCTTGTATTAATTTGGTGCACCTTTACCGCAGGCTGTGTGCACAGCTGCAGTTAAGGCACCCAAGGGTGCTCCTTTTACCAAAATGGCCCTGGTCGCCTTTTTTCGCCATTTTAGTGTTTCTTGTCCTTTCTTGTTCCTTCCCCTGACATCCAGGGTGGGAAATTCCTTTGTGTGGTTTTTATCTTCGGAGAGAGTCCCCCTGGACTCAACGCCCAGGCTCCAGTCTGTCTGTGAGGGCAGGGAGTGAGCGAGGAGTCCAAAACTCCACAGCCCTTTGTCTTCCTCCTTGCCTGAATGAGGACACATCCCAGTGGGGGGGGCTGGCTGTCCTGATTGGACAACCAGACTGCCCCTTCTTGTAAAATGTGGGGAGAGAATGCAGAGGTTGTGCTGTAATTACTGATAAATACTGGAAACCTGGAAGTGGAAGAGAAGTCGACCACTGGAACCGAAACCGAAGAGGATGATGAAGGAAAAGCGGCAGAAACTATTTCCAGCAACCAGAGAGGCTGCTGTGTAACCGGAGCCTGCTGTAGCCCTTCCTTCCAATCCACCGGGGGACTCCGGAAATGACAACCCTGACCCAGAGCCTGGTGAGACCCACTAGACTCAAGAAGACCTGCATTTTGAGCCACCCCACGCGTTGCGGCAACCTTGCGTTGCTTCAATACCCCAATACCCTGGGAACTAGAGCCACTGTGCGGTGCACGGTCTTCCAAATTCTGAATCTCGCTGAAACTTCGTGGGCATCCTGGTGGATCTCCAGAGACTCAAATCGAGTCCGAAATGTCCCTTCAACAGAGTGCTGGAGTGTTGTAACGGCGAGAATTCAATCACAATTTTCTGTCTTCTTCTGTGCTCCTTGAAAAGGTGCCAAATCCACAGAACCACATTCAGCCGCGAGGAAAACCTTGCCTAGAGCCTTCTTCGATCCCTGCTGCAAAGTTCCTTCTGAGGCCTTGTTTTTAGTTACCACTACAAGGAATCCACTGACAGGGTATTTGGCTGCAGATTCTGAAGTCCGCCTGCTGAAAATTCTGCAATGCTGAGGTGCTGTGTTGACTAAGATATGTACTTAACTTAAGTCTGTTAGGATTTCTGTGTAGCTGTGGGGTGTTTTCTGTGATGGGGAAGCCTCTCATCCAGTCCCACTGCTAGAATCCTGCGAAGGTGTCTTCTGTGAAGCCCCTGGACCCTCTTCTAACTCTAGAAGTAAAGTACTCACATGTTAGCCTAGTCTCCCCAAGGAATTCTAACTTTTGCTACTTAAGAACCTATCCTGACACTGCTTGTTGGACACTAGATCCTAGTGACCACCCTTCTGCCACTGAGAACACTCATGCTCCAAGAATAAGGGAAAGACTTAAGGGATTGGGCCTTTTGCCTAGAAAAGAAATTAAGTGTTTAAAAGTTACTTACTTGTAAAGAGTTGGTTGGTAACTGTTACTCTAAGAGTAAACAGTTACAAAAGTTCTTACTTACCTTGGATGTGTGATGCACTCTTCTTAAAAGTATGGTTAACATCTTTCTTTCCTTAGAAACTGTTTTGCCATTCTAAATAGAAAGTAGATGTGAAGGTATATAACTCCCCTGTGATTAGATTGTGCCTCTTCCCAAAAGTAATGTGTTGGTTTCACCAGATTATTCCTGCAGGATAATTGTACAGGTATTTGTATTTCTTTTTGTTACGCGCCGAAAGCCTGCAGGCATCAGGGCGCGGACATAAAGACAGAACTACGAGTAAGACAGGGAACAAGAAGTCTAGTTAAGGAGTTGGGTAGATTATTTAAAGAGCAATGTTTTCAATTTATTTTTAAAAATCTGAAAGTTGGTTTCTAGTCTGAGTGTGGTAGGTAGGCTATTCCATTTTAGGGATGCTTGGACAGGGAAAGAGTGTCCCATTCCATTTGCTTTCTTTGTCTGGATGATCTTAACTAGACCTTGGTTTTTTGATCTCAGTAAACGTCCTGGTTCATACAAAGATATTTGCTCCTTTAGGTAGTTAGGGGCAGAGCCGTAGAGGCAGTGGTGGACAATTGTAGCCGCTTTAAATGTAATGCGGTTTTCTACCGCCAGCCAGTGCAAGGCTTTGCAGTCTTCTGTGATGTGATTTTGTTGGGATTTCTTTTTTTTTTTATCTCTCTCACCACATCATTCTGAATGATCTGGCACTGGTCAATGCAGCCTTTGCCTGTTCACAATAGCAGAGCATTGCCATAGTCCAGTCTTGAGAGCATGACGGCTCTAGCAATGGTTGTGCTATTTTCTTCGTTTAGGAAGGGTCTTATGTGCCTGAGTAGTCTATGGTAGTATCTGTAGTTTTTTTTTTGTTTTCTTTTTTTATTTAGGTATGCTGTGTGGGCATTAGCTCCGAGGGAGGATTCCAAGTAGATTCTCAGGGTCTTCACTTTGCCTGCAGTGGGGTTGCTAGAATTCTTTGTTAAATTGGGTGTAGTCCAAACTCCATTTTGTGCGTGCTTGGGAGGAGCCAAAGATGATGAGCTCTGTGTCCTCCAACTATTGGCATCACCAAATTAGTCCTGTTAGGATAATTGTATGAGTGTCCCCCAACTGGGTCTTGCTTCCCCTGACTTGCTGCTACCCTGTCCAGATTAAGTCTGCATAAGGTTGTTGCCTAGCTAGAATAAGTTTGAGTCATTCAGTAAAGTGTAACATTAGGGTTTACTTTCCCTGTGCTATCTAACCCAGAGTCTCTGGTTCCAGCTGTCCCTTTTAAGTCCTACACCAGTCAGTTGTATAGTAGGGAAACATTGGACCTGGACTCCTTGTGAGATATAAAAAGTACATGGGTTTTACTTACCTTGAGTTAGCTGTGTGGCACCCCAAAAATAAGTTACAAGAGTTACTGCTTATCTCAATGTGTGTTTCACTGCTCTCAAAAGCACCTGTAATTGAATATTACATCCTTAGGTATTACTCACCTGGTATAACTGATATCACAAAGGTAGTTATAGGTTTTTTACTCTACCTGGAATAAGTGTTCCACTAGTCCAAAAAGTATTTTGTCCAGTTTACTGAGTCACTGTACAACTGGTAGTGTCTACTGCCCTTGTATTACTGAATGCAATTGTGAAAGTAACCATTGGTGTTTACTACCCAAGAATAGGTGTGACCTATACTGAAGGTGTATGAAAAGGTTTTGACTTCCCTAGAACTACTGTTAGGTGTTCCAAATAAGGTTTATACTTTGGTCTGTGTACCTTCAAGTTGTGTTGTGTTTTTATAATTGTGATTTCATATAATGTGTTAGTGCATCTACCCCTAGATTTATCTCAGCCTACCTGTATTTAAATACATCATTTATTTTTATATACATAGTGTTTCAGTGTTTCTTTGGACCATTTGTATTACAATTTAATTTGTACTGATTCTACAGTCGTCTCTCCCTCCTAAGATAAGCCTGGCTGCTCTGTCTACGCTACGATGAACTCAGGTGGTACAGCCTTCTACTAAGAGTGGAGTCTTGTACTGCCTCAGTTGAATGGTTTTACTAAGCCCTTAGTTGGACTTCAGAAAAACTGTCCTAACAGGGAGAAAGCCAAGGCGCTTCATCCACAGGCTGATCTTGGCCCCAATCTGGGCAAGGGTCAGGTGTGTCCTGCCTAAAGGGATTGTCTTGTTGGTCATAGAGATCCTAATAGACCTCTTCAGGTTCTGAGAATTCACAAACCTCTTCCTGTGGGGGTTGGGTGGAGAGTTTTTGCACTTTGGGGAAACTAGGATAGGAATCTTCCTCCCTAGGTCTCTTAGGGGCGAATAATTTGTCAGAGAAGTCAGCACACTTTGACAGTTTGTTCACACAGCTCTAAAACCTTACTCTGGTCCATTGGGATGAATCAGAGGGGCCAGGAGGAGGGAGGGAAAGGCTCTTCAGGAGAAAAGGGGTCTTGTCAGCTAAAGTCTTCGAGAGGGCCTGGAAGCCTCCTGAATACTAGACGAGAGGATGTGCTTTTCGGCTTATTCGCTGCCGAAAATAATGTTAGCGAGACTATCACGTAGCTCTGGTGGATTAGAGTGAGATTGGAGTGCCTGTCTGCATCGTCAAGGTTTTCGGGGCCGCCGAAAGCTTTGGCGCTGGCGCGCTCTTAGTGTGTCGATGGTCGTGTTTTTTAACAGAGGCACTCTAATGTTGGGAATGCCCGGACGCATGCCGCGATGGCAGATGCGGGGAGGGTGGGCGATCGTGAGGATTGGTGGGCGCTTTGGAAACCTTTGGCAGGCCAATGACGCCTGTTGCTTCCTCAACATATCCATCGAGGGAGTCCGTGGGGTTGTGTGCTTCTCTGTGATGCAGCGGTGCCCCTGTCGCTGGGATGTAGTTTCCCCATAGCAGTACCGGTGGCCTGCCTGTTGGGAACGGGCAACTGGGAACCGGAAGGTTCAGCTGAAAAGTCTTATGGCCTCCACATCAGAGCCAGGGCTGCTGCTAGAATCCTCGTCACTCGAGGCACCTGCGCCGACAAGGGAAAAACTCTCAGCCTGATGCATGGCGTAGGCCGCCCACCGCTTTGTCCGCTGATCTTTTAGCGTCTTCGGGTGAAAAAGTTGTCAAGACTTGCAGGATCGCTCGTCGTGATCACGAGGCAGACACTTGTTACACTTTCGGCGAGTGTCCTACCACGGGTACATTTCGTTACAGGATGGACAGAACTGAAATGGAGTCTTCTGCATAGTAGAGGTAAACAGCAGCAGCCAGACAAGAAGGGAAAAGGAAATGCATTCTTAAAGAAACAAACCCCGGAGCCCCCACTCTCCCTACTGTATGGGCCTGGCCAGAGAGCTGAAGCCACGCGGTCGACAGCGTCGGCCAAGGCAACAATCGCCGAAAGTCTTAGACGTCTTGGGAGTAGGGGTCCACAGTAGCCGCCGAAGAAGAAGGTCGAAGACTAAACGACCAACTGTCATGGGACAAGGAATGTAAACGTTTTTGCAATATATCTCTTATGAGCTCCGCATATGGCAACCAGCTAGCTGGATGGAAAAAAACAATCTGAGGGACCTGGACGCGCGAGGCATTTTGGGTACAGCACACGTCATGTTTGGTATAGTGTTACAAGCACACCCAGGTCGACAAGCCCTTTCGATCATCAAAAGAAAGATGTAATACTCTGTGATTACCACTAGTTGTTAAACTATATGCACAGCATGTAATTCTAAGCAGATTAACAAGCATCAGAAATACATATTATTCAACAGTACACGACTGGGTCACACATAGATCTCTGCTGGTTGCCGTAAAGTTGATGTCATTGGTTTAACATTGTTATATTTGTCCACAAACACTGTCTGAACACTCCCCGGTTGTGCCATCATTGCTGTTCACACACTGCCTAAGGCCACGACTCCTATGGAAAAAGCATCCCGATATGTTGAGATACTAACCTGCTGGAGGCATTGCATAGCACTAACGCTGAATTCTTTTAAATGAATGACAGATCAGTCCAGGTGACTTCCACATTGTGGGCAGCCTTTAAGGTATGGGTGAGAGGAGTGCCACTTTCTACATCCGCGGGAGCTCTTCGAAGCTTCCACAAGAGTTGAAGGAGGCCGAGGCACAATTAAAAGAGCTGGAGAATGAACACGGTAAGACACAGGATGGGACTGATCCGGGACAAGCTGGCTACGTTCCATGAACTGGCTGACCGTGAATTGCTATACATGTCCAAACCTGTTCGGGCTAGGTGCTATGGCGAAGGCGATAAGGCGAGAAAAATGCTGGCCAGGTGGTCTAGGGCAGAACGTTGTAGGAAACATATCACAGGAATACTTAGGTGGGATGGCATATTCGTGAATGATCAGGACATAAATGAGGTAGTCGGCTCTTATAATTCAAACCTATATACGAATTGTGTGCAAATGGAGGTTGTGAGCTTGTAGGAATGACGGACCACTGCGTTAGATAGATTCTCAAAGAAGCCTGTATTCTTCCTGTAGCCGGGTACAGGGTTTCAGTGGGACAAGCTCACAGATTCCCATATGTTGAAGTAAGAAGGATAATCGAAACCCAGTGTGCATTGGCGCTGGACCCGAGAGTTATTCATTCACATCTGGTTGGTTTCCATAAATAAAGGTTAAAAAAACGTGTGTATTAAAGTCTTGATTTAATCAGCACGTAATATCCAGTGTTTAGATGGGTACGAATAGTACTGGTCATATGAGTAAAGCCAACACGTGTTTAGACCGTAGGTCTTTATCAAGGCTGTGCAAAATGGTGGTGAGGTGCGAGTGGTCAATGGTGACATAGTACGTTTCTGTGACATATCGCGACGCAGAATATTACATGACATTGAGTAAAGTATTATTAGTAAACGTTTCATGTTTATATTGTGATTGAAGTGGTGATTGATGTTGCGACATGTGCAACATTGGCATTGTGATATATACATCAATAAAAATCATGGTAGATACGTTTTTGCACCAAGGAAAGACACGGTGATGGGAAGGGGAAAGAAAGCTGGTTAGCTCGGGTGGCTCAGATGAGCTGTTAAATCAATGGCTGATAAGAGATCTTACCAGAGTATTTGGGTGAGTGCTGGTCCTTGGCTAAGGATGCTGGATAGCCACTGGAGGGGAGGAAAGCAAGAAGGGACAGAGTTCAAGACAGCATGTTAGCATAGAGCTGGTCGGTGACTGAGCGAAGCTGGAGAGTGGAGGTGATTCATGGGGTATCACGCTGGTCCCTGGGTGGTGCTGTGGCTGGATGTGAAGAATAGGTGTTGGCGTCACCAAGTTAAGGCGTGTGCCCTAGATAAGAGGATTGGCTCACAGAGTGGAGCTGAAGGCAATTGTGCGTTGGTCCGTAGAGGTTGTGTTGACAATGGTCCCAAGGATTATTATAGTCGGCCTTAGCAACGTATCCGCTGCAGATTCAAGGGAGTTGGCTTACACCAGATGCATGGTGCAAATGGGTAGTTCTTTAATATTACATGGGAGTACAGTCTCAAGGGTTTGTGGGGCTCTTCTGGAAGAAGCTGGCGGGGGCCAAGGTGTGCGATCTGTGCCCAAGATAATGGGTTTATGAAGTCCCGGTCTAAGTGTGTTGCAAAGGCAAGATTTCAGTGAGGTGCACACGTTAGCGTTTGGCCAGGTGTGGTGGGAGCCCCGGAATCAGTATGCAACGAGTGGGAGTTCCAGTTGCAAATGATGGGGCCCTGGATCCACGATACTAATTGTGATATCACAATGGATGCCGATCTTAAGCGTTCCCTGCGTGGTATTGAGCTGCCTACATTGCCTGAGGAGGCGTGTCAAGCCTTGGAACAACCAGGGACGGTTGAGGAGGTGGTTACTGCTGTGAAGTCGTTGGCCTCTGGGAAGGCCCCAGGGTCAGATGACTGGGGATAGAATTAGACAAAGAATTCCAGACAGAACTAGCAACACAATTAGTGAAGGTATGGGAAGAATCCCTTGTTTGGGGTAGACTCCCATCGACCTTGCGTGAGGCTATTATAAAGGTGTTGCTGAAACCCAATAGGCCCTCACGTCATGTGGCGTCATACAGACCATTGTCCCCAATCAATGTGGATGCCAAAGTATTCACAAAAGTATTGGCAACGCGATTACTCCAATTTATGTCCACAACTGGTGGGTTTATTCCCACCAGATCTACGGCATTCAGCCTAAGAAGGCGGCTATGTTCGATACCGCAGATCAATCTCCAGGCTAGAATGGTTGCAGCATCATTAGATCCTGAGAAAGCCTTTGATTCAGTTTCTTGGTGGTATCTGTTCCAGGTACTCCATCAATGTGGGTTTGGCCCCCTTTTCTATCAATATATCCCACTATTGTACACTGGCCCGACAGCCACAGTCGGTACGAATCAGTTCTTATCGGCACCATTCCCACTAGGCAGGGGTATCTGTCAGGGATGCCCACATTCTCCCCTGCTCTTTGCACTTACAATTGAGCCACTTACGGTACAGATTAGAACTGCTTATGGTCATCAGGGGATCAGGATAGCCAGTCCGCCCCAAGTGATATCCCTATATGCAGATGATAAATGATTGTACGTCCCAGACCCCGAACAAAACCTTGACCCCAATCTTGAGAGATCTAAACATATTTACACAATACTCAGGATATAAGATAAATAGCACTGAGTCTGAGCTACTCCCCCTAATTCCCCTCCACTGAACAGCCCGCGGATCTTTGGAGGGGGGGGAGGAGGGGTAGGGGGGTAGAGAGGGTTACCAGACATTTGGTCGAAAAAAATTGGTCGACCAGACAAATGGTCGAACCAATTTGGTCGAAAACCAAATTGTCGAATTTTTTTATTTTCACCTTTTTTTTTTTTGGGGGGGGGGGCCCTTTTTTTTCTAAAAACCCATTTTTGTAACAAACGAAAACCCGAAAAATAAATATATAATTTAAAAAAAACAAATTCGACCATTTGGTTTTCGACCAAATTGGGTCGACCAAATGTCATTCGACCAGTTTTAGGTCGACCAAATGTATGGACACCGTAGAGAGGAGTTTGCTGGTCCCCTGTAAGTATTTGGGGATAATGGTATCCTGGACGAAACAGTCATATGCTGACAATCATAAGGTTTATTTGCAACAATTGGTAGCCAAACTGAAGCTATGGGCGCGTCCCCTGATCTCGTTATATGGTAGGATTGCTTTGTTTAAGATGGCGCTACTTCCAAAGTTGTTATATTGTTTCTGTAATGTTCCTATATGGTCGGGGAGGCAATTCTTCACTAAGATTAGATCACTGGCAACAAAGTTTGCCTAATGGGACAGGGTTGCCAGGATTATCTGGGAGAAAATGACAGAACCATACAACCTTGGGGGCCTTACAGCTCTGAAGTCTGAGCAAGGGAAGTACATGCGTCGCTGGAACAGTACAGGGCTTCACCCACAGATTTGAAATCGGTCATATTCACTGACCGGTATGCTGACTAACGCACATTTGACCCAGTTAGAAGCACGGTCAATGCTTGGTCAAGAATACTTAGCAGATTAGAGGTCAAGGCACCCTATAATAGTTAAGTCCCTCTCTGGAACTGCCCCGGTATCCGTCCCATGTTTGACAAAGACATTAAAAAATACTGGGATGTACCAGGGAAGCTAAAGATGGGGGCCATGTTTCCGGAGGGGAGGTTTGTGTCCCTAGTGGACTTTTCACATAAGCTGGGGGGTAACCCTCTACAGGTACTATGGTACCATTGAATGAAGGCAGTGTTCGGTAGAAGATGGCCCTCTTTCCCCATCAAGCCGGAGACCTCTGAGTGTGTTAATGTGGTAGGGACTACAGATGGGGCCAGGCATGGTGTGTCTAAATTGTATAGCCTACTACAAACTCATTAAATCGAAAAATAATATGCGAGCTGTATGGGAGCGGGACTTGGGGGTGACTCTTGAGGAAGATAGATGAGCAGGTGCTGCCAATTGACGAAAACAATCTCAATCAATGCGAACTTCAGATTAATACAGTTTAAGATCCTTAATCATTTGTACTATACACCATTAATTCTCCCCTGATGCATGTGCTGGTTGTGTGAAATATGGTATAACACAAGCAGACTAATTTCTCATGTATTGGAAATGCCCCCCAATCCTAGCATTTTGGGGTGCAGTGGCAGCTACACTGAACACTATACTCGACATTCCGCCCGCTCGATCGCCAATCAAATATTTGCTAGGAGACATAGGTAAATCTTCTGTTACAGAGCGCTTTTTTTATGTTGCCTGTGCTGTAGCTAAGAAATGTACACTTAGGCACTGGAAATCAAAGAGTGCTCCTAGCAAAGAGGAAAGCTGTGCAACCTGATATACACTCATGAAATGGAGGAGTATATTCTTACTGTGACATCTATGTGCTGTCCCAAAGACATATGAAACCTGCTCAAACTACTTGGCCAACATAGCCTCCGAGAGGACTGAAAGACATGTGGATACATCAAACTGAGCCGCTAGGTGATGGGGCTCCCAATGTATAGAAAATGTTGTGTTGCTAAACTGTGAATTTTTATATTATATCATGGTGCCTGATGTGTGTACTATGCAATGCCAAGTATGCTGCCCTACTTTTTAATAGTGTTTATTGGTTAAATAAAGCCTTACACTTTATAAAAACGCATCCAAATATTGGCATCATAAAATTAAAAATAATTACAAGGCAAGAGCAAAAGACAAAGATCTGTCCTCTAAAACTTTACATGACAAACATTTCATAAAATTCATATAGCAAAACTTTCCTCATAAAAACAGTCAATCAACTAATATAAATAATTTTCTAAAACCTTAATCTCCTTCCACACACAATATATGGTAACATTAATGACCAGGTTATCTCCTTAATACACAAGACCAAAATTGGTCGGTATGAATAAAGTGCAGTGCATGGACATTAGTCCCATATGCTTTTTCATATAGATCAAGCAATTTATAACAATTAGTAAGCAGGTATTGTGGAGTTTCGACGTCCGAATCACAACCTACATCTGCGTTCGTTAAATGGTATATTCTTCCAAGCACCCATAATAGAAAAGTAGGAAGTTAATTGAACCTTAATAGCATAATAAAGCATCCAACATCCTGATATGTGCATGGTGTGCAAAAGCGGGAAGGCCCGTTTCGCGTATTCCACATAGTTATGTTTCTTAGAAAGGTAAATCCATCTTTCATTGCTAGCCTAAATGGCTGCTTTACTTTTTATTTCTTAAAATTTGCTAGCCAGATTATTTTACAATTTCACACATGCATCCTATATTCGTGAGAAAGAAGTTAACATCCTTCCACCATTCTTTCAGGGCTATCTTGCTTATGAGAGTGCTTTGGTCATTTAGGAAGATTGAATATAATGATTTTGCTTTATCTTGGCTCATCAAGATTCTGATATATAGGTTACTTGTTAATATCATTTTCCTGGTAGTTAATGCTAAAATACCCAATTCACTACATATAGCTTTTACAGGAACACACTGTGCAAGACCGAATGCCTTGCGCCATAAATTCCCCTCCAAGGTTCTAAGCCAAGTAGCTTCCTTAGAGGTATACATTTCCAAACCATAGATTATAGATGGAACTACACAAGATTTATAAAAGCTCCACTAATCCCTCAGTGGATTGACCGCCACATCTTGATAAGAATAATCTAATTGCTTTGAACTTAGTTGTAACCCTATCAATGATGGATTTAGAGAAATTATCCTTGCTCATTTTATTAGCCACTTGTACACCAAGGTATACATAACTTGAGCCGTCCATTTTTTTCCCTTTATATAGACCAATTATACTTTTTTATATTTCTTCTATTTGTACTGACCGTAATAATCTTGGTTTTCCTCAAGATAATGATCAAACCATTTTCCAGGGCAAATCTTTCAAGGGCCTTTAAACTATTCTGCAAGCACGTGGCAGTTTAGTCAAAAATGACTGTTGTCTGCATATGAGAGCCAAGCCACCGGGCATTGTGCAATTCGTGGTTATTATTGCAGTTCAACAAATGCGTTCCCAAATCGGCCAGATAAATATTGAAAAACCTACGTTCCAAAGTACATCCTATATGCGCCGCTGGTTGTATGACTGCCTTTTAAATAAAGGTTATAAAAAAAAAGTTTATGGTGTCTTACTTACCTTGGTCTTCTCTGCTCCCCCTCCCAGCATAATGGAGTGTGTCTGAGGCATGTTCTATTTTGGGGTGGAGGAAAAGGATAAACTGAGATTGTTGAAGGAAAAACATGACTGGCACAACAATAGTAGTACTATCAGAAAAGCTCAAAACAAGACCTACCTGATTTCGCCCTCTGCGTTTGCCATAGTTTCTTCTAACAAGAGCTTTGTAATTTTCATTTTTCTTGGTCAAGTAATAGTACAACACACAATCAGCCACAGTCTAGGATGAAAAATGACAAGTGGTTAAGCAACATCAGTGCTTAGGTATTTGCCATAGGAAGCAATTAATGATTTTTAGTCAAAAGTACAGAGCTAATTTCAAACAGATATATGAAACGCCAAAAAGAAAAATACTAATCAGACACTTCAGGAACCCAATAAGTGTGACATGAAGCGAAGCCAAAACACTAACAGTGCCCCAATTATGAAAGTGGAAACAGCAAAAAAAGAACATATACCAAGGTAGGCTGACCTCATTTCGGTGAAGAGATGCATCTACTTCAATCGTGTGAAGTACAAAATCTTGCCAGTGCAATTTGACTCTAGCCTCAAAATGTGGTAGCCGGTCCAGGAAAATTTAAGGGCAGGGATTTATTTGTGTGGTAAACAACAGATTGTGCCTGGCTTCTCGCCGATTGCTGTAGAATCACTTGTCAATGGCATTTAATGAGAGCATTTTGATTATGGCAAGTATTCCAGTTTTAGTGTTGATGTTCAAACTAGAGCACAACCAGTCTGCTCTTATGTTGAGATGTGTTGGTTTACATTTACATAGAGCCTTACCCAGTCTCCCACAATTTTCCCTGTCTTCCTTTATTCTAGATTACCTTGCAGGATTTAAGGCACGATTACTTACAGAGGAAGCTTACTCTATATGCAGATGAATTAAGGCTATTTCTTTAACATAGCACTTCACGACTGATCATTCCAACCGTAACAATATGTGTAATTACCCAAGTAAATTGTGCACAATGCATCAATCTCTGAAGGATCATATGCCAAGCAAAAAAAGATTCATAGAACGAGGATGGACCAGGCACAATCAAGCTCTAGAGAACTCTTCGCAATACTGCGTGAACTAGAGTCACCAATTGACGCCCCTGCCAACTGCATTAAAGACAGTACCTGGTGCACCAATATCCAAAAACAGACCTCTGGACAAAATTGCCTTACTCCAATCAAAGACTGTCACCAAGCTAGCTCCATTCATTGCACTATTTATCAATTGATCCTTTACACCTGGTACAGTGCCTACCAACCTCAAAGAAGCATGGTTCCTCCCACTCCTCAAACAAACACCACTTGATCCTTGCATCCCTACTATCGCCCGATCACAAACGTCCCTTTCCTTCTCATGATTCTGGATAGAGCAGCGTACCTACAGATAGAAAAACACATGGAATCTAACAATCACCTAGGTTTGCACCAATCTGGCTTCCTCCTAGGCCCCGTAGCGGAATCAGCTCTCCTTGACCTGAAAATACAAATGGACGAACTCAAGGATAACAGCAAACTGACCGTCCTCTTACTCGACCTCTCAGCTGCTATCGACCTAGTGGATCACAAAACCCTTTGCTACCATCTGTCTTCTGCAGCCCATTTCTCTCCTAAGGCAATAACATGGATTGCATCATTCCTGTCCAACAGAACTATGAGATTCTTCTCGCCATCAGCTTCAGCATCCCTGGCCCCAGTCTCATGCGGTGTCCCCCAAGGCTCTTGTGTCTCACCAACGTTCTAAAACATCTTCAAGCCCCTCTTCGACCTCCTTGACTCGATGGGTATCTTCTACACCAATTATGTAGACGATACCCAAATCCTCATTCCTATCACGGGCAGTTAGGACACTGACTTGAGCTC
Organism: Ambystoma mexicanum; assembly: GCF_040938575.1. Lineage (NCBI taxonomy): Eukaryota > Metazoa > Chordata > Amphibia > Caudata > Ambystomatidae > Ambystoma > Ambystoma mexicanum. Next base: position 593,250,676 of record NC_090931.1, on the reverse strand, counting down.
TCTGAACACGATCTACCAAAGTATACAGTCCTGGATGGCCACCCACTCGTTTGTGCCTTAACGATAAATAAACAGAGCTTCTGCTCGTAGGATCCCACAACCTTTTAAATAAACTTGACAAGGCCTACAACACCCTTTACACTAGTCGGAAATGCTCTTTCAGTCTCTAAAGTAAAAACTCTGGAAGTATACCTGGATGCATCCCCACACTAATGAGACAAGTGAAAGCGATTGCTTCATCCTCAACCTACATCACTAAACTGATCAATGTGAGTAGAAATGTCCTCTCCACTGACAGGTGCCTCACGGTATCAAGAGCCTGTATGTCTAGACTAGACTATTATAATGCTCTCTTTGCTGGAACTTACTCAGGCAATCTAAAAAAACTTCAAGTATTACAAAATAACGCACTGAGAGCAGCACTTAATATTCAGAAAAATTAACATGTCACTGCGGTCAGAAGAAATGGCCATTGGCTCCCAATTTGGGAGCAAATACATTTCAAAACCCTCACATACAAATGCCTAGCGAACACTGCCAATAAAAACCTTGCCATTAAATTTAAGAAAGACACAATCAAACAGACCAACAAGAGCCTTTCACACCCACATGTTTTCTAGCCTGAAATTCAAAGTACAAAAAACCGGGGGGCATAGATTCCCCCTAGTAGCAGCAAAACAATGGAATGCCCTACCTCCCCAGCTCAGGGACAAAACCTTCCTCTGGTCCTTCCGTAAATGCCTCAAAACCTGGCTCTTCTCACAAGACGATTAACCCCCAGTATGCTTGTTTTCCCTTTAAAACTATACGCATTATTTATAACCCGGTACCCAAAATAATGTTATTAACTATGTACCAGCATTATGTTCTTAGCTACTAGACTTTCTGTAACTAGCCCCCTGATGCCCACGGGCTTGGAGCGCTCTACCAACAGATTAATACAAATAAATAAATGATAAATCTTCCTGACCTGCGTCAACCCCAGAACGTTTTGCTTCTACTAGGCATTTTTTTTTACCTTGTCCCCAGGTGAAGGGGAATCTTTTTCCCCCTCTCACCTAGTCCTTTACTCTTTTTATGGGCAAACTTTTTATGTCTTTCCATAGTGTATAGTTGAAGTTATAGTTTCCTACAACTTTTGGGTTTAGGATCGAGTTGCTGCTTTGGGCTCCCCTGGTAATTTCTCTTTCCTATACTCTGGTGAACTACAGTTCCCAAGTAGTAAAGAGGGATTTTCATACCCTTTACATTTTGTATAAGTGAGCCAGTACACCACACCTTATGTGGAGTGCATGGGGTGCACAATGTACCCCTTTCTTTTTTACCTGGTAACATTTTGTTACAATTCTGAGTTTTACATGAATGGGTGGCAGTGGTTTTAGCTTTATGACTTTTAGTCTTAATTACCTGCAGGCTGTTAATTCAGCATCAGTAATGCACAGAATGGCCACCATTATTCTGAAATGTGGGCTCCTTTTTTGCCATTTCCTGTGAGCTTGCTGTTTCCGAGGTCTTCCCCTGCCATTCTAGGCAGGAACAACCTCAGTGGAAGTTTTGTCTTTGGTGGGGTTCCTTTGGATTCCCTGCCCAGGCTCCAGAGTCTTTAGGAAAGTAGGAAGTAAGGGATGAGGCCAACACTCTGCAGACCTGTGTCTTTCAACTTGCCCAAAAGTAAACAACTAACTCCCAGTGGGGGGCTTGCTGTCCTGATTGGACAGCCAGACCGATCCTTGCTGTAAAATGGAGGGAGAGAATACTGAAATAATCCTGTAGTTCCTGTTAAATACTCTGAACCTGGAAGCTGCTGACAAGTCGACCACTAGAGCTGATACCAAAGAGGAAGATGAAGAAAGATGAAGACAGACGTAGCGATTTACAGCGACTGGAGAACCTGCTGTTTAACTGGAGCCTGCTGTAACCCTTCCTTCCAATCGAAATGGGGTTCCCGAACACGACTCCTGCAGAAGGCTGGTGGGATCAACTAGTCTCAAGATGACCTGCATTTTGGGCCAGATCACAACGTGCTGCAACCTTGCTGGGCTGCAATGCCCTGTTACCCAAGGACCTCAAACCATTGAGCGGTGCATGGTCTTCCGAAGTCCGAATCCGTCTGAAACTTTGGTGGCCTCCCCCCTGGCTTTCCAGAGACACGATATGAATCCATGAAGTCCCCTCACCAGAGTGCAGGACAGAGAGAGGGACGAGAATCCGACCAGCAACATTCTCCCTTCATATGCTGCTGAAAAGGGCGTCAAAATCACAAAGCCGCATCCAGCCACAAAGAAACCCTTGCCTGGAGTCTTCCCCATTGATCCCTGCTGCAAAGCCCCTTTCAGTGTCCTGTCTTCAGTCTTCATGACAAGGAATTCATCAACTGGGTTTTTGGCTGCAGATCCTCCTGCTGCAAACTCTTTGTGCTGAGATACTGTGTTGGCTGGGGTATTACTTACCGTTAGGCTTTTGTGATGCCTATGTAGCTTTGGGCTGTTTCATGTGATTGGGTGTCCTTTCATCCAGTTCACCCAGGCCCACTACTGGAATCCTCCTAGGGTGTCTTCTTTTAAGTCTCTGGATCCTAAAGTGAACTGCTTACTCTTTTTGAATAGACTTCCACAGGAATTCTGACTTTCTGCAACTGAACCCTCCCTCACCCTGCCTACAGTTGGTACCTAGAGCATTAGGGCCCCTCTTCTGCCTCAAGAAGAACTCACACAATAGACGAGAAAAGGACTGGAAAAGAAAAGGATTCTGGCTTGAAAAATATAAGATAGGAAGTTGTGGGGGGGTCCTCCTTGGAGAAGCCGACTGTTGCAGAGTTGAAGGCGGCTTTCTTCACTAAGCACTGATATTTCCTGAAGTTTGAATCATTGATATACATTGGGTGATCATTGCTTTGAGATGGGTCTTGGGCGGTGAAGCGTCTGACCTGGTTCATCTTTTTACATGGTTAACTGGCAATGTTATAGCTACTTCTGACTTGAAGGGATGTGCGGGTAGGTGAGGCCCTAAGGCAGTTCTTTAAATAGTTGGGAGCTTCCTTCGAGAGATCTTGAACGTCAGACAAAGGGGTTTTCTGTTGTATTATTTGGATGGGGGTCTGATATTCATGGTAAAAATCTGCATGGTTATTATAGATAACATAACTACCAATGAGAGCTGGGTTAGTGCTGTGCTCAAACACTTTACTAGATGTCTGGTTAGTTGGAATGTTAATCATAGTTGTGAACAAACGCATCATGGGATATGGCGGGGTGTGTCACATACATAATCAATGGGGCCACCTATGCTATATTGGGTTGATGGTAACTATTATTCAGCCAGGGATGGCAATCGGAGGAGCTGTTGCCGCCCCTTATTTCAAAGTAGGGATGGTGTAAGACCCCATGCTTTCATTTCTGAATCTCGACTAATCGGTTAAACCCACAAACATGGAATAACGTTATGGCTCTGGTACTGATAAGTTATGGCGTTAGTAAAGAAACTTATACAGAGGAGCCGAACCAGAAATGGCAGCAGAGTTAAGTAGGATTTAAAACTGCCTCTGGAAAGTAGTTACAGTGGATATTAAAATGGGGGTTCTGAAATTTGCAGTGTATACCGTATAGTGAGCGGAACAGGTGGGTGGTGTGTGGCAATATAGAGTTCTGCACGTGGGAGTGGGGAAGATTCATAGGCTAATTATAGGGGATTGCGGGAAGTGAAAAGCTGAGGGAAATAGATTAATATTTGTCTAATTATTGACAAAAGGAGACGCAATGAATGGTGTTGGGGAGAATTCTCAGAATGTTTTAATTCCCTTCGACCTTAGAGACCCCAGCGCTTTTGCTGGACTTTAGGACTTTTTTTCTCTCATATAATTTTAATGCGATTTATTCTCTGGGTTTCTTTTGACTTTGGAGTCTGACAAACTCCATAGGCATCATCTTTACATTGTGTTACACAGCACTTTTAGTGCAGTGGCACAGGGAAGTCTCTGAGATTTCCCCAAGGTTTAAATACCTTCTCTTGGTGAAACTACTGTTTCCAAGAGCAATGAAGTCAAATTGACTTTACTTACATTTTGTAGCTTTGTAGACCCAGCACGCACCATCTTACCATAGGGTGCTGGTGGGGTTACTTAGTATCGCCTTTGTCTAGTTTCTCATGTAACATTTTTGTTACCCTTCCTACAATTAATGGCTGGTGGCAGTGGTTCACTTTTTACTACCATTGTGTGTTTTTACTGCGGGCTGCGTTCGCAGCAACGGTAAGGACCCATGGGTGCCCATTTAGTCAAAATGGTCCTGGTCTTTTTTCGCCATTTCTTGTCGGGAAGGTCCTTCTTGAGATTTACTCTGCGCGCCAAACCAGGTTTGGTCCCTTTGTTAGTTTAATCTTTGACAGGACTCACAAGTGAAGCCCACCTCTGGCACGAGTATGTCTGGCAGGGGCAGGAAGTGAGGAAGGTGCCCGAAACTCCCTGTGCTTAATCCCCTTGGTTACAGGAATGCACCCACAGGCGATTGGCCAGCTGGCTGTCCAGCCAGGACTGCCACCCTGCCTAGTGATTGGCAGCTAGGCTGGAATGAATGGGAGAAACCTGCATAAACGGCGAGGCTTTTTGGCTTGGAAGGCAGAGTCGACCACTGGACGAAGGAATCCGAGGAAGAACTTGGAAGCGACGCCTGCTGCAACTCCTGGACCGTTGATTTGCCCGGTGACACCCTGCTGCTGTGCTGAAGCTCCGAATTCGCCTCGACTAGAGAAGCCCTACAAGGACAACTTCTACCTTTGAGTTGGTGGGACCAATTAACTCTAAAGTAAGCCTGTCTGGACATCCTCTCAAAGCTGGTTGCATTTCCACTGCTACTGGAACCGAAGAGCCAGGGAGAGGGACACCAGATTGTGTGCGTTGCTTTTAAGTCGGACCAAAGCACTGGGAAGAATCTCCTGACTACCCTGTTGCAGACTGAAAAAGCCTGAGCGACCTCAACAGAGTGCTGGCCCCCAGAAGCAAGGAATTCTGAAGTGGTATCCGAGAACCACGGTGTTGCTATTTGATGTCAGACGCGAGGAGCTGAAACACTGGAGAACCGCTGAATTTAAGTTTGCCCATTGCTGCTGCTGACCTTCCCATTGCAGAGCAGCAGTCCCCAGACGTCCTCCCTCTTGTCCACGCGACTGAGGCTCAGGAACAGGATCTGCAAAGCTGTACAGGAACAGAAGCCAGCTGGAACCATTTCTTCTAACCAGAGATACTGTAAAGTCTAAGAGAACTTACCTCTTGTTGTCTAGCCTTACTTGCTCTCAGTTGGGACCGGTCTTGGTTCCTTGCAGAGTTGCTAAAGCTTTGCCCCTCACAAGCCTCTCAGCTTGTGGCTCTTCAAGTGTTGTTTTTACCAACATTTCTACAAACATTGTGCAAGACTTTTTACCTACTTGCAAAAGAAGATCTTCAGTTCCCCTTATTGTGCAATTAACATTGGCTGTCCTGTCTCCCTGAGACTCCTCTTTACCTCTCACTTTGTGCTTTGGCCTTTCCCCAGAAAAGGATTAATTTACTCTGCTTTGGAAGGTGTTTAAAGGTACTTACCCGTTTATCAATTATTTGTTAACCTTTGTTGTATTCCTCTATTCTATCTATCACCAAACTCAGTATTGCTCTAAACGTACCAGTGATAAATCAATGTCCACAGTGTCCTAGCTATTTAAGTCACCTGAAGGTGTAGGAAGTGTGTGTACCATCCCCAATGGGGGTCATCTGATTTAGGGAAACTAAGAGTCTATTTTTGAAGTATATTTAGTGTTACATGTTTTGTTCCCTTTCTGAAGAAGGTTTATATAAGTGACTGTGAAATAAATTAATAATTGTTTTATCAGGAAACCTTGAGTGGAAGTATTTATTTGAATAACTGTACTGTGAAACTGTCACAACATTACTGCTCACATTGACCCCTCTTGAGATAACCCTGGCTGCTCAGCCACACTACCAACCTGTGTAGTTCAGACTTATACCAAAGGTTGTGTCCCTATTGCCAAGATGTCCGTGTTATTGTAGTGCACCCAAAGGGTACGGCATACAATCTTGCCTAACAAATCGTATTTATGCACTGTAACGTGGGCTGGTAGGAAGGAACAGCGATTGATAAAGGTTGAAACTCATTTTAGCAATTGTTGGTTCTTAGTTATCTAATTTGTACTGGGAATCAAAAGGGCTGGTGTTTATTATCTGGCTGGCAATGTGTTAGATAACTGATGCCTAGTTAAGGAAGCAATGCTAGATGGGAACAGAATTCAAGGGGAGTTAAGGAGGAACACAATAATAAAATAAGGGTGGGGATAGGTGCTAATTTTGCAGTACTAACAAATTAAAGTGCAGACCAAGGAGGGGATATAGTTCAGAAATGCAATTATAGTGTATATATTGGGTCTCAGAATTGCTCTGTGAAGACACAGTTTGAGATAAACGTAGCTCTGATTTGTTTTATGAGTGTAATGGTAAGTGTTTGTTTTGTGTTGTCACATGGATGTTGTCTGTTTAATATGTGGGTCTCCGTCACGTCAGAACTAGATGATTGCATGGATACAGCTAACTTTAATTCCACTCCCAAATCAAAGCTAAAAAGGAGCAGGGCTACAGATGTGTATTTATGGGAATGTTAGGAAATATTTTGCTCTGAACATAATGGCAGAAATCAGGAATATAGAAAGGAGAAAGGGAGAGGCAAGGGAAATCGGTTACTAGATGAATTCATTGAAGTTTTGTTCATGGAACATTAAAGGTCTAAATAATCTCAGGAAAAGGAAGGAAGTTTAAATGAGAGTAAAGAGGGAAAAAGCGTTTTTTGCCCTTCTACAAAAGACCCATTTATTGGAAGAATCTAAACATGTAATGAATACATTGTATAGCAAGATAGTGTTAAACTGTTATGTTTCCAAATCAAGAGGAGTGGTAAGACTGTTTAGCAAAGGGGTAAATATGAGTGTGGAGAGGGTGATTATGGATAATGAAGGAAGAGATGTAAAGTATGAGGGGAATGTAATTACAATAGGATCAATTGATGGTCCTTGTTCTGCGGGTAACAGTTTAAAATAAAAAATAACATCTATGTTGCGCAATATGAGTCGGGAGCACATTATATTGGGGGGAGATATTAACTGTGTCCTTAACCACAAGTTGGACCGTTCAGCAAAGTTCCGATATACCGCGGAGAGTACAAGTAGAGCATGTTAGGCAGAATTGCTTGCAGTACCCTCTGGGACCACCACATAAAATTAGGACTACAAGTGTAAGCAAAACCAACCTTTGGTACAAGTCTGTACTACACAGTTGTGTGGTAGAGAGCTGAGCAGCCAGGCTTATCTCAAGAGGGAATGTGAGCAGTACAAGAGGTTACACAGAGGTTTTACAATCACAGTGGTTCAAGTAGACCCTTATACTCAAGGTTGGTAAAAGACTTATTAACGTATTACACAATCATTTAGAAAACATTCACTAGAAGGAGGCAACTTAATCTTATACACAAACATACTTCAATAGTGTTGGGAAGAATTCTCAAAATGTGCCATTTACTCACTACCTCAGAGACCCCCAGTTCCTGCAGATCTCGCTGTTCCTGAGCCTCAGTCGTGGGGACAAGAGGGAGGACGTCGGGGGACTCCTGCACTGCACGGGATCGTTTAAGAAAGCAAACAAAATTGCGTCACTTCAGTTCCAGTAGCAGTAGATTCAAGAACACAAGCTGGTGTCCCTTTCCCTGTTTAAACTGACCCAGCCTTGAGAATGGTATCCAGGTGTCTTATGAGTTGATTGGTCCCACCGACTAAAAGGAAGAAGCCGTCCTTGAAGGAGCTTCTCTGTCGAATGGAGTTTAGAAATTCGAACCTGCAGCAGGGCTTCACCGGGCAAACCAACGGTCCAGGAGTTGCAGCAGCTGTCCTCTTCCAGCTCTTCTTCGGTTCTTTCGTTCCAGTGGTCGACTCTGCCTTTCAGTCCAGGAGGCTCGCCTTTTAAACAGTTCTCTCCTTTTCATTCCAGCCTAGCTGCCACTCACCCAGCAAGGTGTCTGTCCTTGCCAGACAGTCAGCCAGCCAATCACACGAGAGTGCATATGGGTCTCCTACGAGACTAAGCACAGGGAGTTCCGGACACCTCCCTCACTTCCAGCCCACCCCAGACACTCAGACGCCAAGGGTGGACTTCAGCCCTTAAGCCAGCCAAAGGCACACGAACAAAGGGACCAAACCTGGTTTGGCACGCGGACAAATCTAGAAGGACCATTACAAAAAGAAACTGCAAAAAAAGAAGACCTGGACCCGTTTAAACTAAGGGGTTTAAGGCGCCATCTTAAAAGACATGGCTCCCGTGATTTTTATCTATCGGGAAAAATCAACTCTTTAGGAAGATAGTGTGTGCTGGGTCTAGGAATTTAAAAAGGCTAGTAAAGTCAATTTAACCTTACATTCTCTGGGAAACAGTAGTTTATCCCAGAGAATGTATTTAAACCTTTGGGAAGTCTAAAAAAGACATCCCTGTGTCACTGCACTGAGGGTGCTGTGTAACACACATGAAAAGATGCCTATGGAGTGATCTTAAAACTCCATATTCAAAGAACACAAGAGTAAAACATACATCAAAATACATCAAAATACATGAAAATACATGAAAATACATGAAAATACATGAAAGAGTGGGAAAAAAGGCTCACTCTTTCCAGGTAAAAAAAATCAAGTCCTCAAAATCCAGCAAAGTTGCTGGGGGTCTCTAAGGTGAAGGGAATTAGCACATTTTTGAGAATTCTCTTTAACAGAGTGTTTGGTGAACTTTTGCATAGTATTTGTATTTTATTTATTTATAATGCGCACCTAACCCAGGGGTAGCCAGGTGCAGAGGCAGCAAGAGGTTTGCAGAACTTAGTTACATACAGTAGGGCGATGTCCAGCTGTGGTTACAGTGCCGGACGTATCACGCCGAGTTGGAGGGGTAGAACATATGCACATACATACATACATATACACTATGGGCAATACTATATACATATTTACATTCAATGCGGTAAGGAGCCACGTGACGCATCCGGGCATCGGAAAGGTAGTTATGAGTCGAGAGTTTTGAGCCAGTGGATAGTCCTGGCTCTGAACTGGTGGTAGGGTAGGTCCTCCCTGCAGGTAAGAGGAAGGGAGTTCCAGAATTGCGCTGCTTTTACTCGGAAGCTGTTGCCTCCAGACGTTGTACGTTTGAACCTAGGCACCAGAAGAAGGTTGGAATTGGTCGTTCTAGGGGCGAGAAAGGGTGGGTCTAGTAAATTTGGAGATGAGGTATTGAGGGGCTGCTTGGTGGAGGCATTTATGAACCAGAGACACAGATTTAAGGAACATCTTGTCCTTGGTGGATAGCCAATTGACAGATCTTCTGGAATCAGAGATATGGGCTTTCTTCGGGATACTGAGGGCCGCTCTAAGGGCATTATTTTGGAGGATTTGGATTTTGTTTGAGATATATTTGTTACATCCTACATATAGAGCGTCGCAGTAGTCCAGCTTGGACAGGATCAACGCCCTGGCCAAGGTGGTACAGTTGGTGGGGGAGAGATTGGGTTTGGCTGCCCTAATGAGTTTGCAAGAGTAGGAGGTAGCGGAGGCCATTGCATTCACTCGTTTGTTGAAGGGTGGAATCTAGATGGAAGCCGAGGGTTTTAACCTCCTTAGCTACCTTGATCTTGTTATCGTCAATTATGAACGATGAGTATTTGTGGTTCAGCTTGTTGAGGTAATGTGTATAGCCTAGAATAAGGAGTTCCGTCTTGTAATCATTCAGGCATAGACCGTGTGAGGCCATCCATGCCTGGATGATGAGGTACACTCTATTAACGAAGGCCAAATCCTTGTCATAATCCCCCGACAACGGGATGAGGATCTGGGTATCATCGGCGTAATTAGTGTAGGTGATACCCAGATCGTCTAGATCATCAGAAAGGGGCTTTGTGAAGATGTTATAGAGTGTAGGGGAGACGCAAGATCCTTGAGGCACGCCACAAGTGATAGGTGTAGGGTCGGCTGCTGCTGACAGTGAGAAGACTCATCGTGCGGTTATTAAGGAAGGATTGGATCCAATTGGTTACTTCTTGAGAGAAGTGGGCAGCTTTTTTAGTCTTGATTTAGTGGATATTTGGAGATCTTTGCACCGGGGAGAAGGAGTATTCTTTGTTTTCACCAGTGCAGGACTCTTATTCCAGAATTTATTATTTTTTGATTCCTGAAAGACTTATTGAAAAGGCTAATAACGTAAAGAAAATGGAACAAGGTCTATCGGACCATTCTTTGATCATGCTGAAGCTGGAATTGGGGGAGGTACGGTCAACTACATCAAGATGGCGCTTAAAAACATACATATTAAAGGATCAGAAAGTACTGAAATCCTTGAAATCATTTGTTAGGACCTTTATGAAATAAAGGCTCAGCCGCTGAGCTAATGGTCTGGGAATGTTTTAAGGTGGCTATTAGGGGAGAAATGATTTAACACCGGTGCTGAGCTGTGCAGAGGTGTGCAGTCTAAGCAGTGTGAGCCCTGGCTGTAGTTTGGAGAAACTTTCTACCACTGCTATTACTGATCCTGTGAAGGAGGAGACTACAAAACTTGCAACTGCAACGCAAAGCGTTCACGGTGCTGAGCTGTGCAGAGGTGTGCAGTCCAAGCAGTACAAGCAGACCGGAATAGGACAGGGACTCCGAAGTACTCCGACCGCTACCTGGAGTGGATTGCATACACTTATTGGAGGTCGCGATGGATGCAGACAAAAATGCGACCACTAAAATTGTGGCTGGATCAACCATCGAGCAACTGCGAGACAACGAAGCTGACAGCTGCACAAGTTCAGAAGGGAGACGCGAGGTAAGCGCCGAGCATCTTTCGAGCAGGACTCTGAAACTGAAAGAGAACACTAACTGTTCCCTCTGGAAAAAACAACAGACTTAAAGCGCCACTGCCAGCATTCTGACAAAAACTCTCAATGGCCTCCATCCAAATACCCGCCCCCCACCGCCTGTAGACGTTGTATTAGACGTGTTGACTCGAATGGAGTCATTCATAAACACTCAAATCGGAACACCGGACAAACACAAACATGAACACCAATAACGTAAAAGGCGCTGGGATGATTCTGAAAATACAACAAGGTAACTCTGTTAGCAGGGAACAGGGGAGGAAGGGTAGTCAATGCCCCGACGATCTCATGCACAAAGAAATTTGCGAAGCAGCGACAGAGGTGAATGGCGAAAGCTCACCTAATAGGAACGAGCCGGCATCACTGGCGCTGTCATTTCAGGAACGCGTGATGGAAGAAGATTTGCAATTCTCCACATCAGCTGCTGTAGTAAGTGCTAGTGGAATGAAAATCCCCACAAGTCACCTCTCCATTCGTGGCACTTTAATAGTGAAGCAAAGCACAACTACAGTCGAGTAAAAACTGAGTAACCCTGCAGTATTTAGGGCCCCAGTGTCTGAAATGACGAACTGGGAGAATTCACAACGTAGCAAGTACTGTAGGACGAACACCAGCAAATTGCAATCCATTAAAACCAACGTATAGAAACCCACGGGTATAACACCACACGGATACAATATAGGAAAGTCATTTTCATACCAAGCATTTGCACGGGACAGGTTGGAGGTGTCAAGGGGACTGTCGGGGAGAATTCTCAGAAATATGCTAATTCCCTCTACCTTAAAGACCCACAGCAACTTTACTGGATTTTGAGGACTTCAATGTTTAACCTGGAGATTGAGACCCTTTTTCCCCACTCTTGCATGCATGTCAATGTGATTTTGAACACGGTTTCTTTTGATTGTGGAGTCTGACAAACTCCATAGGCATCATCTTTTGCACTGTGTCACACAGCACCTTCAGTGCAGTGGCACAAGGACGTCTTTCAGATTTCCCAAAGATTTTAATACCTTCTCTTGGATAAACTACTGTTTCCAAGAACAGTAAAGTGAAACTGACTTTACTTACATTTGTAACTTTCTATACCCAGCACACACTATCTTACAATAGGGTGCTGGAGGGGTTACTTAGTATCCCTTTTGTCTAGCTTCTCATGTAACAATTTTATGTTACCCTTTCCTCGACGAATGGCTGGTTGCAGTGGTTTACTTTTAACTACTGCGGTGTGCTTTGACCACAGGCTACGTTTGCAGCTGCAGTAAAGCACCCAAGGGTGCCATTTTTGTCAAAGTGGCCCTGGTCGTCTTTTTTTCGCCATTTCTTTGTGGAATGGCCCTTCTTGAGATTTACTCTGCGTGCAATACCAGGTTTGGTCCCTTTGTTCATTTTGTCTTTGGTGGGATTCACAAGTGAAGCCCGTGTCTGGCGGGGGCAGGAAGCGAGGGGGGTGCCCGAAACTCCCTGTGCTTAGTCTCCTAGGAGACAGGAATTAACTCTAACTCTTAGGTGATTGGCCAGCTGGCTGTCCGGCAAGGACAGCCACCATGCTGGGTGACTGACAGCTAAGTTGGAATGAACGGAAGAAACCTGCATAAAAGGCGAGGCTTTTTTGGCTTGAAAGGCAGAGTCTACCACTGGACGAAGGAATCCGAAGAAGAACTAGGACACCTGCTGCAACTCCTCGATCATTGGTTTTCCCGTTGAAGCCCTGCTGCTGTACAGAAGCTCTGAATTCAGATCGACAGAGAAGCCCTGCAAGGACAACTTCTCCCTTTGTGTTGGTGGGACCAATCAATTCCAAAGTAAGCCGCCTGGACATCATCTCGAAGCTGTTGAATTTCCACTGCAGTTGCTGCTGGAACCAAATAGCCAGGGAGAGGTACACCAGATTGTGTGGGTTGCTTTTAAGTTGGCCAAAAACTCCAGGAAGATCCTCTGGACTCGCAGGAAGCAGGACTTTCTAAGCCTGAGCCACCTCAGAGTGCTGGACCCCAGACGCAAGGAAAGCCCATCTCGACAGCTAGGAACCGCTGTGTTGCTATTTGCGGTAGGCGCAAGGAGCTGAAACACCGAAGGGCCACTTGTTTGAAGATTGCCAGTTGCGGTCAGTGACCATCCCATTGCAGTGCAGGAGTCCCCAGAAGTACTCCCTCTTGTCCCCACGGCTGAGGCACGGGAACACCAGGTTCTGCAGAGCTGCACAGGAACAGAAGCCATCTGCTGGACTTTTCTTCAACCTAAAAGGTACTGTACAGTCGAAGAGAACTTGCCTCTTGTTGTGCCACCTTGCTTGATCTCAGTTGAGACTTGTCTCAGTTGCTCGCATCTTCTACTACTCACAGGCCTAACAGCTTGTGACCCTACATTTCATTCTACTTTTGCTACAAAGATTTCTAAAACATTATGCAAGACTTTTACTTACCTGAAAGAAGTGCTTAAGGTCACATTGACTTTTGCTAACTTAACATTGGGTGGCCTGTCTCCCTGAATGACTCCTCTCCACTGCTGATGTGTTTTGCTTTCCTTCAAGGAAAGGGTTAACTGACTTTGCATTGGGGGGTGTTGGAAAGTACTTACCTGGTTAAGAATAATTGTGTGAATACGTGTCTTAATCTGATACCTCTTTTCTTTGGCACTCCTATCGTGTATATTCTAAATGCAATAGTGACATATTAAGTCCACAACACCCTAGCTATTGAAGTCACCTGAGTGTGTAGGTAGTGTCTGTGAGCCATCCCAAACAGTTATTTGCTGATTAAGAAAACTAAGATTGTGTATTTTTGAAGTGTATTTGTGTGTTGCTAGATATTGCTCCTTTCTGAAGGTTTATTCAAACTGACTGTTAAATGTATAATTGTTTAATCAAGAAACCTTGTGTGTAAGAGTTTATTTGAATACTTGTCACTGAATCTCTGTCTAACTCCCCTATAGCTCACATTGACCCCTCTTGGGATGAGCCTGGCTACTCGACCACACTACCAACCTGTGCAGTACAGACTTATACCAAAGATTGGGTTCCTATTGCCATGAGGTCAGGGTTGTTGTAGTGCACCCTAAGGGTACCGCATACAATCTTACCTAACACACACTAGCACGTCTAAAGTATCCTCTTTAATGCACAGGATTCTAGACTCAATCATCAAAGAAAAGCAGGCCCGTAGATCATCCAGAACCTTTGAGGCGAGTGAATTAAAACAATCCAGCACATCGATCTCTACAGCCTTAATCACAGTAGCATCACAAAACCTGCGCCCAGATACGCGTGAGGCGTGCATTATAAATAAACTAAACAGACCGCCACGAGCAAACGTGGAATATTGCGAATGTGGAGGAATTAAAGATAACTGAGGAAGGGGGATTGTCGGGGCCCGCACATCAGTATGAAGTGATTACAAACAAAGAACAAAGAATCATCTAAACCAGGCAAACCTCTTCCTAAGACAGAAGATCAACCCAGACCAAAAACAAAAAGTACATCGGCAACGGATGGTGAGCTGCAGGCCTTTACCTGGTCAAAGACATAAACGTCTGATTGGCAATCAAACGAAGCATCCAAAAAGATGTGCGAGATATTCCAAAAAACGATTTGGAGTACTACAAAAACATCAACTGATCTATCAGAACGGGTAAAGGACAAAGACAACAAGCAAATGCAATGGGTTGGGAGCCAAGGGAATTAAAATTTTTAAAAACTAAAAAACAAACCCTAGCAACGACAGCATCATCGAACAGCAGTAGAAACATTACTCTGAAAAAAAGGCAAACCGCCTACAGTCAACTAAGACAAAAACATAAATTGTACTTTTACCCAAAGTTCTTTATATCATTCAGTCTATACCATTAAGCTTTACAACGAAGATTATTAGACACATTGACAAAGTGTTTCAGAAATGTCTTTGGGGTGAAGGCAAGAGACCTAGTATTCCACGGTACGTTCTTCCACGGGTAGTACGAGAAAGGGGCTTTGGGTACCCCAATTTGGAAAATGTTTGTAGGGGGTTTGTTCTTAAGAAGTCAGCAATATATTTTGATGGGATGGATAATGAAATGCCACTATGGAGGATTATTGAGAAAGAAATTTCTACCATACACTCTGCAAGATGTATATACAATGGGGAAGATGCCTAATCTAGTTACCAAAATGCCTACTATAGGAACAACTGGAGATGCTTTGAGAACTTTTATGACCAATAGAGGGGAAATATTTGGATACATTATGATGCATCATTGTGGCACAATATTGGGCTGCAGATTACCCAAGACCTTGTGCTGGCGGAGTTGGGTAAAGAAAGGTAGTTTAAGGGTACGTGATGGGTGGAAAGATGGTCGAATGGTTCTTTTGGAGCTACTTAGAAGACATTTTGGACTGGGGAAAAGAGAGCACAGGCATTATGTAGATTTGAAGCCCCTCCTAGCGGAAAGACAGGAGATGTTAGATAGCCCTATGAAAGAGACCAATTGTGTGCAGTGTTTTTCAATCCTCTCCATCTATGGTATCGACCTATCTGAAAGGGATGCCGTTGTATAGTTCTTGTGCGAATGCTTGGGAGAAGTTGCGGCAGGCATGGTGAAGGAGTTAGGCAGGGACATATCTGTAAAGGAGTGGGATAGCCTGGTGAGAACTGACACAAATTCAAAGATGGATTTGAATTTACGATATGTGCGTCAAAGGACTCTGTCGCCTATACTGGGCCCCTGCATGGATGGCTAGCTTAAGGTTTGACTGATGAAGACTTGTGCGGGGCTGTGACCGTAATGGGGGTAAATAAGCACAGATTCTATGGGAATGTCCAAGAATGGTTGGTTTCTGGAATGATTTTCTGAGCAGATTCGATTTAATACTGGGAGTTGCACTACCAAGAACGCCATGCTTAACAATTCTGCTGTCAAATACTGGGAGATGTATAGTGGATGGATTAACAGAGTACTTGTGGTGGCAGCAAAGCAAATTTGATGGGTCTGGAAGTCTAGGAAAAAGCCAGAAGTGGAGGGATGGAACACTGTCTACTTATGAGAAAGTCGTGCTAAAAAACCAGATGCAAGAAGACTCTTATTCTGAGTTATGGGGACCATTCAATTAACTGTATGGTTGACGCTAGCATTATTGGACTACTAGGTGAAGGATAGGATGTGAAAGGAGAGGGGACTAAGACAGAATTGCTATCTGTTTGTCAAATGTTTATCTAGGGTCTGTTGTCTGGTTGTGTAATATGTGTAGGATTGCTATAGTAGTATAGAGGATTAGTTATAGTGGATATTAGGTAATGTGAGTATGGTTATTATAGTAGATTTGATGTTGTAAGAATTATATACCCAAAATGTAATTCACTGATGATATGAATATGTTAATTTCTATGTTCTGTGCTTTTAAAAAAACAGAAAAAAAGGTGCTTTAAAAAGAAAATATATAGAAGTGTTTAAAAGTTACTTACTTGTAACAGAGTTTGTTTGGCAACTGTCCCACTGAAATGACCAGTTATGAAAGTTTTTACTTTGACTGTGTTTTGCCCTTCTAAAAAGTATATATAAGGTTATTTTACTCGCCTGTGAATTGGTTCCCCCACTTCCCAAAAGTAATGCTGTTGGCTTCACCCAACTATTTCTTGAATAGAAGCGTATAAGTTCACCAACTAGGTCTTTCTTCCCCTGACCTGCTCTAATCTGTGTAGAAGGAGTCTACATTGGAATAACAATGTGTCAGTCTTAAAGTGTAACACTGGGTATCGCTTTCCCTGGTCGGCTTTATATGGATTCTAAAAAAAACAGCCTCACATTTATACACAGCTTTATGTTGCTGGTAGCTCCTTTAAAAAAGTATATAGGTCTTACTCCCCTTTAATAGCTTTGTGCCATTCTGCATAAATGTACTGTGGGTTTAGCTGACCCTGGTCTGCATGTTGCAATCCTAAAATAGTGCAGAGAGTTCTTGCTTACCTCAGTCTGTGTTCCACTATCTGAAAAGCAACTGTAATAGTTCATTACAACATTAGGTCGTACCTAGTATAACTGGGGGTTATCCCAAATGTAGTTATAGGTTTATACTGTTGCATGAATTTGTGTTCCACTATTCAGAAAAGTATCCTGGTAACAGGGTTGGTTTACTAAATGATTCCTTAACAGAGTGTCACTGCATGATTGATAGGGTCTACTACCCGTGAATTGCTGACTGTTTTCAAGAAGTATATGTAACCTGGTTTTACTCCCCAAGAATAGCTGATTGCATTCTGAATGTGTTATAAGTTTACCCAATCCTGATCTGCTGACTGTCATTCTTAACAGGGTAATACTTTGGGTTGTATCCCTTAAGTACAGAGTTAGCTTTTATTATAACTGTTTATATATAATATGATGGTACTTATTTACCCAGGCGTAATCTTGGCCTACTTGTATTTAAATAAACCCTCTAGGTTTACAATGCATAGTGTTTCAGTGCTTCTTTGGACTATGTGTATGCTACAATTTCTTTGTACGAAGCTACAGCCCTCTCTCCTTCCTAAAATCAGCCTGGCTGCTCCGTCTACGCTACCAAATAGTCATGTGGTTCAGGCTTATACTAAGAGTGGAGTTTTGTACTGTATCAGTTGTATGGTTTTACTAAGCCTTTATTGGACTTAAGAAAAAAACGGTCCCAACACTGGTCAGTCCACGCACTACCCGGAATGCCTCCCTTAGGGCAATTGATGAGGGATCCTGAAAGCTCACCATCTCCCCACAGAACTTATCCAAAATATTCACATTTAACAAGGAAGTGGGTTCATTACTGTGTTTAAAGTCTGGCTGGTCAATGGCAGGAGTTATCCCATCAGCAGGGAATAAACAGGAAAGGATAGAAAGATGTGGTCATGGGGTTGCGGTATGATGGTCTGGTCTAGGGGCCTGCAACCTTTGGCTCTACAGATTTGGACTACAAATACCACCATTCATATCCACCATATCAATGGTGAGTTAAGGGCGTTCTAGTTCAAAACATCTGGAGAGCCACATGTTGCAAACCCCTGGTCTAGCCGAGAGAAAGCTGATCATTCCTCAGATTTGTTTAGATTCTGAGGAGGATGGGAAGCTAGAGGAGGATCTTGGACTAGATTAGCCAGAAAGGCAAGTGGTAAGGCATTCCAGTGTTTCGCTGCGATCACTGGGAAGCTTCTGCCACCAGCTTTTTGTTGCTTGAAGCGGTGGATGACCAGGCAGGAGGAGTCGGCAACTCTGGTAGGCCTGATGGATTGGATTCTGGTGATTTGGTTCAATAGGTAGCTGGGGGCGGTCACTGATAGACATTTGTGAGTGAGGGAGAGGATTTTAAATGTAATGCACTCCCTTATCGGTAGCCAGTATAGTTTGTCTGGCTACTGAGATGTGCTCCCTTCTAGGAATGTTGAGTGTTACTCTTATTGCGTTTTTTGAATTATTTGGAGCTTTTTGACATTTTTGGTGCTGGAGCCTGAAAATGGAGAGTTGCAGTAGTCAATTCTTACACTCTGACAAGTGTGATGCAGTTGTCTGTGGTCAGAAACGGTCTGTTGGCATTGATCAGCTTGGCTGTGTAGGCTGCTGCCGATGCAATAGCATTGACCTGTCTGGTCATGGAAAGTGAGGAATCTAGGTAAACTCCTAGTGTTTTCACCTCTTTAGAAGTAGTGATGGTGTTACCATCTATAATGAAAGCTTTATAGTCGATGGATAGGTTGTTAATTTGAGAGTTATGTTAATGTTAAAGGACATTTGTACCGCACACTATCACCACCGGAGTGGTTCCCTGGCAGCTCTGAAAGAGGAGGGGAGGTTGGTTAGTGGGAGAAAGCAGGAAAAGTGCAAGAGAGCAGTGATGTTGGCTGGGCCTGTGGTGTTTGCGGCCGGTAGTCGTCGAGTACTGTTGTGCGAGTCTATGTGTGTTTTTTTTGTTGTTGCAATGTAGTGAAGTTTGTGCAGTTTGTTATGCTGTAGGTTTTGGTTGTGTTTGGAGTTTGAGGGGGGGAAATTGTTAGTAGGGTTGGTTAGTTTGCATCTCTATTCTGAATTGAGGCGCTCGGCTTGAGTGGTTGATGGTGAGTAGTATTTCAGTTTTCTTGTTGTTTAGGCATAGTTCATTATGAGTCATCCAGGCCTGGATGGTGATGTAGATTTCGTTTCGAATGTTAGTCATGGAGGTGATTGCCTGTGATGGGTACCAGTATCTGAGTATCATCAGCATAGTTGGTATTGGTAACTCCTAGCTTATCAAGTAGGTCAAACAATGGCTTGGTGAAGGCGTTGTAAAGTGTAGGGGAAACGCAGGACCCTTGGACGACTCCGCAGGTGACTGGGGCAGGAGGCACAGCTGCTATGGAGGACAAGACCCTCACGGTGCGATGAGATAAGAAGGATTCAACCCATTTTATGGCTTGTTCCGAGAAGTGGGCGTCTGAGGCTAAGTGTCTGCACAGTATTTCATGGTTGACCAGTTCAAAGGCTCCGGATAGGTCTAGTGGTAGATGAGCAGCCATGTTGCCTTTGTCTTTAACCGTCTCCACATGGATTTTTAGGTCCAAGAGGGCAGTTTCGGTCCATGGCCTATGCGGAAGCCAGATTGTCTGAGGCCAAAGAGATTGTGAATTTCCAGAAATTTCTGAATTTGCAAATACGCAATTCTGTCCAGTATTTTAAGGAGGAATGGTGCGGTGGCGATTGGGCGGTAGTTCCTTGGGATGTTCGGGTCTAGAGTGGGTTTTTTGAGGAGAGGGAGGACCCAGGCCTCGACGTTTTCTGGTACCTCACTTGTAGCAAACAAGTTATTGATTAGGGACGTTATGAATGGGACCAATTCAGCTGCCGACTCTTATGAGAGATGCAGGGCAGATGTCACCTTGACATTTCGAAGATTTTAGGTCGCAGACGATTTTAATGGTTTCACTGATGGTTACCGGGGTGAATTCGAATTTAGGTGGAGGTGTCAGTGGGATGGTATGGGCGTCGCAGTTGAGGGTGGGCGGTGGAGCTAGCTTAGATTTCTTAGTATTGATTTTGTCTCCAAGTGTGGCGACTTTGCCCAGGAGTGCATTTTGGATATTGCGCCATTGTGAGTCTTGGACGCAGTGATCGTGAGGGGGTGCAGGGGATACTAACTCCCGAAGGATTAGAAAGAGTTCGCTGGATTCGGATTTAGCATCCAGAATTCGTTGGTTGAAGGAGTTTCCTTTGGCTTGGAAGATGGCTGCTTTCTAAATTGTGGCCGCAAAGTCAAATAGTTGTTTGTTATCGTGCAAGGGTTTTCCTTCCCCAGGAGTTTTCTGCTATTATTTTTTCAATGCGTCAGGCTTTAAGTTGGGGGGTGTACCATGAGTCCCTGTGTGCTGAAGGTTTCTGTTTACGTATGCCCAATGGGGCAATTTTGTTGATAGCCTCAAGGATGGTATTATACAGTGTCAGCAAGTCCTTGGTGTTCAGCTGGGCGGGGGATAGGGGGGGGGGGGGTGGTTCGAGGTGAGTGGTGATATAAGTGGGAGTATGTTGTCAGGGGTGATGTTGCGAGGATTCCTCAAAAGAGCGGACTGGGTTTCTAGGGTTGGGCTAGTGTCCAGTGGGGTTTTATCGATGGTGAAGAGTATGAGATTATGATCAGACCATGGGCAGGGTGTGTTGGCTGTAATGGTTGTGGTGCAGTTGCAGTCTGCCAACCAGTCTAGGGTACGGCCTTTGTCATGAGTGGGGTTGGTTATGCATTGGCAGAATCCTTGTGTCTCGAGCGTGTTGGCTATTGCAAATGCCTGAGCATCTGTGGGGTCATTGAGGTCTAGATTGAAATCTCCCAGGATGACAATTTTGGAAGAGGGTTTGGTGTTAGTGGCGAGGTGCAGTGAGATGTCCTCCTCAAAGGCTCGCAGTGGTCCTAGAGGGCGAAAGATGATGTGCAAATTGAGGGTAGAATATGGTGATAGTGAGATCTTAAGTGGTAGAAGTTCACTAGAGTCAATTGTGACGTTAGAGATGGTTGTGGCAGGAATGTTATTTTTGGCAATGAAGGCTATTTCCCCCCTCCTTTAGCTGAGTCCCTGTCTTTCCTAAGGATTGTGTATCCTTTTGGGGTAGCTAGGGAGAGGACGGGGCCTGCTGCAGGGTGCAGCCAGGTTTCCGTGACTGCTAGGAAGTCAAGGTTGTTAGCGGAGATGGTGTCTGCAATGTCAATAGCGTGGGCTATGAGTGATCTGGCATTGATGAGGGTGCCTTTCAGTTGCGCGGTTGAGGTTGGCGAGGGCAGGTTACAGGTTTTTATCCTTGGAGGTGAGGTGGTTCTAGTGTCAGGATGGTTGGTAGGCTGGTTGCCTGGCCTGTTAGGAATGTTGCTAGTGGTGTTGAATGTGGTTGAGGTCTTAGGTGGATGGGGTCCCGCACAGCAGGGAAGGTGTTTTGTGCAGAGCGTGCTACTCTGGTGGTATGGTAGAGGTTGCGATTTTGAAGCAGTGGTCTTGATTCCTTCTTGTAACGTAAGTGGTGGAAATCGGTGTATTGTGGGGAGAGGTGTGAGGACTAGTCAATAGTTTATCTTGTAGGTAGGGCAAGTTTTTTATTTTTAGGGGGTTGGTTGATCGAATCCTGTGCTACAGAGAGTGCTGGGTTCGTGCCTTAGGGAAGCGGGTTGCTAGATGCAAATTCCTGTGTCTAAGTGAGCTGGGGAGTTTGGCAGAGAGTGGAGAGTATTGTGCATTGATGTGGGGAAGTGAGTTGGGGTATGAGTTTCTGGCGCTGGGCAAGAATGAGGTTGGGACGATGCCCCATGCATTTGGTGGGGTGGCGCGCATGATAGGGCTGGGAGCGACTCTCGGTGGAGGGTGGTTGATACTGTGCGGTTAGGGCAGTGCTGAACCGTGTTTATGTGTGTGTGGGTATCAATGACTGTTGCTAACCAGATTGTGTGGTGCTTAGGCCCAACGCATGCAGGATGGCTTAGAGCTTGATTTAAAGGGCAATGTGTGGTGCAGCAATGGGGGGGGGTCAAGGGGAAGAGGGTTGCAGGGCTGGTTGTGTAAGCGGGCACACTTTGAACAGTGAGAGCATCAGTGACAGGGGCACAGGGCATACAATATACATGTGCACACATTGGATAGTGAGAACATCAGCGACATTCCTATAATAATTTAGTCTCACATATAGCATGGGTTTAATTGGACTAGAAGTTGTGAACAGGAAACCGCTTTAGTCATCCTTGTTTTTAAGATGGTTTTACATTTATAAACCAACACTTGTGTCAAGTTTACTGAATCCATTTCAGGATCTGCAGGGAACTCCACAAAAGATGGACCACATTCACTGGTTGATGTGACTGCACAGCAAGGTTTACTATTGGGCACGGTAATACGGATATAGAGCACATATCCCTCACAAAGGAGACCAAGTCGACAATTTTGCACACAAATAAACAGAAAAATATACAGGTATCTTTTTTTAAACAGGAATACTGTGTACTGGGATTAAGATTATGGGAGCCGCTTGGTCATTGAATATTCCTATCATAAACTAAAATAGTCAAAATCAATACGCAATTGCCTTTAGCATGCCATGCTCTCCAAGTTGGTACTTGTTAGGGAGAATTCTCAGAAATGTGTTAATTCCCTTATACCTTACAGACCCCCCAGCTCTTTTGCTGGACTTTAGGACTTTTTAGATCTCATATCATTTTATGTGATTTATTCTCTGCGTTTCTTTTGACTAAGGAGTCTGACAATCTCCATAGGCATCATCTTTACATTGTGTCACAAAGCACCTTCAGTGCAGTGGCACAGGGAAGTCTAGATTTCCCAAAGGTTTAAATACATTCTCTTGGTGAAACTACTGTTTCCAAGAGCAGTGAAGTGAAATTGACTTTACTTACATTGTGTAGCTTTCTAGACCCAGCACACACCATCTTACCATAGGGTGCTGGAGGGGTTACTTAGTATCCCCTTTATCTAGTTTCTCATGTAACATTCTTGTTACCATTCCTACAATTAATGGCTGGTGGCAGTGGTGCACATTTTACTACCATTGTGTTTTACCGGGGGCTGCTTTCACCCATTCATTGCTGCCCATTTCGTCAAAAAGGCCCCGGTCGTCTTTTTGCCCCAATTTTCTGTTGGTCCTTCTTGAGATTTACTCTGCGCGCCAAACCAGTTTTGGCCTCTGTTCATTTTGTTGTCTTTGGCGGGATTCACGAGTGAAGCCCCCCTCTGGCACCAGTATGGATGGCAGGAGCAGGAAGTGAGAGAGGTGCCCGAAACTCCCTGTGCTTAATCCTCTTGGTTACAGGAATGCACCTAAAGGTGATTGGCCGGATGGCTGTCCGGCAAGGACAGCCACCCTGCTTTGTGATTGACAGCTAGGCTGGAACGAATGGGAGAAACCTGCATAAAAGTCAAGGCTTTTTGGCTTGGAAAGCAGCATTCCCACTGCAGTTGCTTCTGGAACCCGAAGAGCCGGGGAGAGGAGCACCATATTGTGTGCGTTGCTTTTAAGTCAGACCCGAGTGCTAGTAAGATCCTCCGGACTTCCCTGATGCAGGGCTGACCAAGCCTGAGCCACCTCAGCAGAGTGCTGGACCCCAGAACCAAGGAAAGTCTGAAGTGATATCCGAGAACCGCAGTGTTGCTATTTGCCGTCACACGCGAGGAGCTGAAACACAGAAGTACTGCTGAATTTAAGTTTGCCCATAGCTGCCGCTGACCATCCAATTGCAGAACAGGAGTCCCCAGACATTCTCCCTCTTGTCCCCACGACTGAGGCCCAGGAACAGCAGGATCTGCAGAGCTGTACAGGAACAGAAACCAACTGGAACTATTTCTTCTAACCAGAGGTACTGTAAAGTCTAAGAACTTACGTCTTGTGTTGTAGCCTTACTTGGTCTCCGTTGAGACTTGTCTTGGTTACCTTGCATAGTTGCTATAGCTTTGCCCCTCACAAGCCACCCAGCTTGTGGCCCTTCAAGTGTTCTATTTTTCTACAAACATTTCTAAAACATTGTGCAAGACATTTTACCTACCTGCAAAGAAGATCTTCAGCTCCCCTTGACATTGTGCAATTAATAATGGCTGTCCTGGCTCCCTGAGAGACTCCTCTTTACCTCTTTGTGCTATGGAAGGTGTTTAAAAGTACTTAACTGTTGATGAGTTATTTGTTATCCATTGTTTTATTCCTCTATTCTATCTTTTTCACCTAATTCAGTATTGCTCTAAATTTACCAGTGATAAATCAATGTCCACAGTGTCCTAGCTATTTAAGTCACCTGAGGGTGTAGGAAGTGTCTGTGTGCCATCCCCAATGGGTGTCATCTGATTTAGAGAAAGAGTGCGTTTTATTGAAGTGTATTTTAGTGTTATATGTTTTGCTCCCTTTCTGAAGAAGGCTTATATAACTGACTGAAATAAATTAATAGTTTTTTTTATCAAGAAACCTAGAGTGTAAGTGTTTATTTGGATAACTATTGTGATACTCTGTCTCAACCTTACTGCTCACATTGACCCCTCTTGAGGTAAGCCTGGCTGCTCGACCACACTGCCAACCTGTGTAGTTCAGACTATACCAAAGGTCGGGTCCCTATTGCCAGGAGGTCAAGGTTAGAATGTTGCACCCAAAGGGTACTGCATACAATCTTGCCTAACAGTACTTATATGTTCTTCAAGAAGAAAAGAGCAGCCACCTATGCAGGGCATCTCTGGTGACGCCACATGAAATTCCTATACGCATGTTTCACCACCAAAGTAGAGTGCATTTGGAGACAATCAACAAGTAGGTCTAAAGACTTGGGGACAAATACTCTGAATGTTGGTCACTGCAATGGAGGTCCAGCAGTAAAGGGTACAAGTTTAAGTGCTGGCTCTGGATATAAGTCACCTGTTTTAGTCTGTGCTTGGGGACTCACTGGTCTGGCTATCACCAAGAACTACTTCACGCTTTAAACAATTAAGGACTTCTGCTTTAGCTTTAGTACCAGAGACTAAAACCTAGTGAGAGTCTCCAGGCAACAGTGAAGGAGGACAAAGGACAAACCCTAGCAAAGCCACTCAACTGCAGCAGAGCCAAGAAGTACGAGCCCCTCAATGAGAATAAAGTTAGAGAGACTTTCCTTAAGCTATATGGTCACAGTATTTAGGTATGCCTTCACTACTTAGGTACCAACAATTCTTGTAAGTTTCACTAAAAACTTTTAAGTTGCAGAGCAATACACACTTTGCACAAATAACAAATTAGAGACTCTACACCAATTTTATAACAATATTTTCTTTACATACAAACAGCAAGAGATCTATCACTAAATGAACACTTAAGTAAACTTTTAAAAAGTGTGAAAACACTGTAGCCAGTAAGTTTTCAAGAGTTCTTAAATGTTCATTAAAGACTCTTTATTAAAGCAGAAAATGCAGTTGCAAGAACAAGTTTCCAAAGACACTAAGGTTAACCAAATGTGCAGATTTTTTAATGCTTTTGCTGAAAATACGTCTCACAAAAATGTCCAAAAAGACAAGTTTCTGGAGATCGGACCACCAAAGACCCTTGATGGAGAAAGAAGAAAGTACGGGGGCTACCACGTCTGGTACAAAGTAGGCTTTCCACCTACCAGTTAGCTAGCAAGTTGCACAGCAGGGGAGGCTGTACAGTCACCCAGAAGACAAGGTCCCTCTCTGAATGATGGAGACCTGCTACAGGCCCACAGGCTCCACAAGTTTCTAAAGAGCATCGAATGTGTAAACCAATTGTAGAGCCCACCAGTTGGGAGGAGATGTTTTGGAAGGCCTCCCCTGGTTGGAATAGGGTAGCGCTTTGCCCTACAAGAGTTGGCAATGGTCATCATACAAGCAGTTTTCAGCGTCACTCTGTGGCCCCTCATGCTTCAGAAGCCATGTCCTAGTTGTCGACGGAAGTATAACTCAGAAACCCAACCACGTATACACATTTGTATGCTGGGGTTACCCCTGGCCACCTACCAGGAAGCATGGACTAATCAAAATGAATGATTATCCAATTTCGAATAGCCTGCTCAGGGTGCTTGAGACATCAGCCAAGATTAACATTTATATTAGGGAGTCTTGTACCCTAAAACAGTCCTCACAAGTTATAAACACTCAGCTACACATTCCCCTGCTCTAGACATCCATCGCCTGCAAAGAGGGATGACCAAATCTGGCCATTTCCTACCTCTAGGAAGGAGAAAGATAACCTAGAAATGCAGTGGTCTGAAAAATAGTGTAGATAAACAACTAGGGTAGCCATTTTTGTTATGGTGGTATTAAAAAAACTTTCAGGCACAGTTTCATCGCTGGCTATTACGGGGTAGAGCCTTTGTTACAGGTACCAGTCAGACGGGCCATGGGGGGGGGAGGGGGGGTTGACAGATTAGTAGGGAAAACAGGGACCCTATCCTGAGCTGGGGTTGGTGGCCTAAAAGGGTGCATGCCAGAACTCAAAACCAGGGATTTGGGAGGCCACAAGTCCCTCAAAGTATATATACCATGACTGCTGATTCTAGTACCACTGTCCATCACCTAATGCCTCGCACTGGTAATTTTGCCCAGTCCCTCTGCTTTGCTTTAAGGCTTGAAGAACCACCACGAAATACAGTGCTGAGTGAGCCCAGTGGACTGCAAAGACG
Source organism: Ambystoma mexicanum (assembly GCF_040938575.1). Taxonomy (NCBI): domain Eukaryota; kingdom Metazoa; phylum Chordata; class Amphibia; order Caudata; family Ambystomatidae; genus Ambystoma; species Ambystoma mexicanum. The sequence continues at coordinate 593,224,162 of NC_090931.1, read as the reverse complement.
ATGGTACAAACACAAATTCCAGGGAGAGAGAGCGGGTCTGTGTGGGATGGGCTTAGGTTAACTGCTGGGTTGTTTCAATGGGGTTAGAGATAAACTAATGGTCGCAGCAAGGGCGACAGACTAGGAAAACTGAACTTTAGAGAATCCCAGGGCAGCTCCACAATTGTGTTTCAATCCACTCTTGGTACAGGATTAAGGATTTATATACATATTAGAGAATGTGTTAAGTGATCACCACCCACTAGTTTTGGAGCTTGTGAAAAAGGGTCATCCCTCATCTTGGCCTGAACGTCTTGAAGGGCACACGGCGCACAATAAGGTGGAAATAAGAGAATAAAAACAAGCTACTGTGAAAGATTCATAATACCATTCAACTAATCCTTTTCAAACTGATAGATGAATCAACTGATCTCCATCTACCTTTTGGCATTTTAGAGGAGTTTCTTTTATGCAGGAGCATAACCGCAGATCACCAGAAAGAGGTAACCACATTTGCACCTAAACAGGCTTGTGGGTTTGATAAGAAGTTTAAGGAAGCAAAATTGTTTCTGATTGGTATGTTATACAAACAGAAATCTTACACGGAACATCGGAACCAAGTATAAATTGATCTTGACTAAGTGAAAAAGATCAAAATGGAGCAGCTTTAGACTAATGATATGGTACAGTTTTGGGATATAGTCTCTCTAGGCCCCAAACATAAAAGGCTGGGTAACTGGCTTGAAACAAATGTTGCAGATGGAAACTGGGTTCCTCATTCCTTAAGCCCTGTATAGCCCCCCCTGTGGCAGGAATTGGTGTTGCGATTTCTGGCCTCCTAGACACATGCATAAATCCTGAAATGGTAGAACCGAGAGAAGACATGCATCTGGTATCTACTTCTTTCCTGGAAGTCACAGATGCAATTAATCGGCAGAAATGTGACCGCTCTCCAGGCCCTAACAGCATTCCCACAGATTTATTTACAGAAAATGTAGCTTCGTGTGCTCCTGATGCGCTATTCCCTGCCCTTGGAGGGGGAATGGGGGGGAGGAGCGGTAATTATTCATCCGATCTATAACAAGGGCCCAAGAGACTCCCCAGCGTCGTACAGACCGATCTCTCTCCTAGATTCCTTGTTCAAAGTGTTTGGAAGAGCGTTGTTGTGCAAAATCGAAGCCTGGCTGGATTCTAATAACATCCTTGAGGAGATGCAACAAAGCTTTCTCCCGGGCCTGGGTATCAGTGAGCAAATCTTAAATCTTAGCGATTCTGGCTAATTCACTCTATTTAAAGCACAAAGCAATATATCTGGCTTTCATGGACCCGAGCACAGCCTTCAATAAGATTACTAGGGACAAATTGTGGGCTGTGCTCGGGTTGCAGGGTTGCCCGGCTGGGATAATAGATTGGTTGCCCATTTTGCATAGGAATACCCAGGCGTGTGTGAGAAGTGGACCTTCTGGTCATTATACATTTTACTTTAAAGGCAGAGCCAATGGTAAGTCAGGGATGTGTATTGGCCCCTGTACGGTTTTCCTTGTATATTAATGGGCTTCGTGATGTACTGGTACAGGTGGCCTGGGACTTGCCAAGAATGAGTGGTCTTTTATACCCAGTCTTGGCATATGCCAATGACACAGTCCTGATCGCTCATACGCCAAGAGCTTTGCAGGAACCTGTCCAAGTATAAACAGATTTTATGACCTCTTTGGACTTGAAAGTTAATGACACCAAATCGCTGTTATGGCCAGAAACCTCTCCCGAAACACCCCAAAAAGCCACAGATATTGACAAATGGGGTACTAATCCCAAAAGTCTAGACCTTTGATCATCTTGGGATACGTTTAACAAGTACTTGGGGAGTGGGGGGGGGAATAAGGCGATTCATGTCAATGTAGAGTACATGATAGTTTGCATTCTATTTCTATTTGGACTCCCCTGACACGTCATCCCCGACACAGCATTTATGTGCCGGAGATGCCACTCGCGGGTGCACAGTGGTGACAGTGATTCAGACTCCACCGCTTCATGCTATACATTTATCATGCTGGAATATTTTAAATCTAGTAAATTTCCTTTTAGGATTCATTTTAGCTCTAGCTTTGAAATGAAACTGCTTTTGTGTTTTGCTACTTGGGGGTTCGAGTCCTTTGAAATCTCCTTCATTTGAAATTGGGTCAAACGTGCAGAGATAGTCTGCTTTCTATTTATATTGGGACTCCCACGACGCATCATCACTGACACAGCATTTATGTGCCAGAAAAGCCACCCACACAGAGGACGGGAACACTGGCAGCATGCCAGAGGAACACTTAAGACAAGCCTGTCTGTGCCCGTCTGGGCCTCGGGTGGGCTGTGGCTGCTACCTTTTACAAATTGGGGTCGGGATAGCCCACACTTCAGTAAGGATTGACAAAATGGGATAAAGCACTTATGACCGCTATGCTCTATTGAGTCTGGCCCATAGGACCGCCAGGCTGCAGACAGGGTTTGTTTGCTCACTGATTACCAACACTGAAGGTAATGACATGGTTAGTTTAGAAGATCAAATTAGTCGTGGTGACAGATTCACTGAAATGAAGGGTAAACCAATCCTATCTGCTCTTAAGGGGCTTTTAATCAATGCCAGGTCTGCAGGTGCCCACAGAGATGACATATTTGCGCTCCTTGAGGCATTTCCCACAGATTTACTATGCAGAACAGAAACCTGGTTTTCGCCTTCATCTGAGTCTGACATTGCACAACTGCTCCCACTTGGATTTGTCACCCTTCGCAAGGATAGAGCCCCTCCTGGGAGAGGAGGGGACCTGGCCTTGATTAATATAGAATCCTTGATCATTTCAACCATCCCTCTGCACCATTCTCTTCCATGTGAACTGCTGTTGACCCGTATTCACAAGTCAGCAAATTTCTCCATTTGTCTACTGCTAGTTTATAGGACCCCCCGCCCCATGTGTGCTAGCAAATTTTGCTGTTCATTTTGCACAATTAGTTGGTAACTTGGTCCTCTCCTTTCCTAATTTGCTGATTATGGGAGATCTTAACATTAAGCCCAATATTCTTACATGTACATCGGCAAGAAATCCTATTAGTACGCTGGCTGACGCTGGTCTTACTTTATGCAATGACCTGCCGACACACTGCAGGAGGAATGCACTGGATTTGATCTTCTCATCAAAGAAAGACCATGTGCAGTGCCCCTCCCCGCCCTTTTCTGGCTCTTTGGTCTGACGACGTTGTTATTCCCTATACTATTTCCTTGCGCCATTATTACTGGCTGCTTGCCTAATATTGTGTGTCAGCGACAACAATGGGGAAAGGCATCCCCTCGGCCGTCGCTAAACTTCTTGTGCCAGCTACCAGCAATTTTATTATCATTGAAATGCAGGACCCCTGTATAGCCCTGCTGAAAGCCATGACTGAGGTTGCTCATGTTACTGCACCACTTAAGGACAGTAGAATCCGTGCAAAGCCATCAGCTGCTTCATTTAATAAAGAGGTGAAAAGTATGAAGCAGGTCTGCCGCCAACTAGAGCGTAAATGGAAAAGGGAATACAACCCTGTCTCCAAACTGAATTATAAGCAGTCAGTGTTGCGCTATCAGGAAGCTATTCGCACTACTAAATCTCATTATTCAGACTGTATATCAGCTTCCTGTTCAGCAAAATAACGTTTTAAAGTTGCAAAGGAGCTCTCGTCTGTGACTCCTCCTATTGATCCTTTACGATCACAAGAAAAGTGTGATCTCAATAGTTCCTTCTTTGAAGAAAAAAGTCAACTAATTCGGGACTCTATTGTGGCTAAGGGGACTACCGAGGCAGATGACGGCCCTCAGGAGCAAGTAGGCACTGGAGAAGTCATTCACAGGATGAATCAGTTTGCTTTGGTTACTGATAACATGGTCAATGCGACCCTTCAGAAACTGAAATCATCCTCCTACAGTGGATCTGATTCCTCTATGGATACTCCAGTTTCTGCCAGAGGTGGTCATCCCACTCTTCACAGCAGTGGTGCAGTCTTTCTCCTCAGGCATTTTTCATGGAGGCCTGAACTATGCTTTAGTTTCACCACTTTAAACAAAACCTCAGCTGGACCCAACTTTGGCCTCTATCGACCAATCTCACTTCTATCATGTGTCATGAAAGTTACAGAGGCCATTGTGACCCCCCCCAGCTTTCAGTTTCCTATGTGTTCTTTTTTTCATTTTTTTTTTCATTTTTTCTTTTAGAGTCTAGTGACTCGCTACATCCTTTTTAATCCAACTTCCGCCCCATGAGAGGCACGGAGTCGGTTAGGATTTCAGTCCTAGATCTGGCACGTCTACAAGACCGTGGAGAGGTCAGTGTTTTGATTTTGTGCGGCCTTAGATACCATTGACCATGTTATTCTTTTGAATGCCATGAAGAAAACAGGAACCTCTAGGGCTCATCTTGCTTGGTTTACATCTTTCCTTTCAGAAAGCACCCAGACAGTATCGCTCTTCCCCTTTCGATCTTCTGCTAGGATTCTGTTGTGTGGGGTTCTACCCGTAGGTTTTCAATTTGTATTTCCCCCCCACTGGCTGACCTGATTCGGGAGTTTAGAGTAATATTTTTTTATACCTATGCCGACGATACACAGCTTCTCTTTTGGCAAAATTCCCCAAAAAGTGATTTGCCGTCTCAACTGAGCAATTGCCTCAAATTCAGCTTCAGCCAATATTTGGCCATCCAATCCCCTACTTCTGTAGGGGTTTGAATGGCCAAATATTGGCTGAAGCTGAACGTCACAAAGTCTGAGATTATGGTGACTGGCGACATTGAATCACAGGCATTCAGTACGGACTATTTCTGGCCAGTGTCGCAGGGTTCACGTTACCCCCTGTCAATTCTGTTAAAAGCTTAGGTTAAGGATTCCAAGAAGGCCGACGCAACTTGAGGGCATGCAGCGGCTCGCTCCGTGAGACCAGACATCAAAGAGAGCACCTGCCCTTCTGAATTCACACCCGATCGAGGCGACAACGGGTCAGGAGACCATGTAGCCTACTCCCCAGGATTGAAGGGCACCTTTGGTGAGTAATACCAGCAGCGTACTGCGACGGATGCTCCGGTACCGCTTCTGGCTGGGCGTGGCCTGAAGGAAGCTCGTAGATGTGCTTACATGGCTGGACTCGCTCCCATGCTGAGCGCTGCTTCCTGGGCTTACAGTGCCCTTGAAGGCGAATGTGAGGAGGCGCCGGGCCGGTAAAAGCATAGCTGGGGTCACGCTCCTGTGGGGCGTGACCAGCAGTTCTGGGAAGCGGCAGGCCCCGGGTCGACACCTCAGAAGCAGCCTGTTCTATTATATTCAAGTGGATCAGCGCTTTGAAGCTTACTCTTCCGGCAAAAGGTACACTTATAAGCAGCACTGGAACTGGGCGTTGCCTCGCCTCCCCCCGGCCCCCTCCCAGGTGGAGAAAAGGACATTAAACCCTGCATTTTTCAGATCCACGTGGTGCAATAAGGGTACAACATAGGGGGCCTACTTTTTGAAGGCAGTAATTGCAGGCTGCCAGCATTCTACAGAATTGAGGAATTCGGTCTGGGTTCTACTGAACTTTTTAAGCAGCCAAATACTAATGAGCTCTCAGGGGCCTGGAGCAATGGGGACAGGATCAACATAGAAACTTTGGCCAGGAGATATACAACCCCATCTGTTTCAAATTGGTATTGTAGTTATAAGTCTTTACTGCCTGGTCCAGGTGTGCAGAAGCCCTACAAACTGAATAAAGGATAGAAGGCTTAATTTTCTTGATAACACTTATGCCGAGGGGGGAAAAGAATCCTTCCCAAGCGGGTCCCGCTTCAGATTCTCAGACTAACCCAAAACAGCTGAAAACATTGTGGGCCCAGGGCCAGGCAACAGCAGTAGCAAGCTAAGTAGCGACACTCGCCTTTGAGGAGGCGCCCGGCAATTTGGTTCTAGAGATAGGGCATCTAAAGATTTTACAGTGACTTTCCAAGAGTTTCAGGAAAAATGTTCGGCCTCTTAATTTCCTACCCTTATGTTTGAAATTAGACAGTCTCTCTCTGATTTCGGCAAGTACGAGAAGCCCATACAGGAACTAATTAATGCGGGAGAATAAACAAGTAGACTTAGCAATGGAAGATCTCGTCAGGATAACAGATCACGTCGATCTAATATACGCATAAGAAGCCTTCCCTGAATCTATCACTGATGCAGGTCTCAAAGACACAGCAGCTCATATCTTCACAGATCTAGTGGCGGGATACGACAATGCTGTGTTCTCATTGGATCGACTTCATTGAACCGGTCCTAAAAGGAATGACCCGGCAGCTCGTCCTAGGGAAGTCCTGGCAGCATGCTTCACATACCCTCAAAAAGAGAAGATACTCAGGATAGCAAGGGAATCTACAAATTCCTACAATGGTAGAGATCCAACATTTCCAAGATCTCTCGCAGATTACAGTGCAAAAACGGTGAGAGATGCAGTCGGTAGTCAAGACACTTCAAACAAGAGGAATCAAGTACAAGTGGACGTTTCCCTTCGGCCTGTTTTCAAGGGCAGACAACATAGGATAACAATGTGAAGCAGGCATGGCCCTACTCCAAATTGAATATTAGAATGTGGACTTTGCAGGGCGCTGTTGAGAAGCCTAGAAAATGGCTGCCTAGCTCCGTACCTCCGCGCCAAGCGAAGGAAACGATCTCTTAGGGCGGCGTTCATGTCTCTCCCTCAGTCCTGAAAATTACTATATACTGTTGCTGAACCCTTGGGGCACCGCCAGCTGGAGTTTGAGAGATTGGTGGCCCTTGCGCCGCGCGACAGCCATTTCCCAGTCAGTGCAGCAGCGATACCTCAGACCCAGCGGCCCACACCCCTCCCACTGCGGCTCCCGAACTTCCCACCTTGCCCACTGAATTCACACGCAGCAGACAGAGGTTAGACAGCCCAGCTGACCGCAAGGTGTTGAGGTGGCGATTCCTGAATCAGCAATGTGTTTCCACGGATAAGCAGCAGCGTTTCTCGGGCTGGCCGTATGAATATTGCTGCCTCCGGGAGGGACACAAGACTCCACGCCAACCCTCCCGGCGCCCTCGGACACTACGACTCACAGCCCTGCGGGGTCCACCACTCCCGCTCGCAAACCACAGCATTGATCACAACGGAGCGAGCTGGCGAAACTCTGCTCCTCACGGCGACGGATGTTTGTTGTCACTGGATGATCCTTGCCAAGCGCAGAACACAACCCTCTAAGCTGTTACGGATCTCTCGCCACTGATGGTTGCCAGCATGGATCCCGCTCTCCTACAGCAGGTTCGCCCGTGACATCAACACAGCCTAAACATCAGATCCCACTGTTTCACCCGGGTCAAGCCCAAGCCGCATCTGTTACAAGTGCAGGGGGAACATCTGAGATTCATCAGAAATCCTGCCCACAACTACGACTTTTGGGACCGATGGCAGGGTCCGCGCCCCATGACTCTGTGCTACCCCTGGGCCACTAGGCGTGGTGTCCACTGCTGCCTGCACACTCTGATTTTCCCACCGACCCTGCAGCTATCACATAACTGCTACGCAAGGCGCCAGGGCCCATTGCTAACTCCGGGGTGGCCCCCCCAGCTGGCACGGGCTGTGGGTGGAGAGGACTTGGGTCTGGGGGCGATGGGGAAAGGCCCCCACAATAGCATCTCTCATATCTGCTACCGACCCACTAAGTTCGAATATAAGGCAGCAGATTGACCTTATCCAGGTACAGAGACCCACGGAGAGGGCCCTCCCCACAACAATATGCCAGAACTATGGGGGAGGCCCTGTTAGACATCTGTAGCACGCCAGTGGCACCTTTCACCCAGAGGGGTCCCATCTGAATGCTCACTACTCTTTTTGCGGTGCACAGCTTTCACCACTGATGTGAATTCCATGTCTGGCTGCGCCACACATCCTTCATATCGGTATACGAATTGGCGTACTGTTAAGGTACACCAATCGGAGGCACACAGGGGTATCTTTACCTCATCACAACCCCCGAGAAGAGGGGCCCCCAAGCCTACAACCCACGGTGGCATCTCGAGCTACCCACATAAGTAGCATGCTCACAACTGTGGAGTGATCCGACATCCGGGGTGACCGGCCGTTACAACAGAAAGACTGCATAACTCCTCAACACGACAGGACTGGAGACAACTACACCCCATATGAGGACTCTGTACCCTACCCCCCCCCCCCCCCAAGATACTTCCGCCCTGTTTTCCCCCCGGGCCAGAACCCACATCTAAGAATTGGAACTGACGCTTGTTGCCAACTGGGTCACAGGCACTGCTGCAGACTCCAAACCACAGGCCCAGCATTACTGGACCACATTACCCAGCTTAATATCAGTGCCATGAGCAAGGGATCTGAAGGAAGGAAGAAGGCGGGAGCAATGACAAATTTACTAAGGCAACCCTGCGAGAAGGCATTAGCCAACCTCGACTAGCACCATCGGAGCCGACCACCTCTGCTCCGGCTCCCGCGCCAGCCCCGGACCTTACAGGAATGATGGAGGCCATGGCGAAGGGCTTTGCAGCCGTGCATGAAGAACTGGATGACATCAACGCCAGTGTCGCCTCTATCTGTTCTCAGCTGGCACAGGAGGGAGCCCGAATAACAGAAGCAGAGGACAGAATTTGCACCAACGAAGACAACATACGCTCACTGCAAGACACGGTGGCCACCCTCTCCAGAGACATGAAGCAAGTCAAAGGCAAGTGCGATGACCTAGAATTGCGCACCCGTAGAAATGTTAGGATAGTGGGGGTCCCGAAAAAAAAAAATGGTCTGGTAATATGGAACTGGCAGTCGAAAAAGTTTCTCAAGGACCTACTGGATCAACCCTCCCTCTCTCGGTTCTTCGCAGTGGAGCACGTACACTGTGCCCTCTCACCCAAACCGAAACCAGGAGACTTCCACAGGCCGATTAGAGCAAAAATATTGCGCTACCGAGACAGACACACTCCTCCGCTTGGCCCGGGAAAAGAAAGCACCGAGACTGATCCCAAATTGTCTGTATATTCCCAGACTTCTCTATCCCTGTACAACTAGAGCGGCGCCAATTTATTGAAGTCAAAAAGATGCTCCGGGAACTAAATGTACAATATGCGAGGTTATTCCCAGCCCACCTCACACAACAATTCCGAGGCAAGCTGTACTTCTTCACGGTGCCAAGTGAAGCAGGGAAATGTACTGAAGTGCAAATCCTGATGCCTGGCCGCCCAGAAGATCCAGTTGAGGATGACTGACCACCCTATCGCTAATTCTGAGCCAAAATCAACAACTATATTTCATGCTATGTTATGAGCTGCTTGTAACCTATCTTAACGGCGCCACCTGAACACGAGCTATGGTTAGGACAAAAGGTCCTTGTCGATGTTCGTGCTGCATCAGCGTTCTCATTTGCAGAAGAATGTTGTTCTCACTCCTTATGCCCTGTTGGCATGTAGGGATAGTTGGGGTGATGGTAGGGGTGGAGGTGGGATCTACACTGTTGGTTTGGGGATGGCAGTGAGGGAGGGGGATAGGGACACCACAATGGGGCCGCAACCCGAAACTACACAATATGCCCGTTGCGTGCGCTGTTACCAGAGCGCTCGTTGCGCCTATCTACCAATATACTGGGAGAAAGTAATTACAAAAATGGCGACTGGGATCAGAGACACACAGGACTCTTACACATGAGAGAGCGTGCACACAGAGACAGAGATAACCATAACCTATTCAATGACCAATGGCATAACAGGTAAAGATACTTAGTTGGAACGTCCGGGGCCTGGGGAACTTCACTAAATCCCGCAAGATAATCTCCCATGCTCATCAGCATATAGCCAATATACTATTCCTCCAAGAAACCCATGCAAGGAGAACACTTGCCGCAATATAGATAGCTCATTGCGGGGACATAGATACTTCACTTAATTCTCTACACAATCCAGAGGCGTCTTGGTACTGGTCCACAAGCCCCTGAAATTCATGGCGAAACATACCCCTGTGGAACCGGACGGTAGATTCCTTTTAATACACTGGGTCTTGGGGGGCCTAGAACTCATCCTCTTAAGCACATATTGTCCCAACACAGACTCACCAGAATTCTTTGCCCAGCTTAATGACATCCTGGAGACATACCTCGGCCTACCCTTGATATGGGGGTGTGGGGGTCATGAATCTCATCCTGTACCGTACACTCGACGGGTCAACAAACAAAGCAGCCCCCTCCCCCCCCCCCAACCCCAGTCACGCGCGTCTTGCCAAGTGCTGTCTATTATGCAGGCACTTGACCTAAGGTATGCTTGTCAAGTCACATCCACTAGCGAGAGACTATTCTTTCTACTCTTCAGTTGACGACCTGTCGTCCCGCATCGATCTTTTCCTCATCAGATTTCACTCACCCTGAAATTCAAACCTGGTCCGGCAAGTTGCGCCTAGAGGTTTAAATCCACCGCACTGCTGGATATAGTAGTCAAGGCAGACATTAAGTCAGTTATCAATACTTTGTTCGAGTCCAATGCAGCCGAGGAGACTTCCCACAGCGTCAGATGGCAAGCCTTCAAGGTATACATCAGAGGCATGGCTATTATAAAGGGAGGCAGGGGTCCTTAAATGTATTAGGAGGGAGCTCCAGAAATCTGAGACTTGCTCAAGGACCTCGAGCAGGAACACTCTAGAACATCAGACCTTGCACTGCTGGCCCAAATCCGCTCTGAACTGGATAAGTTCAAGACTCTTGCTACAAGAGAAACCAGTACTTCTTGCGCACAATGGCGGCCAAAAAGTATGGTGAAGGAGATAGATTGGGGAGGACACTAGCCATAGTGGTACAAACTGAACGTGGCAGAGATCAGGTTGACTCCATCCTGGATGCGAATGGTGACAATAAATGGTCGGATCCCGACGTGGTCGTGGTGTTTCGCACTATCACACTTTATATACCGCACCAAAGCCAAGCGATGAACAAGCCATACGAACCTTCCTTCAGAAAACCCCATTACCCTCCCTGAACCCCAAAATCAAAAGGAACTTGAAATTCCAATCACCCAAGATGAAATTGTTGCGGTCATCTCTGCCCTACCCAAAAGCAAAGCCCCAGGCCCTGGCAGCCTCACAGCCAAATTCTACCAAGAATGCACTGCAACACTGGCCCCGATCCTCCTCGCGGTCTGGGAAGAATCCCTATGCTTTCCTATTCTCCCTTAATCCCTAAGGGAAGCTCTAATCACTGTAATGCAGACGACTGCAGCTCATACAGGCACCTATCTCTAATTAATTGCGACACTAAAATATATGCGAAAACCCTGGCCAACCGTCTTCTCCCATTGATGCCACACTTGGTCCATCCCGACCAGGGAGGCTTCATTCCAGGAGGATCCACCACTCTCAACATCAGGAGGTTAGTCAATATAATGGCAAGGACTGACCCGGGTGCACAAGCAGTTGCAATAACGATCGACGCCCAAAAAGCGCTTGAAATGGTCGCCTGAGATTATTTATTCGCAACACTCGATGTGATGGGATTCAGCCTCAACATGATAAAGTATATGAAACTTTTATATACACAACCACTGACAAGGGTCCTGGTTAATGCCTGCACCCCTTCACCGTTGCAGTTGGAGAGGGGAACCAACAGGGATACCCATTCTCTCCTATCCTGTTTGCCTTGGCCATCGGGCCCATGGCAGAACACATCAGGATACACCACGGACACCGTGGAATTCAGCTTACCGGCTCCCCCTAGATAGTGTCCCTCTACGCAGATGATGTGACACTGTATATCCAAGTCCCCACAACCACCCTGTCTCCAATACTTGAGGATATCACATGCATAGGAAAACTCTCTGGCTTCACAATTACTTCTGCAAAGTTCAAAATATCCCCCCTCAAAAACACTACACTACATTGCCGTGGCACGTCCTCTACGATGGTCTCCAGACCGCATCAAATACTTGGGGGTGACAGATTCCCGCTCCCTCATCCATGCTTCAGGACAACCACACCTCACTTAATTCACATATCGAAACTAACTCTTGCTAATCAAGATGGTATTACTCCCCAAGTTGCTATGACAATGCATTACTTACCGTAAAAGCATTTCCGATGGTTGTATCTGCTTAGATTCACATGCTGTGCATAGTCCGACATCCAGTGGTCACTGCAGAGTATTGCATTTTGTTTTTCGTAGTCGAAAAGGGGACGTCGACAAGGCGTGTCTGTAACACTATCCCTATAGTGACGTGCAGTGTACCCACAACCACTCACGCGTCGAGGTCCCTCTGTTTGTATTTTTTCTGCCCTGAGGGAGCCTTCTATACGTGAGTGAGTACAGAAAAGAGAGAGAGATGTAGAAAGATGTCTATGTTCCTTCCATCCGAGCGGGGAGGAAGGGTGGGCGCATGTGAATCTAAGCAGATACAACCATCAGAAATGCTTTTACGATAAGTAATGCATTGTCTTCTGATGTTTGTTAATCTGCTTAGAATCACATGCTGTGCATAGACTAGCGAGCAGTACCCGGAGTTGGAGGTGGGTTGTGAGAAGGAACAGTAGAGAAAAAATGTTTTAATACTGCTTGTCCCACCTGGGAATCAGATCTAGAGTGAGCATCTAGACAGTAGTGTTTTGTAAAGGTGTGTACAGAACTCCAGGTTGCTGCTTTGCAAATGGACTCAAGGGGAACGTTTGCAATTAATTCTATGGATGCCCCAGTGCCTCGAGTAGAGTGTGCTCTTGGCTTGAAGGGTAGTTCTCTCTTAGCAAGAGTGTAACAGAGTGATGCATTGAACAATCCATCTAGATATAGTGGACTTTGAGACTGCATCCCCTTCCCTTCCTGCTGCCACCGAGACAAAGAACTGATTAGTCTTTCTCAGTAGCCTAGTTCTTTCCATATAAAACATGACAGCTCTGCACACATCTAGTGTATGCAGGCTCTTTTCTCCCAAATTGGAAGGGTTTTGAAAGAACGTTGGTAGTTCTATTGACTGGTTGACATGGAATTTTGATATGAATTTCGGTGCAAACCTTGGGTGTGTGCGTAGAACCACCTTATCTTTGTGAACTGTTACGAAGGGGTCTAGAATAGAAAGAGCCTGTAGTTCACTTACTCTCCTAATGGAGGTGATAGCTATTAGGAAAGCAGTCTTAAGGGCGAGGTCCTTAAGAGTTGCCTTGTGCATGGGTTCAAAGGGTGAGCCCATGAGCCTGGTAAGTACCACATTAAGGTCCCAGCCGGGAGCTGGGTTTGCTATCGGAGGGTGTATTCTCTTTACCCCCTCCATGAAGGCTTTGATAACGGGGACTTTCCACCATGACACCTTAAGTTGAGAGGTGGTGTATGCAGAAAGTGCCGCTAGATGGACTTTAATAGAATTGAACACTAGACCTGAGTCCAGTAAATGGGTCAGGTAAAGGACAATTTGTGTGGGAGAGCAGTGGACTGGGTTGATGCTCTTACCTCTACACCAGATGACAAATCTCTTACACTTGCTAGAATAGCAGTGGCAAGTGTTGGGTTTTCTAGCTTCTTTGAGAATGTCCATGCATCTCTGAGGGAGTTGTAAATGGCCAAATTCTCTGACCTCAGGAGCCAGGCTGCTAAGATCATGTTCTGTGGGCATGGGTGTAGTGTCTTGCCCTTGTCCTGTGACAGCAAGTTGTCACTGGTGGGGACAGGGACATCTCCATCAGGTGCGCAAACCATGGTTGGCGGGCCCGCATCGGGGCTATCAGTATCATGGTGACTGGTTCCTGGTGCATCTTGTGCACTATCTTGTTCAGCAGAGGAGTCGGGGGGAAAAGCGTAAACAAATTTCCCTGACCATGGTATCCAGAGACCGTTCCCCTTGGAGCGGTTCTGTGGGTATCTGGAGGCGTAATCTAGGAATTGTGAGTTCTCCAGAGTTGCGAACAGGTCTATTTCTGTGAACCCCCATTGGTTGAAGACTTCGAAGACTATGTCTTTGTGTAACCGCCATTCGTACTCTGAGGGCAGAGGGAAGTCTCTGCTGACTTCGTCTGCTAGCAGATTGAGTTCCCCTGGTACATGTTGTGACAATAGGAACATGTTGTGTCTGAGAGCCCACTTCCAGATGTTCTGGTACAGCTTGGACAGTCCTGGAGAGTGAGTGCCCCCTTGCTTGTTGAGGTAGTACATGGCTGTGGTGCTGTCCGTGAGGATCATCACTGTCTTCCCTTGTAGGTGTGTCTGGAAGGCTTTTAGTGCCTTGAACACTGCAAGTAGCTCTAATAAGTTTATGTGCTTGGAAGCTACACTCAGAGTCCAGACTCCGCGAGCAGTCTGATGGGATAGGTGAGCCCCCCATCCTGTGAGGGATGCGTCTGTGGTTAGAGTGGCTTCCACTGCGGGGATGGCGAATGGTTTCCCTATTACCAGGTTTTCCTTCCACCACCGTAGCGAGAGAACCAAGGCCTGCAAGACCACCACTAGATCGTCCCATTGTCCGCTGGCCTGACACCACTGGCTGTTGAGCCACTCTTGCATTGGGCGCATGCGCAGGCGCGCGTGAGGTACCAAATAAATACAGGACGCCATCATTCCTAGCAAGCGCATTGCTTTGCGTACCATCACCTCTCGACCGGCCACATATTGAGGGATCTGAAACAGCATATTTTGGACCTTATCGCTGGAGGGGAAGACGAGGCCGTCCTTTGTTCGAATTAGAGCCCCTAGGAATTGTTTGATTTGACTGGGGTCTAAGCTGGACTTCTTCTCGTTGATCAGAAGCCCAGTAGGAACAAAAGGTCTACTGTCTTCTGGGTGTTTGAGAAGCATGTCTCGTAGGACTCCCCTGTTACGAGCCAATCGTCGAGGTAAGGGTATACCGGTATGGACAACCTGCGCAGGTGCGCAGGTGGGCCGCTGCCAGTACCTTCGTGAATACCCTCCGTGCAGACGCTATGCCGAAGGGTAGCACTCTGAACTGGTAGTGTTTGCCCTCTATCATGAACCTGAGGTATTTTCTGTGCGCTGGCAACATCAAAATATGAAAGTATGCATCTTTCATGTATAGTGTTGTCATGTAGTCCCCCCTGAGATAGCAGGGGAATTACTTCCAGTAATGTTACCATACAAAATTTTTGTGGTTTTACAAATTTGTTCGCTGGGCACAGATCTAGTACAGGGCGCATGGTTAGGTCCTTTTTGGGTACAAGGAAGTACACTGAATAAATACCTTCCATTACCTGAGATAGGGGCACGACCTCTATTGCTCCTTTCTGAAGCAGCTGTTCTACTTCTTGCAGGAGGATGACGAGGTGTTCTGGTGACAGGCGTCGTCCCCTTGGAGGACTGTAGGTGGGGGACCGATTGAACTCTATACAATACCCGTGGGCTACGGTTGGCAATACCCACCAGTCTGATGTTACTCCCGCTCATGCTGAAAGGAACAATGTTATCCGGCCCCCAACCGGAGACGCATGGGAGGGGACACGAACCTTTGGGTCATTTGGTGTTACTTGCCGGGGTGTCTCTGGGGCTGGAGCCCCGGCCTTTGCCCTTGCCACGGCGTTGTCCTCTTTGGTTATACTGGTTACTGGTACCCTGATTAGAGGGCCAGTTGCCCGCAGTGTAATGCTGTTGCTGCTGCTGCTGTTGGCGTTGGCCACGAAAAAAGCGCTTGTTCCCAAATCCCTGCCTGTTTGGAGGCTTTGAGATTTGGTCTAAGGTCTTTATGGTGTCGAATTCGTTCTTCGCATTTTCCAGTGCATCGTCCACTGCCCTTCCAAAGGGATTTGACTCTTCTATTGGCTTATTAATGAGTGACGCCTGCGTTTCTGCCTTGAAACCGGAATTGCGAAGCCAGACGTGACGATTCAGCAGAATTCCCTGCACCAAAGAACGGCCAGCAGTTTCTGCCGCATCAAGAGTGTTCTTAATGATGCTCTGGTTGACCAGAGCTCCTTCTGTAACTGTAGCCAATAAGCGAGTTCTTAGAGGTTCAGGGGCTTCTTCGATGTCCTGCTTAAGCTTTCCCCATTGAGCATCAGCATAGCTTGCAAACAATGTATTATTATTGTCAATCCCAAATGAAAACGCTGCCGAGGCGGAACTTCTTTTGCCCAAGGCATAAAGCTTTTTCCCTTCTTTATCTGGGGGTGCCTCGCTGGTTGACAGTGGAACCCCAGCCCTCTTCCTTGTGTTAGTCACCACTAAGGAGTCCGGGACTGAGTGACCCCTGATATATAATGGGTCTGACTGAGAGGGTGAGAACAATTTCTCGATTCTTGGATTGACCCCTCTTACCAGCGTGGGGGTGGACAGCGATGGGGTGAGTCGTCTCTTAACCGAGGCGAGGATGGGAATAGTTTGACTAGTGGGAGGTTTTTCTTTAATAATCCTTTCGACAAAATCAGTATCTAGCTCCCCAGTTTCAAGTTCAAAATGCGCTGCTGCCTTCCTCAGTAGCGCATTGAAGGTGGGCTGATCGTCTACTGGAGATGGGTTCCTGGCCGGTGTGGCCTGAGGAGAAAAAATGTCTAATGTCGGGGTCTGTAGACCCTGATGGCGACTGCCAGGGCTGTAAGCCACCTTCATCTGGGTCCTCCTCGTAGCCCTCCTCACCTATGTTAATGTCATCATGAAAACCTCCTCCCTCTTGTTGGTCTTCATTATTCACAAACTCATCCATTGCTTTAGGTATTTAGCCCACGGCCCCTCCTGGAGTACCACCCTTGGCCTCTTGGGTGTCCTATTTTCTGGGATGGCCATGAACCGGTCTAGCTTGTCCATACATGACTGGAACCTCTCTGCAGTCCAATAAGGTAGGCCAGAGAGGTCTGGGAGTGAAAAGGGAGTTCCCTCTCCCTGTAGTTGCTTAGTTCTGTCCCATAGCGTCGAAGATAGAGTCCCTTCACCTTCCGAGAAACCCTCTCGCTGGCTAGGGTCTTCTGTCGACGGTGGGTGCTGTCCCAGCCTACCCTCTGGCGTCCTGTGCGTTTCTTTGGCCTTGTAAGCGGTTTTCGACTTGTCACCCGTCGTCCGTCTCTGGCCGTCTTTAGAAGCTATACGCGCAAGGCTTTCAGCGATCAGCTTCTCCGTCGAGGGATCACTCGCCCTCGCGCTAGGCGGTGCCGAGTCTTTACTGGCAACGTACGCACTCTTGCGAGGCGAGTCGCCTGAGGATTTGGGGTTAGCACCCTTATTTACAGAAAGCCTAGTCGCCGGACGCGAAGGCGGTGGCGGGGAGGGCTTGCGACCCTTACGGTCGGCGGAAGACGCCGGTGGGCCCGACACCTCCGTTGATGCTATGGCTGCCTTCGTCTTCGACAAATACGTGCCGTGGGGTATGTGCTTATGTGTTTCCCTGTGTTCGTCCTTGTCGCTGGGGTGTTCATCCCCATAAGCGGGGCGTGAGCCGGGGCTGGGGACGGACGACGAGGAGCAGGAGCTCTCCTTCGAGAGGTATACAACCTCCGTTGCGGAGGCCGTGTAATCACTGTCCTCGTCACATTCGGCGGCAGCTGGCGAGGAGTCAGACCTAGACATCGCATAGGCTGCCCACCTTTTGACCCTGCGGTCCTTTAAAGTCTTGGGTTTAAGTAATTTACAGGCCGCAAAGCCGTCCTCTTTGTGATCGAGGGGCAAGCAACGGTTACACAGTTTGTGCTTGTCCTTCCAGGTAAACTTGCCCTTGCAACGCGGGCAAAACCTAAAGGGCGTCCTCTCCATAGCTGAGGGCATGAAATGTGATTATGACCTCGAAAGAGAGGGAGGGGAAAGAGAAAGGCATTCTCAGAGTGTTAACAAAGAAATGACCAACAACCCCACTCTCCCTACTGTGTTAGGCCGGCGAGGCCCGGCCACGTGTTTGGCAGTGCCGAAGGATCTCCTCCGCTCGTCCCTCCGTCGAAGATCTTGCTCGGCGAAGAACAGCTTGGCAGCTAGGTCGAGGGAGGGATCTATGTGTTATAGTTAATAATAATAAACGACCAAGGGTCGAGGAAATGATTTCGCAATGTCTCTCGAGGAGCTCCCCATAAAGGCGACCAATAACTGGGCGGAACAAAACAATCTGAGGGACCTCGACGCGTGAGGGGTTGTTGGTACACTGCACGTCACTATAGGGATAGTGTTACAGACACGCCTTGTCGACGTCCCCTTTTCGACTACGAAAAACAAAATGCAATACTCCGCAGTGACCACTGGATGTCGGACTATGCACAGCATGTGATTCTAAGCAGATTAACAAAATCAGCAACACCTTTACAAAATGTCCCGGTGTGGCCGGGAAAGCCATACTTTACTAAAATGCATGCCCTATTTGCGCAATTTCTATGGCACTCTGGAGCGGTCCTAAGAAATGGGTGGAGATGACATACCCTTATGACAAAGGGGGATTTACCGCTCCCAATCTAGAATTGTACTGGAAAGCAGCCCAATCGCAATTCGCCACGGTCTGGTACCCCATGGCATTCCCGCCCCACTCCCCCAAATGTAAAACTCGAGACACTTGCAGTGGCGGATTCAGATCTGAAAACACTGATACTTGATAAGCGCTATAAAGACGACTGCCGCTACCACCCGGTCACCTCTACCTTGCGCGCATGGTGCCTACTATTCACCCACATGGGCACAGAGAGACCCTACCATCGTTGGCTCCCCCCTATGGAGGTTTCCCAAATTAAAACCTAAATGGGATAGGACGATCCAGTCAGCATGGGAACGCTTAGGCTATATGGCCCTGGCGGACCACTTCCCGAGGAGCAATTTATCACACCTACCACCTGGAAACCTGATCACGTGAACTCCGGTATGGAACACCTCCAATACTACAGGCTACGGGTGGCCGTATCTGTCAGATTTCCCTCATACCCGATCAAACCCACCGAGACTGCTTTGTTAGCGTTTATTGCGAATTCAGGAGATCGTAGACCTTCTTTCTACAGTTTAGAAAGGCACTGAAAGATACCACTCCCTCCCAATCACTTCATGGCTGGTCCCGAGAACTAGGCACCGAAATCACAGACAACCAGTGGGCTCGTACGTGTATGCATTCTCAAAAAGTCTCATTGAATTTTATATTCAAATTTATGCAGTTTAAACTTCTGAATAGACTGTACTACACTTCGGCTAGACTCTCCGTTAGGCAAGATTGTATGCAGTACCCTTTGAGTGCACTACAACAACCCTTACCACCTGGCAATAGGAACCCAACCTTTGGTATAAGTCTGTACTACACCGGTTGGTAGTGTGGTCGAGTAGCCAGGCTTATCTCAAGAGGGGTCAATGTGAGCTATAGGGGAGTTACACAGAGATTCACAGTGACAAGTGTCCAAGTAAACTCTTACACACAAGGTTTCTTGATTAAACAATTATGAATTTATATACCAGTCAGTTATAGTAAACCTTCTTCAGAAGGGAGCAATGTTAAGCAACAAACAATTCCACTTAAAAAAAATAACATACTATTAGTTTTCTAAATCGGCAAATACCCATTTGGGATGGCTCACAGACACTACCTACACCCTCAGGTGACTTTTATTGCTAGGGTGCTGTAGACATTAATATATTACTGTTTGCATTTAGACGTTCTTAGGAGAGTGTCAAAGAAAAGAGGGATCAGAATAGAACAAGTATTCACACAATGATTCTTAAGCATGTACGTACTTGCAATAACCCCCCCAATGGAAAGTCAGTTAACCCTTTTCTGGAAGGAAGGCGAAAAACAGAGGAGAGAAGAGTCATTAAGGGAGCCAGGCCAGCCAATGTTTAAATTAGCAAAAGTCAAGTTGGACTGAAGCACTTCTTGCAGGTAAGTAGAACGTCTTTCACAATGTTTTCAAAGTCTTGGTAGAATAGAAGAAATCAAAGTAGGTCCACAAGCTGATTAGGCTTGTGAGGTAAAGAAGCTAATAACAACTCTACTAATGCAACCAAGCAAGTCTCCAACGAGGACAAGTAGCTACACAACAACAAGATGTAAGTTCTCTTAGACGGTATAGAACCTTTAGGTTGAAGAAAAAGTGCAGCAGATAAATTCTGTTCCTGTGCAGCTCTGCAGATCCTGCTGTTCCTGGGCCTCAGTCGTGGGGACAAGAGGGAGGACGTCTGGGGACTCCTGCACTGCAATGGGACGGTCACCGCTCGCAACCGGCAATCTTCAAACAATTGGCACTTCAGTGTTTCAGCTCCTCGCAGCTACCGCAAAAAGCACCACCATGGTTCCTGGCTGTCGAGATGGGCTTTCCTTGCATCCGGGGTCCTGCACTCGGTTGAGGGGGCTCAGGCTTAGAAAGTCCTGCTTCCTGGGAGTCCGGAGGATTTTCCTGGAGCTCTTGGCCAGCTTAAAAGCAACGCACACGAACTGTCCCTGGCTATTCGGTTCGAGCAGCGACTGCAGTGGAAATTCAACCAGCTCTGAGAGGATGTCCAGGTGGCTTACTTTGGAGTTGATTGGTTGTCCTTGCAGGGGCTTCTCTGTCGATACAAAGTTAAAGTTTCAGCAAAGCAGCAGGGCTTTCTCCGGGCAAACCAACCACCCAGGAGTTACAGCAGGTGTCCTCTTAAAGTTCTTCTTCAGATTCCTTCGTCCAGGGGTCGACTGTCTTCCAAGCCAAAAAGCCTTGCCTTTTATGCAGCTTGCTCCCATTCACTCCAGCCTAGCTGCCGGTCACCCAGCAGGGTGGCTGTCCTTGCCAGACAGCCAGCTGGCCAATCACCTAAGAGTGCATTCCTGTCTCCTAGGAGACTAAGCACAGGGAGTTTCGGGCACCTCCCTTGCTTCTTGCCCCCGCCAGACACCCTGGAGCCAAGGGTGGGCTTCACTCATGAATCCCGCCAAAGGCAAAATTAACAAAGAGACCAAACCTGCTTTGGCACTCAAGAAGGACCCTTCCACAAAGAAATGGTGAAAAAAGACTTGGGCCATTTTAACAAAAATGGCACCCATCGGTGTTTTAGCATGGCTCAGAATGATGATCACAGTAAAATCACATAATGGTAGTAAAAAGTAAACCATTGCCACCAGCCATTCATCAAGGAAAGGGTAACATAAAAATGAAGGAAATACTAAGTAAACCCTCCAACACCCTATTGTAAGATAGTGTGTGCTGGGTTTAGAAAGTTACAAATGTAAGTAAAGTCAATTTCACTTTACTGCTCTGGAAACAGTTTATCCCAGAGAAGATATTTAAACCTTTGGGACATCTGAAAGACTGTCACTTCACTGAAGGTTGTCCGTAAAGATCCTCACCACCTTGCCCTTCAGAGACAGAAGGAACAACATCGAGGGTCCACAACACTGCTTGCAGTTTCAGAATGTTAATATGGAGATCCTTCACCTCCATCAGCCACAGGCCTATGGCGTGCAGACGTCTGGTGTGGTCTCCACAGCCTTCCAGGGAAGCGTCCGTGGTGACTGTGTCCTGGCATGGAGGGTTTTGACACCCCATGCCTCGGGTGATATTGGAGCGGATGCCCCACCACCTTATCGCCCGACTGAACTCCTCATCGAGTAGGACGTTATCTGCAAAGCTTCCAGACACCTGTATCCAGCGAGCGTCCAGGAACTCCTTAAGAGGTTGCATCTGTAACCTGCAGAGCCGGATGAGGTAAATGCAGGACATCATGCCCAACGACGACGAGAGTTTGCATTGTGGCTGTCTTCATCGACAACAGTCTCTGCACCTTCCCTTGAATGGCAGATACCCTCTCCTTCGAGGGTGACGCCACGCTGGACACCGTATCAAGTCTGGCTCCTAGGAACAGCACGTTCTGCGATGGTGTCAAGCAGGACTTTAGATAGTTGATGGAGAACCCCAGACCCGTCAGTAGGTGGACGGTCACTTGGATGTGTCCGACTGCCAACTCTCGCGAGCGGGCCCGGATAAGCCAGTCGTCGAGGTACGGGCATACCCGGTAGATGCAGGTGGGCCCCCACAGGTGGCAGGCACTTTGGGGACCGACTTCAAAACGAAAGGTAGGGCATTGAACTGGTAGTGCTGGCCCTGCACTACAAAATGCAGAAACATTTGATGTTTCTTGTAAATGGGGACATGGAAATAAGCGTCCTCCCGGTCCAGCAACGTCAAGAAGTCTACTTCCTCCAGTTGGCCGAGCATGTGCTGTAACGTGACCATCCAGAACTTTTGGGACTTTACGTATTTGTTGAGACGTCGCAGGTCAAGAATGGGTCTCCAGCCCCCTGTCTTCTTTCTGACCAGAAAAAATCTGGAATAGACTCCAGAGCCCTGGAGCAGTTGGGGAACTAGCTCTACGGCACCTTCCCGCAGCAACACCAGTACCTCCTCCAGGAGCTGAGGAATGTGCTGCTCCTAACGGATATCCAGAGGGATACGCAGACACATGCATTGAAACTCCAAGATGTGTCCCTGGGTGAGAGCATCCAGCACCCATCTGTCGGTGGTGATTTTACACTCGCCGACGAACCTTGACAGCCGGCCACCCACCAGGGTACACTCGTGGGGGCCCGACATCCGGGCCAATCCAGGCCTGTTTTGGAGCCGGCGTCCTGCCCTGCGGGCGACGGCGACCCTGTCCTCCGCTACCGTATGTTGGGCAGAATTGCATGCAGTACCCTCTGGGACCACCACATACAATTAAGGACTATAGGTGTAAGCAAAAACCGACCTTTGGTTTGGTATAAGTCTGCACTACACAGTTTTGTGATAGCGAGCTGAGCAGCCAGGCTTATCTCAAGATGGAATGTGAGCAGTACAAGAGGTTACACAGAGGTCTTACAATCACAGTGGTTCGAGTAGACACTTATACTCAAGGTTTCTTGGTAACACTTATTAATTTGTTACACAATCATTTAGAAAACATTTCACTAGAAGGAGGCAACTTACTATTATACACAAACACACTTCAATAGCAAACCAATAAGTTTCTGAACAAATTAGCCTACCCTGAAATAGGAGCAAAATGGCATTTCAGTTACTTTCAATGGAAGTAAAAAGGCACAAGTTAGCGGAATAGATCACAAATACTTTCTTAGGCAGTGCAAATAGTTATAGTTCACTAGAGGACTCGATTCAGTTCAATAAGCATAGACAAACGTCAATGTACTAGTGTCTTGGATAGGAAAGAGCAGTTCTTGAAGTAAACGGTAAAGTCTTTGCCAAAGTTCTCAGAAGTAGTTTGTACGAAAAAGAATCATATGTTGGGTCACAAGCTGATTAGGCGTGCAAGTTGGGAAAGTTCCACGAACTTTCACCACGAGAGAAGCGTTCTCTCAATCAGGTTGACACAGTACCTTAATACGAAGCAAAAGATGCAGCTGAAGATGTTGGTTCCTGGCAGCTCCTGCAGATCTCACTGTTCCTGAGCCTTAGTCGGGGGACTCCTGCACTACACGGGAATGTCGCAAAACGCTGACAAAATGGAGTCACTTCAGTTTGAGTAGCTGTTCATCAAGCACATAAGCTGGTGTCCTTCCCCCTGGTTAATCCTAACCAGCTTCAAGAAGGGTATCCAGGTGGCTTAAGAGTTGATTGGTCCCACCAACTCAAAGGAAGAAGTCATCCTTGAAGGGGCTTCTGTCGAGATGAACTTGGCAAATCGTACCTGCAGCAGGGCTTCACCGGGCAAAGCAACGGTCCAGGAGTTGCAGCAGCCGTCCTCTTCCAGCTCGTGTTCGGTTCTTTCGTTTCAGTGTTGACTCTGCTTTCCAGTCCACGAGACTCACCTTTTAAACAGTTTTCTCCTATTCATTCCAGCCTAGCTGTCACCCACCAAGCAGGGTGGCTGTCCTTGTCGGACAGTCAGACAGCCAATCACGCCAGAGTGCGGGTCTCCAAGGAGACTAAGCATAGGGATTTTCGGGCACCTTCCTCACTTGCTCCCCACCCCAGACTCTCAGACGCCAGAGGCGGTCTTCAGTCCTGAAGCCCGCCAAAGGCATGGAAACAAAGGGACCAACCCTAGCTTGGCGCGCAGAGACAAACACTAGAAGGACCTTTCCAAAAAGAAATGGCGAAAAAAAGAAGACCAGGACCAGTTTAAACAAAAGGGCTTAAGGCGCAATCTTGAAAAACATGGCTCACGCGATTTTTAGTTACTGGTGTTGGCGGTCGGGAAAAATCATGGTAGTTTGTTTTAAAACCACTGCTACCAGCCATTTCGATAGGAAAGGGTAGCATTTGACTGCTACATTAGTTTCTAGACACAGGGGATACTAGGTAAACCCTTCAGCACTCTATAGGAAGATAGTGTGTGCTGTGTCTAGGAATTTAAAAAGATTAATAAAGTCAATTTAACCTTACATTCTCTGGGAAACAGTTTATCCCAGAGAAGGTATTTAAACCTTTGGGAAGTCTAAAAAGACATCCCTGTGTCACTGCACTGAGGGTGCTGTGTAACACACATGAAAAGATGCCTATGGAGTTATCTTTAAACTCCATAACCAAAGGAAATAAACACAGAAAACAGCCAGAATTAAAAGGTACAGAGTGCCAAAGTTCAGCAAAAGAACTGGGGGTCTCTAAGGTAGAGAGGAATTGGCACATTTTGAGAATCCTCCCTAACGCCGTAGGCCCAGACACCACCTCTCTAGGCTTCCTGGGTTGTGGATCTGGAAGCCTGACGGTATGAAGAGGAGAAACCTTTGGAAGACCTGCTCGACTTTCCTCTGATGGAGCGAAAAGAAGAGCGCTGCTGCTGGAGAGTGCCATAGGAACGGGCTGTCTCTGTAGCCGCCTTCATAGCCTAGAGGGTCTTGTCAACAGCCTTCCAAAACAAGTTTCCTCCGTCGAAGTTCATGTCCAACACCTTTGCCTGGACTTGCTGCTGGTAATTTGTGGCCTTCATCCAGCCTTGTAGACGAAGGCAGACACTGATCCCAATCTGTCAGAACCCTGTGTCTGCGACGTCCAACGCCACTGTAATGGTGTGATCAGACGCAACTTCCCCCCTCCTGAAAAAGAGCAATTGCCTCCATCCTCTTATCGTCTGGGAGGAACTCCAGAATAGGGCCAATGTGGAGACTTGCGGCCCGCTGCAACAATATCGTAGTCATCCGTGGTCATGGCCGTATCCGTCCCCATACTGGTGTCTAGGTCTGCTGGGGGAGAAGGGAGCCGACGTGGATGTGGAGTCTGAAATGGGGCGTCAGATGACTCTTCCTCTTAGTTGGAGGTTGAACGGGGACCTGGGGAACCAATGGAGCCAGGCCCGGTGACATCCTCTTCTGGATCTCCGACACCAAGGTGTGAAGAGTCTACAGAATGTTCAGAGACTCATCCCTCGGCTGAGCTGGCAGGATTGGAAAACTAGACCCCGCGCCGTAGTCTGTCCTCTTCCACGCCCTTGAGGACCATGTACAAGGAATCCTGATCCTCATTGTCTGTGGATGAGACCTCCATGGCTTGTGCCACAGCCTTGGAGCGTTGTTTTGGGGCCTCCTCGCACCCCCCCTTTTACCCCGCCTGTGGGGCTTAAACCGGAGTCTGAACCGGTTTCTCACCTTCCCGCATGCCAGTAGACCTTGCCAAAGTCACTGCGGCGGTGTCGCACAAGATACCTTCTGTGCTGCAGGGGCTACCTTCACAGCGTCAGCTCCCTTAGCCGTCGTGGGAACAGCTGCCACCAACTCTTATCGTCGACAAAGTCTTTGCCTGTGCAGATTGGGCATGCTTGGGCAGCTCAGCCTTAACCACTGTCCACGGCCTCTCAGATTTTTCCTGCAGTTTAGCCAGGGTAGATTTCCTTTTTGATGTGAAGCTTAATTGCTGGCTGACAGTGGAGGTGGAGGGTGACGTCGATTGTGCCCCATCCACCTTGGGACCCGCTTCTGCGGCGTCCTTGGTTAACCCGGACTTGCGGTTCTTGGCCTTGTCTTGGGCCCCCTTGGATGAGGCGCCCTCAAAGAACATGACTGCTCCTCGGACTGGCCGGTCCTGGGTGAGATATGACCCTGCTTGGAGCACGGGGCAGAGGCCTTAGTGTTAGGCCACGCCACCAGTCTACTGTGCCTGTCCTCCATCGTCTTCTTGGAGAACCTGAAGCATATATCGCACTCCACCTCCTTAATGTCCAGGTGCAGGCAGTAGAGGCATTGTAGGTGCTTGTTCACAAACAAATTCCGTAGCCCGCACTTGGTGCAGGGCTTGACGATGGACCTTCCCGCCTCAGAGGGCACAAAGTAGGCCAATGGTCTTCTGGAAACTTCAATAATCTTCATCCTTGAGGGGCACTGATATTAATGGACAACAGATCCCCGCTGTCGGCAGATGGAGAAAAGGGCACACAGGCTCTTTTGGAACAAAAATAAAACATTTTTCTTTCGAAAACACAAAAAGTAGCTCGCAGAGCAAATTCGAGGGCTCCCAACACTGAAGCGTGCGGTCACAATCTGAAGGTGGCTGCCAGAGCACGGGCTTAGGGAGAGGACTCTCAATGGATGGGGGCAGTATGACCAAAAGGACAGCGATTGGTTTAAAGGAGAAATACGGTTTAATTAATGTAAGTGAAACTTTTTTCTTTTACTGAGGATTCCCAGCCTGACAACGGGGAATATTCATGAAAATGTAAATCCATGCCAGTCCCCATGCTGGAGAAAAATAGAAAAGGAGATTTAATTAGTGTGTGGGTTGTAGGGATGAGGTCAGGTGGCATGGAGGTGGGCCTAGAGAACTGATTGCAATGTTGGCACAAGAACTGCCTGTGGAGCCGAAGTCTGCATCGAAACAGCAGGAACAATTTCATTTATTTATTTACATTTGTATAGCACACATCAGCACTTGGGCATCGTGGCGCTGTTAAAGTATGCTTACTTAGTTGCGAGGATAGTACAGAATAAAACATTTGCATACAATACAAAACAGAGGGAGTTGCAACATGGGACTAGACAGGCGTTCCTTGGTTACATTCGAACTGAGTCTAGGTGGCTTATACAGTGGAAAAACATTTAGGTAAAGTAAGAACAGTGGTGAGGAAAACAATATAATTACATTGACTGCAGTATTATGAAGGGCATGATGGGTCCTAGGTTACAGGGGGACCTGGTCAGCTGCACAGAGGATATTTTAGGGCTAAGCTAACTGTGGTTCCAGAGGAGTGCCTGACAATTAACGCACAATGATTAGTTGAAGAGTCTGTTTTAAGAGCTTTACGGAAGATGGTGTATGATGCTTCCTGTCTGATTAATGTGGGCAGGGCATTCCAGTTTTTGGGTGCTAAATGTTGGAAGCTGGAGCCTCCCGCTTTGGCTCTTTTGAAAGTGGGGATGTATACCTTGTTGGAGTGGTGCTGTCTAATGGCTCTCGTGGAAGTGACCGGAGTAATTTTTTCAGATAGGTAGGTAGGTAGGTGGGTGCAGTGCGAGAAACACACTTGTGTGTGATGGCCAAGGTTTTAAATAGAATGCGCTCTGACTGGCAGCCAGTGCACATCCCTTCTCGCCTGTGAGAGATGTTCCCTTTTAGGGATACTCCGTGCAGCACGGAGGGCATTGTTTTGTGTAACTTGAAACCTGTTGATGTTCTTGGCAGAAATTCCAAGAAAAAGGGTATTACAATAATCAGGTTTTGCCCCAATGCTAGCCCTAGTTATTGCGAAGCAATTTTTGGTTGATAGGTATGGCTTGACCGCATTGATGATTTTGGTGGTGAGAGCTGCAGAAGAGGCAATGGCGCTGACATGGCGCGTAATGGACAGGGAGGAGTCAATGAAGACCCCTAGTGTTTTGAATGCTGAAGACATAGTGATCCTTGTATTGTCAATGTTGAACGTCCTGTATTGAGGGTCAAGTTTGTTGAGGGTGTGAGGGTGTCATTGGTGCCTACCGGGAGTATCTGTTTTTTCTCAGTTGAGACATAGTCCATTTGCTGCCATCCATCTCTGTATGGATGCGTATATGTTGGTTAGAGCCGCTGCGTCATGTTCATAGAGTCCGGTGAGAGGAAGTAAGACTTGAGTGTCAACGGCATAGTTGGTGTACGCTATGCAGCGATTGTCCAAGTCATTAAAGAGAGGTGAGGTAAATATATTGTATAGTGTCAGTGCGGTGCAGGATCCTTGCAGGACACCAATGTATTGTGGTGGATTCAGCGTAGGCATGATACGAGAAGACTCATGAGTCTTCCTTTATGGAAGGAGGAGATCCAGAATGTGGCTTCAGAAGAGAATTTGGCAGATTATTATTTTTTTTTAAACTTTCAATATTGGCATTTTGCTTAACAATACAAACAACCAACAGATCCCGCCCCCACCCCCACCCCCGGTACATTCATGAAGGCGTGGAGTCTTTTCAGGACGGGGTACACCGGAAGGCGAAAGAAAGAACCAAGGAAGGAATAGCAAATATTGACAGGTATATCATAGTAACCATCAGTAGGAGTCTGGTGCAATATGGGTGGCAAGCTCAGCGACCCACAATTAACTCTCTTGAGAGATTCAAGCCACATCATAGCATCCACTTAGTCCCAAATCCAGACGGCAGTGTTGTCCCACAACCATGTGTATTTTGGTCCGTGAATAGAACACAGGTCAATAGGTGAGCGCCTCCTACTGGGCAGGTTTAGGCAGACATTCCTGCGGTGATGGGGATCCGGTAGCCCCTATACTTGGCTGCTTGAGGAGATATGGCGCAAATGCATCCCATATTTGCCGGTTTCCCCAGCTCGTCCCCTTCATTGCGCCCCACCTAGTCTCCATATCATTACAATATAAAATGTCCTCAGTCCACTGGGCGACTGTCGGGCTTCGTTTCCTACCCCAACCCATAGCCACTCAGCGTTTAGCCAGGAACAGGAGGAGGCCTGTCAACTGCCTGGTCTCTTTAGGTATTTGCTTGGTATACCCCAATAAAGCCATAACGGGATCTGGCGTGAGCCACTGCCCCGCAATGTCACTGATCACGACAAACACCTGCCCCCAGAAGTGCTCCAGCTCCCCACATTCCCAAGCTACATGAAGGAATCCCGCTGCCTCTCGCCCACATCTAATACAGGCCCCGACGTTTGAGGGGAAATACTCCTTCAGCTGAACCGGGGTGTAGTAACATTGATGCAAAAACTTAAAGTGAATCAGCTTGAAATTTGTATCCCCCCTTCCTGCTCATTTCACAACAGTAATCCCAAATTGGGCAGAATTTATGAGTCGTTTACATGGGATGTTGTGGTGAATGAGGTCAAATGCAGCCAACAAATCTAGTAGGAGGAAAGGTGCTGGATTACCTTTGTCCATTAAGTCTGCAAGTTGAATCTTGAGATGCAGTAGGGCAGACTCTGTCCCATGGCCTGGGCAGAAACCAGATTGACTTTTTCCCAAGATGCCATTCTCTTCCAAAAATTGCTGGATTTGACAATAGACAACTTTGTCCAGAATTTGCAGGAGGAATGGGACCGTGTTGATAGGTCTGCAGTTGTTGGGTAGCTCCGGATCTAGAGCTGTTTTTTTAGTAGTGGGCGAACCCACGCCTCCTTAAGGCATGCCGGCACGGTGTTAGATTTGAAGGAGGCATTAATGAAGGTTGTCAAGAAAGGGGATAGGGTGTCTGCGCATTCTTTGACAATATTGGCTGGGCAGGCCTCGTCTTTGCATTTAGAGGGTTTGATTTTGAGGATGATGGCCAGTACCTCCGTCTCAGTTACTTCCCTGAATGAGAAAAGTGGTTTCTCTCTGGTATCTGTTCTGGTTACATCGGTAGCGTGCACATGGTCTTTGGAGAGGGCTCTGTGGTGGTAATTTATCTTCTTCTGTAAGATGTCAATTTTGTTAATCAAGGCTGTTTGGATACTAGTGCACCAGGATTAATCTTTTACAACCTCCTATGGGTTCGTGACCGATGTTGCCAATTCTTTGGAGATGGCAAACAGCTCCTTTGATTCCTATGTAGCGTTGGAGATCCTATTGTTAAAGGACACTGATTTAGCTATGACAATTGATTTTTTTTGTATTTTGCTGCCAGAGTTTTATAGGCAGTTAGCGTGGAGTCATTATGGGTATTTTGCCATTTTTTCAGTGCTATACGCTTGAGGGCCCGTAAATTGAAGAGCTCAGTGGAGAACCAGGAGTTGGCTTTCTTATTCTCTAGCGGGGCAATGGCGTCTACTGCATTTTTTAGCATGGTGTTGGATAGCTCTGCTGGCACAGGGCGGTCAGAGGCGAGTGGAGGCTGAAGAGCTGGAGTTTCTAGGTAGCGTCGTATCCCGTCTCTGCTTAGCTTCCTAGAGCTAGAAGGAGCAGGTGGGACAGGCATGGATGAATTGGGTTTGCTATTTCTGGTAGGGATGAAGAAATGGATAAGGTGGTGTTCAGTCCATGGGGATGGAGTGTTAGAGCTGCTGTCCACATTGCAGTTGGGATCTGCTGCCCAGTCTAGGGTGCGACCTTTGCAGTGGGTGGGATTGACGACTTTTTGTGCGAAGCTGAGGTCTTGGAGAGCTTTAGCTAGGGCCTTGGCTTGTTTGTCCTTCTGATCATTGAAGCCTAGATTGAAGTCCCCTAGGAGAATGGATTTGGTGGTGTTTTCCAGATTTTCTCGAAGGAGGTGGATCAGATTGTCTTGGAAGTCAGAAAGCGGGCCTGGCGGGCGGTACACTAAGTGGATGGCGATGATGGTGTTGAGTGAGACAGTGATCTTGACTGAGAGGGAGTCCACGTTTTCTCTCAGAAGGGAAGAGGTTTGTCTTACTGCTAGCGTATCTTTGACAATAAGGGCCACGCCTCCACCTTTGGCAGCTCGTCTGTCTTGCCTGAATATGTTGTAGCCTGGTGGGAGGGCTAGAGAGATGGAAGGTCCTGTGGCTTCATGAAGACAAGTTTCTGTAATGGCTAGAGCATCCGATTCCAGGTTGGTGATAAGGTCATGAATTTCCGTAGCATGTGCTGGGAGAGATCTGGCATTTATAAGCGCACATTGTAGGGGGTAGAGTTCTGGCATTGTCTTTGCAATGCTTATGGATGATAGTTGAAACTTTAGTAGGACTGGATGTGGCATTGGTAGATGGCAGCAGGCGGTGTGGGCGTAGAAGAACAAGTTACTTCTTACCTGGTAACGTTCTTTTGACGGGATGTTCCTCCGACGTATTCCTCATCTTTGATAATACGTTTTCAGCTTGCTGGCCTCGGAAACTTTTTCTGTCGAGGGCACTGCGCGTCGACATCCGCCGAGTCGATGTCCCTCGAAGGCCACCGTATCGGCGCCGACGTCATCATGCCCATAAATAGCCACGCGCTGCGTCCGTTGCTCAGTTCCGTTTTGTAGCATAAGAAAAGTCATGCCTGAATTGGTTATTGACCTTGAAGGAGCGTAAGCTGCAACCACAAGGGAAGTATCACTGCAGGGATGGTTGGGATGGGCGATAAGGAATACATCGGAGGAACATCCCGCCGAAAGAACGTTACCAGGTAAGAAGAAACTTGTTCTTCAAAGGGATTGTGTCCTCCGACGTATTCCTTATCTTTGATAGACTCCCATAGCAGTGGCATGTAATTGGAGGTGGGACTGAGAATGTTATGTATCCCTTTAGGGATGGACCGAATGTAATACGGCCTTGCCAAATCTGGTCTCTTGAGTAGTGGAGGAATCCAGACTGTAAAATTTTGTGAATGTATGTGCGGACGACCATGTGGCAGCCGCACATATGTCCCGGACCGGTACCCCTCTTTGGACAGCCCAAAAGGCTGCGATACCCCTGGTTGAATGAGCCCTGAGATTTTGGGGTGGCTCTTTCCCTGCCAGTCTAACATTCCAGGATGGCCAAAATAATCCACCTGGAGATGGTTTGTTTCGTTATGGGTAGTCCCAACTTGTGACCTGAGTATCCTACAAACAGTTGGTCTGCTTGCCTGATCCTAGCCATTCTGCTGATGTAAAAGCTGAGAGCTCGCCTTGGGTCCAGCCTTTGTATCCTTTCCTCCTCTTTCCCCGGATGGGGGGGGGGGGGGGAGGGTAGAACGAAGGTAAGGTAATTTTCAGAGTAATATGAAATTCAGAAACCACCTTTGGGAGGAAATTAGGCTTCACCTGTAGGACAACTTTGTCCTTGTGGAAGATTGTATGTGGGGGTTTACAGGAGAGAGCTTGTAGCTCACTCACCCTCCTAGCAGATGTTAGTGCTACCAATAGGACAGTTTTAAGCGTAAGAAATCTCAGCGCGCAAGAGTGAAGTGGTTCGAATGGAGTGCCCATTAGGAAGTTTAAGACTGAATTTAAGTCCCATAAGGGAACCTGGAATGGTTTTGGAGGGTAAACATTAGTTAGTCAATTGAGAAATTGTACCACTAGAGGAAGTTTGAAATACGATGGTTCCTCCGCAGTGCGCTTGAAGATAGAAAGCGCTGCGAGATAGCCTTTTACAGTGCCAACTTGAAGGCCTGAGTTTGCCAAGTAAAGTAGAAACGATAACACTGTTGGTGTACCACATGAAAAAGGGTCGAAATTCTCTTCCCTACACCAGCTGCAAAATGTGTTCCAACGGCAGCGGTATAAAGACTTTGTTGCCGGTCTTCTGGCCGAAAGCAACACCTCCATGACGTCATCAGGGAGATCCCGATCCTTGTACCTCACCCTTTCAGAAGCCAAGCGTGAAGGTTGAGGGTTCTGGTGTCTGGATGGAGAACCTGACCTCCCTTCTGCGAGAGAAGATTCTCTTTGAGTGGAAGACGGATTGGAGGACAGATGGACAAATCTAGAAGGTCCGGGTACCACATTCTCCTGGGCCAATCTGGGGCAAGTAGGATCATGGTTTTCCGGAATCTTCTCAATCTCCTGATCATTTGAGGAATAACAGGGACTGGTGGGAACGCGTAAAGGAGTGGAAACTCCCAGTCCACTACGAACGCATCTCCTAGAGCTCCTCTCGGGGGAAATTCCCTTGAACAGAACAGATCGCACTTCCTGTTGGTGCTTGTGGCGAACAGATCCACCTGAGGGGTTCCCCAAAAGGCGAAGATCTCTTGAAGGATTTCCTGAGCTAGCTCCCACTCGTGGGAGACTGCTCTGCCTGCTCAGAGCGTCCGCTGTCAAGTTCTTATCTCCGGCAAGGTGGACTGCCGATAGAGAGATTCCTTCTTGGATTGCCCAAAACCAGAGCTGCATCGCCTCTCTGCACAGTGGTAGTGATCCTACGCCTCCTCTTTTGTTGAGGCAGTGCACGGCCACCGTGTTGTCCGTCATTATCAGGACATTTCTCCCCTGTACTGATGGCAGGAAAGCTTTCAGCGCTAGTCTGATCGCTCTCAGCCCTAATAGGTTGATATGTAGTCTGGACTCCGATGGAGACCAACGACCGCTGATGGTCAAGTCGTTGGCATGGGCTCCCCACCCCGTGAGTGAGGCGTCTGTGACTACTGTTATCTCCGGCCATGGTTGCCAAAACACTTCTCCTTTCAAGATGTTCTCTGGATAGGCCCACCATCGAAGGTCGCGGGCTACCTTGTCCGGAATCCGGAGGAGATCTGTCATTCTCCCTGAGAATTGCGACCACTGACTTCTCAGTGCCCACTGAAGAGATCTCATTCTCAGTCGAGCCTCTGGCACAAGGAAGATGCAGGATGCCATGAGGCCTAGCAACCTCAAAAAGTCGAAGGCTGGGAGATGTTGGGCATTTTGAAACTTGGTGACCATCTGTAGCAGATCTTGAGCCCTCACCTCTGGTGGCGAGGCTTTTCCCAGGGAAGTGTCCAGGACCGCTCCAATGAACTGGAGTCTCTGTGATGGTATCATCTGTGACTTCTTTAAATTGAGGGAGAAGCCCACTCTGTGAAGCAAGTGGCAGACATAATCTAGCTGGGCCTGGGCGTGTTCCGAAGATACAGCCCTGATCAGCCAATTGTCCAGGTAGGGGTAGACGTGGATCCCTTCCCTCCTTAGACTCGCCGCCACCTCCGACATCAGCCTGGTGAAGACTCTCAGGGCGGAGGTCAGCCCAAATGGCAGAACTCAAAATTGATAATGAGAGTTGCCAATTGCGAACCTCAGGTATTTCCTGTGTTTGAGATGGATTGGCACAAGGAAATAAGCATCCTGAAGGTCCAGAGATACCAACCAGTCCTGGAGCTGGAGGGCCTGAAGGATCTGAGAGAGAGTT
Source organism: Ambystoma mexicanum (assembly GCF_040938575.1). Taxonomy (NCBI): domain Eukaryota; kingdom Metazoa; phylum Chordata; class Amphibia; order Caudata; family Ambystomatidae; genus Ambystoma; species Ambystoma mexicanum. Next base: position 593,190,159 of record NC_090931.1, on the reverse strand, counting down.
ACCATCTTGAACTTGTCCTTCCTGAGGAACTTGTTCAATTCTCGTAAGTCCAGGATGGGTCTCAGTCCTCCGTCCTTCTTTGGTATGAGAAAGTAGGAGGGGGGGGGGGCGTACCAGCCCTTGTTCCTGTCCGCTACAGGTACCGGCTCTATGGCACCTTTCTCTAGCAGGTCTATAATTTCCTGCAAGAGGAGCGGATCTGAGAGCTGTTTCCCGGTGGATGACTGAGGAATGTGTAGAAAGGGTAGGCAGTAACCTTGGGCAACTGTCTCCAATGCCCAAGCATCGGACGTTATAAACTGCCATTCCGTCAGATGGTGAGTTAACCTGCCCCCTACAGGTGTATTGTGTGGGAAGGCCTCAGAGTGGTTTGGGGGCGGCTGATGCAGATGCCGAGGGTAAAGAGGCACCTGCTGCTGCTGCGGTCTTAGTACTTTTGACCCGTCCACCTCGGGTGGATCTCCTTTGGCCTCTTTGAGCCGGCTGTCCTCTGCCTTTCCCGAATGCGGAATAATAGCAAAAGGACTTTCCTCTCCCAGAGGTTCCTGAGGGGCGACAAGGAGTTTGGCGGATAGCAGCTCCTAAAGATTTTGCTGCTGCTTTAGAAGTCTGCAACTTTTCCAGACTGTCATCAGCTTTTTTCCCGAATAATGAAGAGCCGTCAAAGGGCATATTCAAAAGTCTGGCCTGTACATCTGGAGCAAAGCCCGACTTTTGCAACCACGCATGCCTGCGGATTGTTGTACTTGCCGCCATGGCCCTGCTGATACTGTCAGCAGAATCGATGCCAGTTTGAAGTGATTCGCACATGGCATCTTTGCCATCTTTAATAATGTTAAGGAAGGCTTCCTTTTCCTCTCCTTCGGGTATGCAGTCAGCCGCTGATTAAGCACACTCCCACAGTGTGCGACTGAACCTGGCGAGCGTACAGGTGGCATTGATGGACTTCAACGCCAGACTACAGGCAGCGAAGACTTTCTTCGCCATAGCGTCGTACCTCTTGTCATCTCTATCCTGTGGGACAGTAGGGTAAGCGGTCCTACTGCTAGATAAAGTTGCCGCTTGAACCACCAGGTGCTCTCTGGGGTCGGGTGTTTTGATAAGTATTCAGGGTCAGCAGCCCCTACCCTATACTTGGCTGACAATCTTTTATTGACCGCAGGGATAACTTCAGGAATTTCCCAATTAGATGCAATTTTCCATTGCAAGGCTGCATGGAAGGGGACCACCGGGTCCTCCTGTAGGCCTGTGTCTAATATATCTGTTAGGTCATCCTGTTGAAAAACAGGTGAAGGCGCAGACCAACCCATAAATTCAATAATTCTTGCCATCAGGGTTCTATAGGGTGTTTCGGCATGTTCCCCTGGGTCTGGTTTAACAAATTCCACTTCTGGGGAAGTGTCCAGCCCACTTGCCTCATGTAGCGACTCCTGTAGGTCCTTCAGACATCGACTCGGCGGACGTCGACGCGCAGCGCCGTCTACAAAAAAAAATTCTAAGGCCAGCAAGCTGGAAACGTATTATCAAAGATAAGGAATACGTCGGAGGACACAATCCCTTCGAAGGCTAGGTTTGGGAGCCTTAGCTTCTGAGGCATGTTGGGAGCGCTGACCTAAGATTGTTTCTGGTGCCTATCGATCTGTGGTGCTTTTTTGATGTTGAAAGGTTTGGTACGGCTGTTGAGCCTATTTAGCCTGATGGGTAGAGGGTTGTTGTTGGACGTGGTGGCGCCAGAAGGTGGGGTGTAGGTGTAATGCGGTCTGTGGGAGAGAGCTGGCAGGAAGTAGGTGGCGGGAATGTCATTGGATGTAAGTGTTCCCTTGGCATACATGTTGAGTATGGAGGAGGAAGGGGGGAGGAGGAGGTGGTGGGTAGCTACTATGCTACTATGTTAGTACAGAAATAATGGGAAGCTTTGTAAAAACAGGTGAGCAAAACCTGATAGTAGAATACAGCGAAGCACAGGTGTGCAGCTATAGTGCTGGTACAAAATAAAAAGATGCTGGTGCGCAGGTACAGCGAGTGATACACTGCTGGTACATAATAGTCGGACAAAGAGCAACATGGGGTGAGCAGTTATAGCACTAATAAAGGATATTTGGGAACAGCACAATATGGGTGATCACCTACAATGCAGCTGTAGGATCACACGACAATGCTGTGATCCTCTGTAGGCATGTAGGACATTTGAGGTATTGACATGATAAAAAGTGGAGAAAATAGTGGGCATATAACTAAAAGCGGTCTTTAAAAGTGAGCAAGTATGACAAATCCATTAGTGGATGCTAAGGAGGGGGAGTGCCTTCGTTGGAGATGGGGTATATGCGCTTAAGGCAAAGTGTTGCACTTCAGAGCAATGCTTCAACCGCTATGCTGGACTTATTAATCGGCGGCAGAGCAAATTGAGCAATTGGTAGGAACGTGGCCACAGGGGCGAGCAGAAGTGTGTGTGGTGCCATCAACGGCAGAACGGAGGGTGTCCGTATTTTAATCAAGTCCATGACCTTCATGGCACAGGAGTTCATAAATATCTGAAAATTAAGAAAACACCCATCATTCTCACAAGAATACATTCAATCAGGACCACTGCTCTGTATAAAAACGGAAACGAAGAAAGAATTGATTAATGCTAAACTAGGGTATGGACAAAGGGTTAAATCCACAGTATTAAAAATGGGTTCCTGCCTACCGGTTCCAATGCAGATAGAAAGAATTCAGACAATCAATTGTGGAACATGTATTTTTATGTGATGGCAACCAAAGAAGACTTTGACTCCAAATCGCGCTAAAGTCAATCATAGTATAACATAATGAGACCTAACATTGAGTCAGCTGAATTCGTTGTAGTGAAAAATGTTTTTACGTTGGCAATTGATAAAATGAATGTGTGCAATGGTATTCAGTTTTGTACAGTAAACTTCACCCACGCTGACAAAACACAGTAATGTGGTGCCAAATGAAAAGCAGTTTGGCTTACACGCGTTTCACTCTAATGAATGGCTGCCGGATGTACCTCACTCTTCCCCAGCACATCGCCAGTCCTCTATCGGACTTAGCCCAGGACCGTACACCCCACCCATCTCACTGCACTTGAGAAATTAACCCAAGATAGTGGCCCTTCTCTGCACTTAACACAGTCGAACCGGATACACGTGATCCCCCCCGCACCCTGCCCTGTCACCCTCTGTGCACTTGCTCGATCCTGAAGATCGGCTGTCTGCTTCTCCCTCGTCTTCACCCCTTAATTGCATGGTTAAACTGCAGAACTGTAAATTAATTTTTTACGCATTTACTGTGCCTATACAGACTATTATAGTCTCAGAATTTCAAGGGCTCTGAGCAACTGTTTGTTTTTCCCCATATTCCCACCCTCCTTGAGCGCTTTGAAACACTTGCCTGTGTAAAGACGCTATATAAACAAACAATACCATACAAATGACGTTTCTTCAGGGGTTTCCATAATCCTGGGTAATGATTGATTTGAACCAAGAAATTAACTTGTGGAGCTAAGAACCAGAGCAAAGGTATTTCTTCTAAATCGATGCATAGCATGTTTCAATTTTAAAGCTTCTGTATAGCACATAGCTATACGATACCTTGATTTGTTAAGAGGCTGTTGCCTTGAGGAAACTTGTTAGTTCCATCTCTTTTTTTTTTAAAAACTTTATTTACACAACATCCATTACAAATCCCAATACAATCAGCGTATATCAAATAACACATGAAAAAAAACACAAGAAAAGCACAACATTTTACACAGTACTATGTACACAGCGAGATGTACAATACCCTAAATCCCCAACATCTCAAATACATCTCTCAATTACCCCCCCAACCAACAACTATGTCAATTTAAAACAACTGCAAAAATCTACCCCATATTTTCTCAAACAAAGCCAATTTACCAAGTCTCCTATACATCACTCTCTCCATAGTTGCCAATTCATGCATCTCAGACAACCACGTCTCCACATTCAATGTCAAAGCATTCTTCCAGTTCCTCAATATAATACTTTTACCAGTCATCGCCCCTCTGAACAACCACTTCTTCTCACTTTGAGTGAGATCATCCAAAGACTCATCACTCCCCAATATGATCACACTAAAATCCAAGACCGGGAGACCAACAATCACTTCATCACACACACGTCCAATCTCACCCCAAAACAGTCTCACCAGCCTACAATCCCATAGCAGATGTTCCATCGTACCAATCTCACATGAACATCTCCAACAATCTGCACTCTCCAACAACCCTCTGTTACACATTCTTTCAGGCGTCCAATAAATTCAATTAAGAATTTTAATCTGTCTCGATCTTTCTGTGAGTCCCAGCTAGCACAATTTCACATTCATACACGTGTTTTGCCATAAGCCCTCTGTGATATCCAATCCGATTCTCCTGCCCCATTCCTCTCTTAAAGAATCATTCCCCTGATAACACGACACAAATGCTTTATACAGGCGACTGGCCAGTCCCCCACCCGAACCTACCAAATTCCTTGCAAACAGATCCAATGCAATTTTCCTCTCCAACTCCACAACTCCAATCGCACGTTTAAGCTTCACAAAATCAGAGGGTCTAAAGTTTTCAATCCCATATTGTTGCTGCAATTCCCTTGCATTCATCCAACGACCATTTGTAAACAGATCAGCAACCCACCTCACCCCACCCAGAAACCAATCTGCCCAAAAGACCACCTTGCCATCTATTTTGATAGCAGGATTTAGCCACACCGAGGCACCGGGCTCCCTCAAAGCGTCCACCTTCAAATAACGACACAAGCCCTTCCAGGCGCTCCTCATGTTATCCATCAGCAAATCATGTCCACAACTCTGTCTAGAGACCGAAGTCAACACAGCTCTTGGAGTAAGAGGCCCATGGAAACTGGTTTCAGCCTCTACGCAGACATCCTGCAAGTCCTCCACAAATGGAACCAAAAATTCTGAAAAGAAAGCCAGGTGGTATGCCCTGAAATTCGGCACCCCAAGACCACCCCTATGCAATGGCAATTGTAACTTCCACAACTTCAACCTCGGGGGGCTTCCTATCCCACAAGAACTCCTGCAACATCCTGTCCAACTCTCTCCAAAAAGTCTCTGGGAACATCAAAGGGACCATACTCAAAACATAAGTAATTCTCGGGGTAGATATCATCTTTAAGGCATTCACCTTACCCCACAAAGAAAGATTCAAAAGACTCCATCTCTCAAGGTCCGTCCGCAAACCACTACACATGACCCGTGCATTTTCCTTAACCATGTCTCCTATCTCCGGAGTAAGCCAAACCCCCAAGTACATCAATTTATCTGGACACCACCTGAAGCCCAAGTCCACCACAAACCTCCTATCAACAGAATGTGTCAAAGGCATAATCTCTGATTTCATCCAATTAATTTTGTATCCAGAACAATGATGAAACTCTGCCATAACATCCATCAATGCCGGTATAGATTTCTTAAGATCATTAAGGACTAAGAGCATGTCATCCGCAAACAGCCAAATCTTCTGCGCTATCCCCCAGCACGAATGACCCACCACGTCCTCCGCCCTCCTGATAAACTCGGCCAGTGGTTCCAAAGCCAACACAAACAGAAGAGGTGACAGAGGGCACCCCTGCCTCGTACCTCTCTCCATTTTAATCCTCCCCGACCTCATACCATTGGTGACCACCGCAGCAGTCTGCTCACTATATAGCAACCTGATCCATGAAATAAACCTCATACCAAAACCCATCTTGGCCAACACCGTGCAGAGTAATTCCCAATTCACTCTATCAAACGCTTTCTGCACGTCCAATGACAAAACAGCACTATCCCCCTCCTGACCACTCGCTTTCGATACAATACTCAAAATCTTCCTAATTTTACTGGAGGTCTTCCTACCCTTCACAAAACCAGATTAATCCACATGTATCACGGACGGAAGCAGGCGCTCCAACCTGCAAGCCAGCATTTTCACCAGACTCTTATTGTCAACATTAACAAGACTAATGGGCCTATAACTGGAAGGCAGAGTAATATCCCTCCCTCCTTTCAAGAAAACCGATATCAGAGCATGTCGAGTAGTCTCAGGAAGTAATCCGATGGTCAACAACTCCACATACATATCTAGCAACAATCGTAAAGCCGAATCCGGCAGCATCTTATAAAACTCAGCCGGGAACCCATCCAGTCATGGGGCCTTCCCAGCATTCAATTTACCAATCGCCATCCTAACCTCATCCAATGAAAAATCCTCCTCCAACAACTCCGAATCATTCACATTAATCCTAGATAGGCCCACCTTATCCAGAAATTCTGTACCCTCACCTGATACCTCTGACTCATTCTTGTAAAGTTCTTTATAAAAGTCTCTGAAAATGTTGTTTCTCTCACCCGGATGATAACTTATACTGCCGTCATGCATACGAATGGACGGAATAGACCACTCCGCCTCCCGCTTCCTCAGCCTATAAGCCAACCACCTGTCGCATTTTTCACCCTTCTCATAATACGCACATTTCAAATAGAAGTTACTCCGATCATTACGTTCATCAATGAATGAGTTCAATTCTCTCCTTACCCTTTTAAGGTCACCCACCGCCTCTCCACAAACGGGATCCACCATCACCCTCCTTGACAATTCGGTAAGTTTAGTCTCCAACAATGCCTCCCTTTCAACGCTCTTTTTCCTCAGCCCACTCGATACACCAATTAAATGGCCCTGTATCGTACATTTCAAAGCCTCCCAGACAACACTGGGACGCATCACTCCATCATGATTACACTCCACAAAACAGTCCACTTCCTTCCTCAATGTCTCCAACACATCATCCTTCTGCAGCAATGATACATTCATCCTCCAAAATGTATGCACAGTCAGTGCATATCGCAGCTGCAATTGCAAAACCACATGCGCATGATCCGTCAAAAGTATGCTACCAATCTCACACGTCACACAACACTCCCTCATCCGACCAGCAGTCAAAAACATATCTATTCTCGAATAGACCGAATGTGCACCCGACTAAAAACTGTACTCCCTATCCAAGGGATGTTCCAGTCTCCAACAGTCTTGCAAATTATGTTCCAACAGCAAATCTGCCAAGCCAAATGTTGTCGGTCCGCACCACCCCTATAACAACTTCCACTCCTATCCGCAGACTCATCCAAAACAATATTAAAATCTCTGCCCAACACA